>NC_138369.1:14603545-14692537 GCF_054177405.1 Leptonychotes weddellii
CAAGGCCTTCCTTGACCATTCCCCTCCTGGGCCACCTGCTTTATTTGTCTCCATCAGACACATATTTGCCTTCTTTACATGTTGCCAGGCCCCTCACTAGAACATAAGCTTGGTGACAGCAGAGACTTTGCTGTGAGGAAATGACTCAAGTTGTTCCTCTATTCCAGTCCCTCCTCTCGCCCACCCAGCCCCAACTCCAGCCTGACTCTCAGCCCCTCCCCATTCAAACATCTCACAGGCCCTCAGTCAGCACAGGGAAGGTGTTCCTGGCAGAGGGGGCAAAGTGGAGATGCACTTGGGGTCATCTAAAACCTGACAGGCAGCCAGAGCCACTGGAAAACAACAGAGGAAAGGAGAGTGGGCAGAGGAGAGGCTGAAGAGGTAAACGGAGGCCACATTAAGGAGGGTCTTGAGGGCCACGTTCAGAACCTTGCCCCTCCAAATCCATTCTCCCATTCTATCCAGATGACCATCTCCTACCAACTGCCCATCCCACGATCCTCCATCACCTGTACCTCTTCCTCACTCACAGCCGATGGCTTGCTTCATTTTTCACTAAGAAAATATTTAAAAATTGGAAGACAGCTTCTCTAAACTCCTACCATACCTTCCCACCTGCCAGTGTCTGTCCAGTTTCCACCTTCTCTCTTGCTCTTCCAGATGAAGAATTCATGCTCTAGGAAGATCAAGCTGTGCCCCAGGTCCCATGAGCTCCCCCACCTGACACTGCTCACTAACTGATCAGACATCCCTCCAGCAACGGCCCCACTTCTCTGCCCCTCTGTACAGCCAAACTCCTTGACAGATTGTTGGTACTCGCTGTCTCCAGTTCCTCTTCTCCCATCCTCTCTCAAACCCTCTCTGATCCGGCCCTCGCAACCACCATGCCACCGGAAATGCTCTTGTCCAGGTCATTTCCACGTTGCTAAATCCAGTGATCAGATCTCAGTCCTCCTCTTACTCAGCCTATCAGCAGCCTGGGGCTCATGCTACCTTCCTCCTCCTTGAAACGCCTTCTACACTTGGCCCCACTCATCTCCTGAACCTCTCCACAGAGAGTGCTGCAGGGCAAGGTCCTCGGACTCCGCTCTGATTCAGTCCCGTGGCTTTAAAAGCCATCTACTGGAATATTATAAAATTAATTATAGTGATGGTTGAACCACACTGCGAATATACTAAGACCACTGAATTGTACACATTAAATAAGTGAATTGTATGATATATAAATTGTATCTCAATAAAACTATTACCTATTTTATTTATTTATTTATTTTTTAAAGATTTTATTTATTTGAGACAGAAAGAATGAGAGAGAGAGAGCACATGAGACGGGGGAGGGTCAGAGGGAGAAGCAGACTCCCTGCCAAGGAGGGAGCCCGATGCGGGACTCGATCCCGGGACTCCAGGATCATGACCTGAGCCGAAGGCAGTTGCCCAACCAACTGAGCCACCCAGGCGCCCAAACTATTACCTATTTTAAAGGTAATCTCTACACCCAACCTGGGGCTCAAACTCACAACCCCGAGATCAAGGGTCACACGTTCCATTGACTGAGCCAGCCAAGTGCCACCACCCTCCACCCCACCCCCAAAACCATTACTTTAAAAAACTATCAACCATACTCTGATTTTTCCAGCCCAGACGTCTCCTGTAGATTCCAGGTTCATTTACCCAACTGCTCAATCCACATCTCTGCTTAGAAGATTAATGGGGATCGTAACTTCCCTTCCCAACTTGCCTTTTCCACAGCCTTCTCCATCTTGGTTGATGGAAACTTCAAGTCCAAATCAGACCAAAAACCTCAAATCACCCGACATCCTTCTCTCCCATCTCATATCCAATCCATCAGCAAATGCTACTTCCTTTCTAAAACCAAAATCCCTCCTCCTCTTATCCCTGCCACTGCTACCACCTTGTCCCAGTGACTAACAGTGTCTCCCTGCTTCTACTCTAGCCCCTACAGTCTACGGTCAACAGAGCAGCCAGTGGTCCTTTCAAAACACAGGCCAAACCATGCCGCTCTCTGCTCAAACTCTCCAGTGGTTCCTCATTTCTCTCAATGTAAAAGCCAAAATTCTTTCCATGGTCTACAGGACATCCACCTCCTGGCTCTCATTCTTCTCACTCTGCTCCAATCATATGGACCTTATTCCTCCCCCCACCCCCCGAGCTTTATTGACGTATAAATGATATATATCACTGTGTAAGTTTAAGATACACACGTGATAACTTGATACACTTGATAGAGGTATATATCACTAAACGTGTACCACAATAAGGTTAGCTACCACATCGTTCAGGTAATTACCATGCATGCACTTTCTTGATGTTGCTGGAACACACGAGGCTATCCCCACACCAGCGGCTTGCTATTTGCACTGCTTGCTCCCTTCTCTTTTCCAAGTCCTGCTCAAATGTCATTGCCATGCACTCCCATCCCAGCACTCTACCCACTTTGCTTTATTTTTCTCCACGCACTTATCACATGACCTGCGATATGTATTTCACTTATTTACTTTGCTTATGGGCTGTCTCACCCACTAGAATCTCAGCTTTGCCTGGGTAGGCACTGTTTTGTTCACTGCTGCAACCTCAGTGCCTATAATACTATCTACATATAGTACATACTCAACAAAAAAGTACTAAATGAATAAACAGATTTTGCAAAAAGTCATACCCCGGCTCTATTATAAAATCCAAACTCCTTCTGGCGGCCTCCAAAACTTTAGGACCAGGTGATCTAGCCCCCGTCCCTATTTCTGTCACCTCCCTCCTATCTCCCTCCACCCACGCGTGCTTTCCTCGGTTCCAGGAACGCGCTGAACTTCAAGGCCTCGGCACGCGCCTTTCGTTCTACCCTCAGTACTTTTCCCATGCACGGTCCCAGGCCTAGCGCCTTCCGGTTAAGCACCCCTCCTGGCTTCCGGACCCTCCCCCGGCAAGCCAAACCCCCCACCTCGTACCTGACGCTCCAATGCAGGAACTGCAACCCAAACAGAGCGCCCGCCACTCAATAGATCTCTGACCCTTTAACGCCCGCCCCCGGAGTTGCTTCCGGCAGCGGGAGCGCAATTTCCTGACTAGGAGCCAATCAGAGGGCCCGCGTGGAAATACAGGCGCAGGGGGTGGGAAAGGAAGCTCCGCTTCCGGCGGCAGGGTCTGGGGAAGGGGCCGCAGGCGCCATGTCCGGCCGCGAAGGTGAGTGTGCGGGGATGGCCGGGCGGAGAGGGACAGGACTCGGCGGGGACTGAACTGAGCATGATTGTGTCGCCCACAGGTGGCAAGAAGAAGCCCCTGAAGCAGCCCAAGAAGCAGGCCAAGGAGATGGACGAGGTGAGGGCGAGCGCGGAGGCGTGGGCGGGTGCGGAGGGTCTGGGAAATTTGCCTGGCGTGAACCCCGTCTGCCTCTCCCTAGGAAGATAAGGCATTCAAGCAGAAACAGAAAGAGGAGCAGAAGAAACTCGAGGAGCTAAAAGCGAAGGCCGCGGGGAAGGGCCCCCTGGGTAAGTGAGGGCCGAGTAGAGAGAGCTCAAGCCGGGCAAACATTCTGAGCATCAGTCTGGTCCATTTCCTGCCTCGTTGGTGAGGTCTTCGCGTCCGCTACGGCAGACAGCCCCCGCCAGGCTTGGATTCGCAGCAGCGGGAGGGGAGGGAGCCAGACCAGCTTTGGAAATGAAATCTCTTTTCTCCCAGGCAGTCTGGTCTTCCCTTCTTTAGGGAAGCGGCAGAAATGGAAACACCAAAATTCATATATCTTAGACACAAATTCGTAGAGTTAAGTTTCCAAACATTGTCCGCAATTTCTTGCCCCAAATTCGTATTTCACCAATTTTTTGCTTATAACATTTCTTAACCGCTCATATTGTTAATTGTAGTAAATTCTTTTGCATCCTGAGTCTTCACTTCTGGGTGCGCCTAAAGATGGAGTCCAGGTTCCTTAATGTGTTATTGCGCTATATGGTCTTTTAACCTAATCCTCCCACTATTCTGCCTTTTTCTTTATGTAGGAAGAATTGCTTATATATCAAAAGATCTTTCAAGCCCAACAGACCAAATATTTTTCTGTGCTTCTTAAATGCTGTTTACGTTCCTCAAACCAGTGAACAATTTCTTCTATAGTTATTTGTGCCCTATGGGGATCACTGTGAGCCACACTGGGGCTGGTGGAGGCTAGAATGGTGGAAGTGTCATCCAGGGCTTCCCAGGGCTTCTATCCCAGTGGGTTTGATTTGATTCACAGTGCTGAGATTCTAGTTTTTGAGATTCCCTTTTAGATCATGAGGTATTTTGTACCTTTCTTTAATCTGTGATTGTGCATAGGGACAAGGTCAGTCTTTAGTGAAATCTTATACTACCTGTTTTTCATTGAAGACCTCGTTTTTGAAAGGTTCATTTTGTCAGACATTTAGGATCTTCATTACTGCATTGGGCATATTTAATTTTGTAACTGTTTCTTAAGTATCTACTGTGTGCCAAATATATGGTCAAATGTAAATTGAATAAAATAAAGATACTGAGTAAACCACACCCCAGGATCATAATGTAGCAATGTGTGATGTGGCAGTTGAGAGTGTGGACTTGGATGTCAGACTACCCAAGATGGAATCTTGGCTTTGTCTCAGATCATCTTTGAACAACATCTCACTAAGATTTCATTATCTGGAAAATGGGTTGATGGGAAATGAGAATTAAATGAACCAGTGTGTGAAATACTCAACAGTGTAGATCTAGGCCAGTGCACAGCCGTTATTCATGCTCCTGCCTCATCTTCATTCAGATATTACCCAGCTTAGACTATTGGTAAAGCCCTGTGCATGCTTGTATCAAAAAGAATGCCCCGCACAAGAGCTGAGCCTTTTTAGGATCCATATCAGACACCCGGCACTTCTACCGTAAGGAGTATCAAAAAGAATGCCCCGCACAAGAGCTGAGCTTTTTTAGGATCCATATCAGACCCCTGGCACTTCTACCGTAAGGAGTATATTTTTCCCATCCAGGTACTAATATTCCTTAGCTGAGACATTTTTTTCCGTTTGCAGCCACAGGTGGAATTAAGAAATCTGGCAAAAAGTAAGCTGTTCCTGTGCCCGAGGCAATGATGATCCTTAATTCCATTCCTGTTTAAACATCTGGATTCCCTGTCATAGCGTCTGTTGCTACCTATAGCTGGAATGAAGTGTTGTCTTAGATTCTGTTGTACATTTAAGAATAAACTTTTGTAAAAAAAATAATCATACAGTGGCTCATATTTTCTTTATTTCTTGTTACTCAGTTACTTCTACCTTAGTTGTGAGGTCAGAGTGAACCTAGCCCAGAATCCTGCCAATGTGTGCTCTTCAGTCTTTGTTCTATCCTGAACTCTGTGACCTGGAATTAAACCAATTCATTTGAAATGGCTATTGTTTTTGTAACATTGTATACCCGATGGAATACATTACATGAGGTTAACGGAAGAATTTATACTTTGGGGGAGAAAAAAAGGTCTATGAAGCAATTCCTGTTGTCAGGGAATTTCTCTGTTATGGGAGAGGAGCAACACTAATACATACAATATGCATTATAAAGGGAATAAAACTGGGGAAAGGAGAAAGATTCCTGAAAGTTTCTAAGAACCAAGCTTACTCTGAAACCTCCAGGTCTGCATTTATACTAGGGCTTCAGAAAGGTCCTTGCTAGGTTCCCATGTCTTAAACCCCACATTTGACCCATCAGCAAGATTAAATCTGGCCTCTGCATACTTCCTCCAGTATCACCCCCACACACCCCTCCCCCATTCTGACCTAAAATCCCTCACTCAGGTTATTGCAATCACATCCACATTTGTCTTCCTGCCCCCTACCCTTGCTCCCCTACAGTCTAACCTTCACTGGGGATGCAGAGTGTCCTTGCTAAACCACAAAGTTAAACTTTGTCTCTTCTTGGCTCAGAATTTAGTGGCTTCTTAGGGCAAAAGTAAGAGTCCCCACAATGACCCGTCAGGCCTTAAGGGATCTGGATGCCACTCCCTACCTTCTTTTTTTTTTTAAAGATTTTATTTATTTGAGAGAGAGCACGTGAGAGGGGGGAGGGTCAGAGGGAGAAGCAGACTCCCTGCCAAGCAGGGAGCCCGATGCGGGACTCGATCCAGGGACTCCAGGATCATGACCTGAGCCGAAGGCAGTCGCTTAACCAACTGAGCCACCCAGGCGCCCCACTCCCTACCTTCTGATACCATTCATCCCCTGATCATCTTGAGCCACAATGGTCTACATTGCAAGCAAGCTGACTCACTGTTTTTACCAACTCTTCCTTCTGCCTGTCACTTCTCTATACTGGAGACTACCTCCCTTTAGAAGAATTCAAACATCACAGCAGTGAGCTCTTCCCTTACCACTGTATATAGTGGTAGTCCCAGTTGTCTGCTACCCTTTTTGATTTTTTTCTCTTTGTATTTGTTGATCACATTTGACTCCAGGAGGAGTAAACTGGAGGAGGCAGAGGCTAAGTGTATATATTGAAACAATTCAGAGGCACAAGTCGATTTCCCCTCCAGGCCCTTGATATCACTGGAAATTATGCTAATAATGCTAAGCTTTCTCTGATCATGTGTTTTCAAGAAGGGCTCTAGAAGGGGCGCCTGGGTGGCTCAGTCGTTAAGCGTCTGCCCTCGGCTCAGGTCACGGTCTCAGGGTCCTGGGATCGAGCCCCGCATCAGGCTCCCTGCTCAGCGGGAAGCCTGCTTCTTCCTCTCCCACTCCCCCTGCTTGTGTTCCCTCTCTCACTGTGTCTCACTCTGTCAAATAAATAAATAAAATCTTTAAAAAAAAGAAGGGCTCTAGAACTAGTCAGATTTTGCTAAGTCAAAACTGGAAAAGGTTTTTATAGATTGAAGCCTGTTTTATGACTAAAGTACTTGACATTAATGGGGGGGGGTGCTCTTTTGTCCTCTCCTGGAAAGTTGCACAGCCAGCACACTTCGGACTTCTGGCATTCCCTGTTGGGCTGAGAACAACTCCGAAGATCCAGTGCCAGCACACTGTCCTGAGAATTGTCTACTATTTTATTTGGTGGAACCTAATCCTCTCTGACAAATGAAGTATAATCCTATCTTTACAAGACCAGAGACCCGCAAAAATTAAGACTTAAGCATTCAACATTTGGGCCTACTGAGGGAACCTACTAGTTGTCTCAAAAACTAAACTCAGGTATTCAAGACCTTTTACACTCTGACAACCATCTCCCTTTCATTTACTGTTTCCAAAAACATTCATAGGACACTTACAAGCTAAGTTTGGCACTGAGTGTACAAGGGTGGAGTCTTACCTCTGTTACTCTCTAACACCCTGTTCCTGCTAACTGTCCTGCATACTACTGCTGCCCAATAAAATCCCGTCAGGTGCCCAAGTCCTGCTCCTCTTTGAAGCCTTACCTCTCTCCTTGCCACAGATAACTCCTACCTGGCATTTGTGTGGCCCCCATGTCGGTGTTGTATTCTCGTCTCAGTAGACGGGAGTATGCCAGTCTCCTTGCTAACTCAGTAACTCTCACTCAACCTGGAGGACAGCCAGGTGCCACTTTCAAGGGGCCTTTCTTGACCTCCTGGCCTCCTCATTCATTTATGACCTGTGCTTGGGACAAAACCACTCCGGCGCTCAGAGAAATGAATGAATGCCAACAGCCTGAACAGTTAGTTCCCACACTCTCCAACATAGGCACACCCTTCTCAGAATCACCCCTCCTCCGCAGACCTTTCTTCTCCACACCTATCTCAAATGCACACACTCAAAACATTAACTCTCTCAAAGATACCTCCTCACAAAAGCTGTATTCATACTCTTCGCCCAACCCCACTCTCCCAGACTCCTCCTCAAGAGGACCTCTGGGTATGTGAGAGGTGAGTCCGGCGGGAGGAAAACAGCGAAGTCGCAGAGACCAAACCCCTGAACACTGCCTGTCACGATTCACAAGTGTACGTGTGAATGTCAGGGCGGACTCCAGCGCGGCTGCAGGGAGGGGACGCAGAGCCACCCGCGCTGTAACGCTGGTAAGGCTCGGCCCCGCACCCCGGTAACGCGGATCGCGCAGCACGCATCCCGCCGGAGACCCAGGGAGACCCTGCCACGGGTACCAGAGCGCCCAGTAGAGCTGGGTTGGGGGGCGGGGCGCCACCGAGAGAGGCCCGCACTCCGCAGAGCCGGCGACGCGTTCGGATTAGGTCATCCTTCCGCGCCCGCTGGCTGGCAGTCGATTGGCCCGTGGGCTCGGGGGCGTGGCTCTAGCGGCTGAGGCGAGCGGCGGCGCGCGGGCGGTTGGTCCAGCGATCCGGCCTCGCGGCGACCAGGCCTTGCTCGGTGCCCTCGGAGACTGGTCGCCGGAGGCATGGCTGGAGCCCCCGCGCCGGGCAGCAGGAGGCGGAGCGGGCTCCCGGCGCCTAGCCCTGGCCCTCCGCCCAGCATCGGGCACCCTCCGAGCAAGCGAGCCCGGGGCTTCCCCGCGGCCGCCGTCCCGGACCCCGAAGACCCGTTCGGCGCGCACGGGGATTTCACTGCCGACGACCTGGAGGAACTCGACACCCTCGCGTCGCAGGCCCTGAGCCAGTGCCCGGCCGCTGCTCGGGACGTGTCCAGTGAGTGCGCCTCGGGGCCTTTCCCCGGAGGGTGGTGCAGACCTCGCCAGGCTTCCTTGATGGCTGTGGCTTCGGAACCCCACAGCGACCGCTGCCCCGGTGTCTTGCACCCACACTGCCCTGCTTAAAATATAGGAATGGCTTCATCTAAGCAGTGGTTGTACCTCAAAAGGTCTTTTGATTTGGGGGAGAAATGTATCAAGAATGTCAAACAGCCGATTTGAAATACGGAAAATTAGGTTAACGTTTTACTTTCGTTTATAAAGTTTAGGCCGCGAAGTTCTTGGATCTATATCCTTGGAACCCGACCACCACCATCAGAACCATCATACCTACACATGGGGACCCATTCTTGTGACAGGTTTGGGAGGCTTTAGATCTAATGAATACCACTGCCCCCCTTGGGCCATAAGAACATAAGAGGGGGCCCGTCCGAGGCAAGAGATGAAAGAGATTTATTCCTTTATACAACCAGTAAGTTGTACTAGGTGCCCAAAACCTTAGGAACTGTAACATACTTAGCAATTGACAAAAGACAAAAAAAAACCTTCCTTCAGGAGCTTACATTTCTAGCTAGAGAATGTATGAAGTCTTGTGTGGCTCACAGAAAGAGAAAAGTTTTGAGGGCACCTTGCATCTCTACTTGGATATCTCACAGGCATCTTAAATCCCACACATTCACCTCCTGGAAACCCAGTCATTCTCCAGTATTGCCAGCGTGGCACCTGGCAGAGCAGACATTCAGAAAACGTTCATTAATGACTAAATATTCTATACAACAGTGACTGGTACCACTCTCCATCAGGTGGCTCAAGGCAACAGTTGCCTTTTTTTGACCATACATCTAATTCCTTTCCAAATCCTGTAACTTTACCTGCTTAATCCATCTCTGGAATCCATCCTTTTTGCATCGTCTCTACCATCTCCCTGATCTATGTTACAATTATTCCTTCCTTCTGGATAATAATCTGCTAAATTCTCCCCGTTTCCAGTCTTGACTCCCTGTAAATCAGACTTTACACTACAGCCAGAGTGATCTTTTCAGAACTCAAATCCGGCTGTGTCTCACACAGATAAAAGTGAACATCCCGGGGCGCCTGGGTGGCTCAGTCGTTAAGCGTCTGCCTTCGGCTCAGGTCATGATCCCAGGGTCCTGGAATCGAGCCCCGCATCGGGCTCCCTGCTCCGCGGGAAGCCTGCTTCTCCCTCTCGCACTCCCCCTGCTTGTGTTCCCTCTCTCGCTGTGTCTCTCTCTGTCAAATAAATAAATAAAATCTTTAAAAAAAAAAAAAAGTGAACATCCCTGCTGAAGCCCTTTAATGACTTCCCACTGTGTCTAGTATAAAGATCAAAGTCCTGGGGTGCCTGGAATCTGCTTGTCCCTCTCCCCCTGCTCCTTTCCCTACTTGTGCTCTATCTCACTCTCTCAAATAAGTAAATAAATAAAATCTTAAAAAAAAAAAAAGATCAAAGTTCTTAACATGGCCTGCAAGGCCAGTATGGCCTGGCCCATGTTCCCACTCTTTCTGAGTTTGAGCCACACTGACCTTCCTTCATTTCTTGAATGCTCCCTGCTTCCTTACAATACATAAATTGCACATTGCTGTTTCTTGTACACAGATTCTTCCCATCCATTCCCCCCATTCCCGCTCATCTGCTTAACTTCTTGTTCTTCAGCTCTCAGCTCAGTCATCACTTCCTTGGGAAGCCTTCCAGTCATTCCAGTTGGATCAAGTCCCCCTGGGATAGGTTTTCCTATATTTGTTCTCTTGGGCAGCTCTTATCACAGTTGTAAATTTGCATTTTTTAAAAATTTGCATTTGTGTGAATATTTTTGAATATCCTGTAAGCTCCATGAGTGTAAGGACTGGATCCATTATGCTCACCACTGTACCTTTAGAGACTAGATTGTGCCAGGTGCTCAGTAGGTGTACGTGCTGGTGTAGGTAGAGGTGCTCAGTAAATACTGTTGAATAATAGATCACCAACTTCTGACCAGTGAGGTCCCCACAACACCTTTTCAGCCTTCAGATGAGACTCTTAAAATTGGAGGGTGGGGGGTGGGGAAGTGGCAGGATCTGTTATTTCGTAAGGATCATTTATGAGTTTGAATCATGTTCTTGGGTTGGAAAATACCTATATTGCTTATCAGAGCTTTCTCTAGTTTGCTTTCAAGAGTGATTCTTTTCAGCATTGACTGACAAAAGTGGGAAAATGTTTTTTACAGATGTTCATAAGATCCCCAGATTAGATGGGATGTCAAAAACTCCTGCAGGGAAAAACAGAGAATTTGTTCCAGTTAAAGATAATTTTGAATTAGAGGTACTTCAGGCACAATACAAAGAACTTAAAGAAAAGGTAAGTGACTTAACTTGTGGTTCTTATAGCTAACTTACTCACTTATGCATGTGTTATAAAGCAGTGTACAATAAGATATGTAAAAGTTTTAAAACAAGAGTTCAGATTCAGCCCCACGAAATGGAGGAAGGCTAGGGAAAGAAAGCCAGAAAATTCAGACTGAAAGAAACCAAATCCTGAGATTCCTAACAACTAGGCAAGAAAGGAAACAGTGTACACCAGATCCAAAAAAAGATACAAACTTTATGTCATAGTACTGAGACAAATTTATAGTATATGTCTTCTATAGGGGATACAACATCATAATGTTTGCTGTTTTCAGTAGCAGTTTTACAAAAAAGCAGACATCCTTTATATGACTATCTGTAGATCCTTAGGAAAACCAGGAACATAGTGTGAAATTTTGGATCTGTGAAGTGTGTGACCCAGATTGTTTAATACTTCTAGAACCTACAGAATCTGTATGTGTGAATGACAGTGTGTCCTTAAGCTATCTTGCTGAATGTCAACTGTTCCACGAATGGGCCTAGCAGACCATGGTGACATCTAGTTGGTATGGATATATTTGAGGACTCATTGGTCTGTAGAACATGGTTTACATGTGCTTTTTCCGCTATATGTTAAAACAAGTACAAATATAACTTTCCCTTGTAAGCTTTTCACAAGATTGATTTGGGATTTATAGATGAAGGCAATGGAAGAAGAAGTCCTCATTAAAAATGGAGAAATAAAAATTTTGCGGGACTCACTGCATCAGACAGAATCCATTCTAGAGGAACAGAGAAGATCACATTTCCTTCTTGAGCAAGAGAAAACTCAAGCACTTGGTGACAAAGAAAAGGAATTTTCCAAAAAGGTGACCCAGAGCTTTTTTATTTTTTTCTTGTTCTGGACACAAGCTTTGCCTGTTCACTGAGTTCTCTTAAAAGCAATGACCAAAGTGTCTATAAGTCTTCCAGGAAGATTTCAGCAGTTGTTTGTCTTAAATACTTTCTGCTATCAGTTAATTGCATATACTTTTCTTCTAGGTTCTGCATGTGGTTTGGAAAAGGACTTAGAAGAAACTGCTTTGCTGTGGTAGTTATGATAGTTGGTCTTGGCAGGAACAAATCAATAGCTTAGACTTTCCAGAAATAGGCTTAAGTAAGAGCTTTTTTGCCAGGTTAGAAACTCAGTTGACCTAGCTTAGGCCAAAAGAAAATGTATTGACTTCCATAACTAAGTCTGGGAAAAAACAGGTGTGCGGGGGCCTTGAATGACTCAAGCCTTGCCAGGACTTGTCTTTACTGTCTACTCTATAGATAGGCTTCATCCTTATGGTAAAGGATATGTTCTCCAGCAGCTCTTGAGTTCATGTTTCATAGCTCCAGAGCAGAATGAATACTTGCCTTCCCCCCCCCTCCCCAATCTCAAGGCTCTCATTGGTCTGACCTGAGTCACACTGTAACCACAGAGATGATAGCTCCCGTTTAAATCACACAGAGGTAGGGAAATGATTATTCCTCGGGGGAGGGAGATGCTGTTCTGGGAAGAAATTAGTAGGTGTCCATACATACCGCCGTTTTCCTTCAGCACTTTCCAAGGCTTCAATCTCAAGGACATGGGTCTTATTCTGCCATTCATTCAGCAAATTAGCAAACTTTAAAGAAGCACTAACCTGTGCCCAGCACTAACAGCAGTACTTGTCTCTCCACATACATGATGGAAGAGCAAGGGAGTTGTAATCAGACAAACCAGAGTTTGAATCCAGGCTTTCTTTCTCACATGTGAGTGGAGACTTCAGGGTAATGACTTAAGCTCTGTGACTCATTTCCATGATCTGTTCCAGGAAATAACCAGAAGGGTTGCTGTAAGACTTAAACAGCCCTGCATGTGCTGGGACGGTGCTGGGACTGGGACTACACTTGGCACGGAGTGTGCCCAGGGAATAACAGCAGTTACTGTTGGCTGTAGGCCAGAGCAGGTCTGCCCATGCTGCGTGGGGTTTTGGTAAAATTTCCAAACACTCTGCCCAGACTTTCAAGAAGACCTGGAATCATACACCACTACGTTCATCAAAAGGTCGACATGTCACTGTGAGATAAGGCACCTTGCCAGGCTCCAGGCTGGGCAGTTCATATTCATCCTTCCTATTTAATCCCCCCAACCGTGAAGACCGGTATTTGTGTTACAGATAAGCTAAAGTTTAGAGAGGCTGAGTAAATGGTATTTAAACCCTCACAAACTACCTCGCAATAGATCAGGTCAAAATGTCTTTCTAGAATACCATGCTCACATTCAGGAAGAAGGCTAAAGCTCTATAGAAAGGACATTTGTGTCACAGTGGACTTTCATACTTATTTCTCATTGTTTTCGTTTATGAACCTGATGTTCTGAAGCCCAGAGATAATTTTGCATATATGATGGGGCCACCACGAGTATGTTGTCTTTGCCTTCCAGCTTCAATCATTGCAGTCTGAACTCCAATTTAAAGATGCAGAGATGAATGAATTAAGGACAAAGCTTCAAAGCAGTGAACGAGCAAATAAATTGGCTGCTCCTTCCGTTCCCCATATCAGGTAATGATGGCGCTGAAGGAAGAGTTGTTTTGCATGGTTTATAGAAAGTATGAAAAACAAGGTCAGGCTAGTCTTGAATAAAGGCCATTTAAACTTTGCCATTTGGACATAGATCCTCTTTCCTAAAGGCCTCGAAGGTGGTTTAGATCAGGCGTGATAGGTTTGGCGCATCACAGCATAAAGGCCTTACACCCTAGAAGGGCTTCCTCTCTATAGGACTTTATACTCAGGACTAAAAAAGGCTGGAAAGATGCTCTCCAGACTTTTGGGGTGGCTCAGTCTTCATTTTTTTCCCCCAGTTTTCATTTTTATGTAATTTGTTTCAAATAACTGATTTTGTGCCAAGTATAAGTGTATTTCAGTCCCAACTACTGGGAACATTTATTTTTCATTTGCTGCCCTGGGACCTTTGTCCACCAGTCCCCGCCTTTGCTGCAGATGTGATCAGCTTGTTAATGGTCTTGTCCTGCCCCCTGCCTGCCAGAGAACTCTGGCACACTGTTGATACCAGCCTTGAAATTTGAACAGTATGGGTCACGGTGTCTTTTTCTGGTAATGAACATTCTGCTACCTTTGCTCATAATGGGCAGGGTGTGAAATTGAACTCTTCTTGCCTTGCCTAGTTCAGGTAAGACAGGAAAGCAGAGGGGGGGGTCCATCCTCACCTCTTCACACATCTCTGACAGAGGGGTCTTGGCGTTTTCTGATGCGCTCAGAGGGTTAAGACTGCTTCTCTAACACAAAGACCTTGGCACTGAAGAACTGGCTCAGTTTCCAAGTTGGAGGACACAACATGCCTTTTAATAGACCCTCTTTCTACTGAAAATCTTTGAATTCAGCCCCTGGGGACTATTGAATAAGAGGTTGTTCCGCATTAAAAAGATATTTTGGTGGAATTGGAAATAGTAATGGAATTAGGGCCAATATTTTTGGGTGATTAGAAGAATACGGAAATGAAAGAGGTTTTCAACAATTCGGATCACAATGCCTTGAATTTTGCACTGCTATCCTGACAAAGAATGACAAATACAGAATAGAGAAAACCTTTGGTCAGAGCACCTAGACACGAAAAGTTTAACACCTGAATAAGTTAGAAGTTTTATAACCAGGTATTTTAAATGGTTTTAGCAGAATCATTACTTTGCTTTCATAGTTAACTTTTTCCAGTCCTAGGAAAAGCCCTTCTGTGGCTATAAAGCCAGAAGCATGTTCTCTACAATCTGGAAAACCATCTTTCCCTACAAAGGAGTCTTTTAGTGCTAACATGTCCCTTCCTCACCCCTTCCAGACAGAGCCAGGATACAAGTCCCTGGTGGGCAGAGAGGGTGAGTTGGTCTGTCTCTCATCCATTGCTGTGTAACCAATTATTCAAACTTGTGGCTTAAAACAACAATGAGTATTTCTCCTGGTTCTGTGGGACAACAGTGCTGACAGAGCACAGTGGGGATGGTTTGTCTCTGTGGGGACTAGAATCACTGAAGGCTTGTCTGGGGCTGGAGGATCTATTTCAGAGTGGCTCATTCACATGACTGGCAACGGAGTTCTTCTCCACATGTGGGCCTCTCTACTTGGGTGACCTCATAACCTGGTGGATGGCTTCCTCTAGAGCTAACAAACCAGCGAGAGCTAGGTGGAAGCTAGCCCTTTTATGGCCTAGCCTCAGAAGTCCCATAGCATCACTTCTGCCACATTCTGTTTGTTAGAAGCCATGTTCAAGGGGGAAGGAAACTAGGCCTCACCTTTTGAAGAGAAATGTGTCTAGAATTTACAGGCATATTTTAAAACCTCCTCAGTCAACATCCATTGACATGTCAGAAACACAGCCAGTATACAGGAACTCGTGTTCCTTTCAGCCTTGGGTTTGTACCGCCAGGTCCAGACTGAGGGGATGCTACTGCTTTCTAGAGGGACACAATCTAGCATTGGTAGATTTTCACTCTGAGAATACGCTGTGTCAATTTATCTTGTAATTCTGATACATCGCCTCTCTCCTAGCACCTGGCACCTTGCAAGCCATTGGCCATCACGCCACCTCTGAGAACCTCAACCACGCATATTTTTGGCATCTGGCAACTACAGGAACAGTATAGGATAGTGTTAGGAGCAGGCATTGCAGCCCACTAGCCTGGCAGGAGTCCCAGTCACACTACTTACTGGCTTGTGTGATGTGGGCAGGCAAGTCCCTTAACCCCTGTGCCTCTGTTTTCCTGTATGTAAAATAGAGCTAATGAGGGGCGCCTGGGTGGCTCAGTTGGTTAGGCAGCTGCCTTCGGCTCAGGTCATGATCCTGGAGTCCCTGGATCGAGTCCCGCGTCGGGCTCCCTGCTCGGCGGGGAGTCTGCTTCTCCCTCTGACCCTCCCCCATCTCGTGCTCTCTCTCTCTGTCTCATTCTCTCTCTCAAATAAATAAATAAAAATCTTTAAAAAAAAAAAATAGAGCTAATGATAACACTTCCTCTTAGGGTTGCTCTGAGGAACAAATGAGCCAGCATGGGTAAAACTGTTAGAATAGAGTCTGTCTGGCACATAATAAGCACCATAATAAGTGTTAGTGACTACAGCTTTCATGTTATATTGCCTCATTTTAAAGTGGGGCAAACAACTTTCCTTTCCTTTCCTTGTATGAGTTCCTGTTTTCCATGAGGAAGGCAAAAATGTGAGGATTCTTGAGTTGCTCTGGCTCTTGTTTTAATCCAAGGTTGAGGAGATGGAACAGTCTCTGTTTTAAACTCATTATGGGGCACCCGGCTGACCCAGTCCATAGAGCATGCAACGCTTGATCTCAGAGTCATGAGTTCGAGCCCCACATGGAAGGTAGAGTTTACTTAAAAAAAAACAAAAAACAAAAAAAAACAACCTAGTTACATTCAAGGGGCGCCTGGGTGGCTCAGTCGTTAAGCGTCTGCCTTCGGCTCAGGTCATGATCCCAGGGTCCGGGGATCGAGCCCCGCATCGGGCTCCCTGCTCAGCCAGGAAGCCTGCTTCTCCCTCTCCCGCTCCCCCTGCTTGTGTTCCCTCTCTCGCTGTGTCTCTCTCTGTCAAATAAATGAAGAAATCTTTAAAACAAAAACAAAAAAACCTCATTACATTCAAGAGTTTCTGATATGCCTGTGCTTTTGTGCTCAAGTTTTGATTCACATTTTCTCTAGTTGTAGAGAGTAAGAGCCACAGTCTGGGAGGTGACCCCATAAAGCAAGAAGAATCCCACAAAAGTCCTATTGACAGCTGGATGCAGAGATCAAACACTCAAGGTACCAGCACACCTGCCCCTCGTGTAGGAGGCCTGCACAGCTCCGTTTGCCTCTGCAGTGCTCCATTAGAATTGTCTCTGAGAACCAGCACCCCAGGCAGTCCTTCAGAGGGTCCGGGGGAGTGGTAGTCTGTGACTTAAGCAAAAGACTATAAAATAGAAGGGGCCAAAGCAGGTATGTCCCAGAACCCTCAGCACCCACAGGGACCTCAGTGGGTCGTAAGGGCAGCTTAGAGGACAGTTAGCATCCAAGGAACCCTCACTTTTCCTGCGGAAGCCTTAGAAAAGGCCTCCCTTGTCAGAACCTTCTAGAATCACGTTGTCTTCTGCAGGTTCCATTTTGATAAACCTTCTCCTGAAGCAGCCTTTGATCCCAGGGTCATCCCTCGGTCTGTGCCACCTCCTGAGCAGTTGTTCGGAGGCTCCTACCAGCACCCTGCTGCAGCCACCGGGGTTTGGCAGGTAAGCCTCAGACTCCTAAAAAGCTCATTTAGGAAGGAGTTCCCAGGAAGCAAGTCCCTTTCTGGTCCTGACCAGCCTGGGAGGTCTATGTGCCGGGGTTGGGGGTGGGGTGCGGTTTGGGAAACTAGAGAATTTGGCCAGCAGGTTGACTGGGGCCCTTGACATTGTCTCCATCTCACACTTGTGTGTTTTCTTTTGTATTTGCTGCTAGTACCTTGGCTGGGATTTCAAGCCTGAGGACCACAGGTTCTCATGATGGGTCATTTCCCCTCTTGGCCCTGAGAGAAGCACAGAACCTGGCACTCACTGGATTGAATCTGGTTGCCAGGGATGAAGGCTCGTGTGATGGAGACCCAGCAGAGGGAGGCAGAAAGGCCTTCCCACTCTGCCAGCTTCCTGGAGCTGTGCATCTCCTCCCCCTGGTACAGTTCTTTGTCGGCTTACACTGCCAGGCTCTGCAAGATTTGGCAGCAGCCAAGAGAAGTGGAGCACCTGGGGACTCACCAACACGTTCCTCCTGTGTGAGCTCTGCGGGAGAGGCCAGCCTCGAGGACTCACTTTGCAGCCTGGAAAGCTTCTCTGTAGCGTCCCTTAGTGTTCTTCAGCACCTGGTGTGCCACAGCGGAGCGGTCGTCCACCTGTTACTGTCAGATGCAGGGGCAGATTCTGCTGCTAGGGCAGGAAACCAGAGCCTGGTTCACAGACAAGATCATGGGGATGTGTCCTCAGCCCCAAGGGGGCTTGCCAGTGACCAAGGCCAGCATCCACTACTGAAGATGCTTCTTCACCTGTTGACTTTTTCTTCAACAGGTCACCTTCAAGCCAGTGTCCTGAGCCAGTGTCTTAAGATTTTGGTGAAATTAGCTGAAAATGCTTCCTTTGATTTCCTGCCCAGGTATAATAACACAGCATGGAAGTCATGATTCTTTGTGGGTCTTACCTGACCTCTTGAGGTCTATCCCGTGGCCCTTATACTTTGTCCACTTCTTGACTTATCTGTTCTTCTCAGTGCTAAGCCTTGGTTTTATGTTCTGAGGCTTCGTTCAGGGAGTTCTGAAGTGATGGAAAGTGGGGCCAGGTGTTAGGAGAACCAAGAAAGTGATTTAGGAGAACCAAGGAAGTGATTTATTTGGTTTAATTCTGCCTCTGTACAGCAGGTAAGCAAGAGACACATGTGTTGAAAGAAGGCTTGTAGCCGCTATGGAAAAGCATCCTTGTCCCCAGGACAGACAAAGGCTGAACCAAGAGCCTTGAACCTGGGCCGTGGATCAGGTGAAGACCACGAATCACACCACATTTAAGTTCGGTGGGGTTCCCTAAGGAAGCAGAGGGTGTAGGGTAGGTCTGCAGCCCATAAGCTGACCTTGCTGGGAATCTGCCCATCATCATCGTGCCCTCTGGCATGAGTCATAGGTTACCTGCTCCTCTTAATGTTTGTGGGAAGTGGTTGTATAGTGAACCTAGCTTGTGAACACTGTAGTCATAAATTCCTAACTTGGGATTCCAGAGCCTCAAGACTGGGAGGAACTGTAAACACCATCCAGCCCATCCCCTCATCCAATAATCCTGTCTCCCCCTCAGCATGCCACCAAGAAGCCAGTTCCTACTTGGAGTAACTCCACTGGCTGCACTTACCTTAAGCTTTTAGCCTCTGAGCTTAGCATACTTGTTTCTGAAAAACACTGCTGGATCCTGGTTTCCATTTGAGGATATTCTAGCTGGTCTGGTCCATCCTAACAGTAGTCCTCAGAGCTGGACACAGTACTCACAGTACTGTGGTGTAGTGTGGGCAGCATGATAGGTTCAGAACCATCACCCATGTGTCTGGCACAGACCTAGCTCATAGTGGCTGGTTGCTTGTTTCATAGGTGTTGAATGAATTCCAGGAGCCACTTTTTACCAGTCCTCTTGGTAGATACACCATCATTCCATTCCTGTTGAGCTTGTCTGCAAGGACATGATAAAACAGCAATTTAGGGGATGCTTACTATAGGCCAGACAGATGCCTTCTGTTCACTAGCTCATGTGACACCCTCAGAACCCTGCATCCTTACACCTAGAGGGAGCCTGGCTCACTGGAAGCACTCAGTATTTGCTGTATGAATACGAATGGAGAGAGCATGCTGGGCCAGTTTCAGGCCAGTCTCCTTGACTTGCCCTTAATCACGGTCCGACACCACCTCCCACTTGGTGCTTCTCTTCAGAATTCCTACCTCCTTGCAGGCTGAACCCCACTACCACACAGCTTCCTGTTCACCTTGGAGTGAAAGCGAAGGACACGTGCCACCAAGGCCCTGACCGTGTGCAGTGCAACACAAGGAGCCATGCAGACAGCGGTCTCATAAGGGGCACCTTTGCCCACCTAGGCCTGAGGGCAAGTCATCCCCACGGACTATAGCCATAGGTCATTCCTGGTTACTGGGCCATTCCCGGTACTGAGATGGCAGCGACTTTTGAGCAAAGAGGTCTCATCCCCTGCTTCAAACAGAACAGCAGGACTATTCTCTCTTGTATGTTTGGGGCTCTGAAAAAATTTTTTAAAAGAAGGCTGATGTTACCCAAAAGTAATGTGGAAACCACTGTGTCATATATATAGATTTTTCTTGCAGAGAGTTTCAGGGACTTTACACGAACACTAGAGACCACTTCTAACCTAATGATGAACTTGAGTAACAACCAGGTTAAATCCCAGTTTCCCATAAAGTTCTACCCTCCCTGGCAACTGAAAACATGCCGCTTATCCACTGTACAGGATCTGCTCTAAAATGATTTCACCCCAAACAGTGAGAACTTGCTTCCTAATGGCATACTGAGGAATATTCTTAACCCTCGATGGTGTGTGCTGAGACGCTGCAGATGCATGAAGGGGGACACGTAAAAGTACCCCTCTCCCTACCCACAAGGTTGTGTGGGTTGAGCGAATGGCAGTTGTCTTGGGACTTAGTTCTTTAGTTCCCTGTGCCTGTGAGACCTGGGGGAGAGTGTGCCCAGAGCCCCTCACCCGTGCACGCTCCAAGGGGGCACCTGCTCCTATCTGGTGTTTTCAGAAATGGTCTGCTCAGCAAGTGGTGTAAAACCCAACCCTAGCCAAGTCTGCATTTGCCACTTTGGAGCCTGGCCAGTCCTTGGGTAGTGGGCTCATAACATTCTCACACCCAAGTTAAGATCTGCCTCCCTATTTGGGAGCAGTGTGGAAGCCAGGCACCCCAGGTCCAGGGAGGCAGCCCCCATTTACAGGTGGCGCTGTGTCTGGTAAGGGCCTGTCCTCTCTAAGCCACAGCAACATCGCGGTGGAGGCTTGTACCTACTCGTTCACAGGAAGCAGATGTCCTAGCAAGCAGGTAGTGGTCGGCCAGCATTTAAACCCAGGTCTGAACCACAGCTCCTCCTCGTACCGCCTGCTCAAAACGGCCTTTTCCCTCCGGGGAAAAGCGAGGGTGAGTTGGATTGGGTTACCAGCGTCCCATCTCTCTGGGCCCCTGTACTGTAGGTTCCAGTGTGTGTTCCGGGTGCTGCCACAGTGCCTGAGCCCCGAGAGCCCCCTGCCCAGCGTCCTGCTGACTGTTGAGCTCCTCTCCCTCCTGGCGGACCACGAGAAACTGGTGCCTCAGCTCTGCTCCCGCTCAGGTAAAGCCCGGCAGGGAGTGGGTGGCTGGGCTGCCGCTGCAGGCTGGAAGCAAGGGCGGTGGCAGGGACAGGTCAGAGGCCTCCTGAGGGCTTCTGCAGCTTGTGCCCGGAGCTCTGGGTAAGAAGGGGAACCCTGAGTGAGAGGTGGGGTGTCCTTTTCAGAAGGCTGTCTCCTCCTGCTGCTGTACACGTACATCACATCAAGGCCTGACAAAGTGGCCTCGGACACACAGTGGCTTCAGCTAGAACAAGAGGTAAAAACTCCAGAGGCCCTGCTGTGAACTGCTCACCACCCCACCCCACCCACCTCAGGGCCACTGTTCCTCCCCCTGGGGAGAACGGAGCTTTCATTCACTTTGGTAACAAGAGTTTACCCAGCTGCTAACAAGGGGAACTCAGTCCGGGGGCTCCACACTACACAGAAGCAATACAGCTGGGCCCCAGGGTGTCCTGGGACTTGGCAGAGTGGCCTGATAACTGGTCCCACCCTGGCTTTGGGGCCTGGAGGCAGGTGGGTCGCTGATGAGACACGGGGGTTGGCCCTGAGCCTAGCCTGGGAAGGCCCCAAGACCATTTCTTGGACCCCGTTGTATAGATAGGCAGTTGCTAAGGCAACCGGAGCACTGGTAGAAGCCTTAGCAAGCCCTCACTGTGACCAGGGTCTCACTCTGCCATAGACGGACCAGTCTGTTCTTGTTCTAGGCCGTGTGGCTCCTGGCTAAGCTGGGTGTGCAGAGCCCCTGCTCTCCGGTCACGGGCTCTCACTGCCAGTGCAACGTGGAGGTGAGCGCATGGGGGCCAAGGTGACCCTCTGCAGGGACCCCCCCCCGCTCCATGCCCCGCAGCCCCGACCCCTCCTCACCTATGGTGGCCGGGCAGGGTGCCGTCCAGCGGAGCAGGCTGGGGGGTGCAGGAGCCCTGGGACCCAGCCTCAGTGTCGGCCCTCCCGCAGGGGGTCAGGGCGCTCACGGCGATGCTGCACAGACAGTGGCTGACGGTGCGGAGGGCCGGGGGGCCCCCAAAGACGGAGTGGCAGAAGCGGACGATGCGCTGTCTGCGGGACACAGTGCTGCTGCTGCATGGCCTGTCCCAGAAGGACAAGCTCTTCACTGTGCACTGCGTGGAGGTCCTGCATCAGTATGACCAGGTGATGCCAGGGGTCAGCATGCTGATTCGAGGGCTTCCGGACGTGGCCGACTGTGAAGGTGAGCCTGCAGGAGGACTCCTCCCTGTCCAACCCACACGCGGGGCTTCCCTGAAGTTCACGGACAGGTCACAGTTCCTGGCCTTAAGTCAGCAGTCTTCCCTCCACGCAGCCTTTGCCTTACTGCTCTGGCTCTTCTCTGAGCATAACAGGCTGCCTTTTGCTTGTATCTGTTGAGTCGGCCTGGCAGAGCCACGGTTGTTCCAGAAACATCCCTGTCTGAATTGCCTTTGTGTCACTTTGCTTGCAGTAGCTGAGGGAGCAAGGCCTGGGCGTGGAAGGGACTGGTTAGTTCCTATGGGCGTGGGGGAGGAGCGGTGGGCCTTCCCTCCACCCCTGTGCCCAGCACCTGCAGGCCTTCACCGTAGAACCCTCTTCTCTTCGCTCAGAGGCAGCCCTGGATGACCTCTGTGCCGCTGAAACCGATGTGGATGACCCTGAGATGGACTGCAGCTGACACCTGGGAGCATCGAGCCACACGGTGGCACCAGAACCACTACCTTCCCCACCAACTGATTAAAAGCAGCAAAGGGCTGTTTGAGAACATGCCAGCCTTGTGGTGTTTCCTGAGTCTGATCTGTGTCGGGCTGAGTGGGGGGGACGGAGCAGGAGCCAGACCCTCGGAAGCCTGGGAGCCTTCCCGTCCCTGGCTGGAGTTGAGACCCTGTCCCCACGGTAACGAATCAGCCCTGAGGAAGGAGCCCGGCCCTGCCCTGCCCAGCCTGTGGAATTGCCCTGAGTCATCGCTTTGGGCTGAGGCCATGGGAAGAAACCACTGTGTGGCAAAGCAGGAGGCAGGCGGCAGCCGGGGCCTACAGCAGGGAGCCCTGAGAAAGTAGGGCCAAGGAGAGGGTGCACGGTGGCCGCTGGCCACAGCCGGGCTTCCTGGCAGGCTGGAGTCCTGCTGCTGGCCTTCCCCGAAGGGCTGGGCACCATGGCCCTTGTCCTGCCGGCTGCCTCTCACAGTGTGAGCGCTCTGATGCGCTGTGCCAGCCAGCAGGCCCACGGCTGTAGGTCGGAGGCCTCTGGGGAGTCACGAGGGGGCAGTGCTGGGGAGGGACAGACCTGGCCCGCTGATGAGCAGGGCGGGCCTCCCTCAGGACAGCCCACAGGCAGGCTCACACTCAGTTTCACTTCCCGCCCCTGCTGCCGGCAGCAAGAACCAGCCAGACTGCACCCTGAATCATTGCTGCTGCCTGCTACCCGGTAAGTGAGGGCTCCCACGGGCATGGGGCAGGGTGGGAAGGCCTCACTGCCCCCCCCCAGGCCCAGGCTAGGTGGGCGCTAGGGGAGGAGCCAAGGTTTCCCCCAAAACAGACAGTTGAGGGTGCTTCCCCCTAAGGAAGTCATGACACCCTCTCTGGCTTCCTGCCCTGGAATCGGGTCCTGGAGCTCACTGACAGTGCCGGCCTCAGCTCTTCCCACTGGGGCACTCATACACCCACTCCCCACCCCTGCTCCTCCCCAGGCTCGGCAGGTACCCAGCATGGGCTCGCAGGCCCCAGCCCCGGGGCCCGTGCAGACCCTCATCTTCTTGGACCTGGAGGCCACTGGCCTGCCTTCCTCCCAGCCCAAGGTCACGGAGCTGTGTCTGCTGGCTGTCCACAGATGTGCCCTGGAGAGCTCCCCCAATATTCAGGGGCAGCCTCCCATAGTGCCCCCGCCGCCCCGGGTGGCAGACAAGCTCTCTCTGTGCGTGGCTCCAGGGAAGGCCTGCAGCCCAGAAGCCAGTAAGATCACAGGCCTGAGCACAGCTGTACTGGCAGCTCACGGGCGTCAGCGCTTCGATGCCGACCTGGCCAGCCTGCTCCGAGCCTTCCTGCAGCGCCAGCCACAGCCCTGGTGCCTCGTGGCACACAATGGCGACCGCTACGACTTCCCCTTGCTCCAGGCGGAGCTGGCTGTCCTAGGCCTTGCCAGTGTTCTGGACGGTGCCTTCTGTGTGGATAGCATTGCCGCCCTGAAGGCCCTGGAGCACGCTGGCAGCCCCTCGGAGCATGGCCCGCGGAAAAGCTACAGCCTGGGCAGCATCTACACACGCCTGTATGGCCAGGCCCCACCGGACTCGCACATGGCCGAGAGTGATGTCCTCGCCCTGCTCAGCATCTGTCAGTGGAGGCCGCGGGCCCTGCTCCAGTGGGTGGACGCTCATGCCAGGCCTTTCAGCACTGTCAAGCCCATGTACGGGGTCACGGCCTCTGCTGGAACCAACCCAAGACCATCTGCCACCACAGCCACTAAAGCCCTGGCTAGAGCCAGGGACACTAGTCCCAACCTGGGCAGGGGCAGGAAGCCCAAGGCTGCTCCTCCAATGGAGGGCCCTGGAGCCTCACCCAAGGCGGGACTGCTAGCCCCACTGGGTCTTCTGGCCTTCCTGACCTTGGCACTAGCCACACTGTATGGGCTTTCCCTGGCCACACCTGGGCAGTAGGCCAAGAAGGAAAGTCTGACTAATAAAGACCCCCCCCCCCTCCCCAGCACTGAGTGGGCGCTCACCTCTACCCTCCTTGGCAGCCTTAGAGAAGCCTCCTGCACCTCTGCCCACACTCAGGGACCTGGGGAGGGGGACACAGAGGGTGGCACAGTCTTTGTCCTCCACCCTCCCTAGCAGGATGGCCAGACACCTGAGCCCAGGAAAGACAGGGCAAACCCAAGAGATGGATGAAGATGGTACACGGCCTAATGCCCAGTCCCAGCACCCAAGGCTCTGAAGAAAGAAGGCGGCAGCCCCAAATGTTTGCATTTATTATAAACAAAGGTGCAGACCCTAGACTCTCAGAAACACATCAACAGGTACAAAGCTAAGACAGATCTGGTGAGATATTAACAGAGGAACAGGGAACACCGAGGTATTCATGTCTGGTCGAGAGCAGCCACCTAGGGCCCCCTTCCACCTTTGGTCCAGACGGCCCCTTGGCCCAGGTGTCCTGGGTGCCAGGACACACTGAGACTGGGGTACAGGAGCTGGCTATTCTGTGAAGCTGGTGTGGGGAGAGGTAGGGCCTATCAGAGGTCTGACGGTCCCTCTCCACAGTGGGCCAATTTCCCTCCAGGACCCAGGGGGCTCAGCCTCACAAAAATGATCACATACATTTTAAAACAGGAAACAGGCACACTGTTTTTGCCTAAAAGGAAAGGAAAACAAAAACACTGCAGGGAGGACACCTGAGTGTGCAGGTGGACAGAGGCCGCCCTGCCTACCTGTGGTGGGGGTCGTGGCCAGCCAGGGCAGCCAGAGCCGTGGGTGGACGTGGCCCTCCAGGTGGTGCCAGGGAAGATGCAGGGACAGTCCAGGCAGACCGCGCTCGGGTGGGTGGGCCTCTGCCTCAAGTGTTTTGGTCTCGGGAGGCTGCCCGCCCTCTGCTGGGCAGGGCACAGGCTCTGGGGACTATGGGACGACCGCTGAAAGGATTAAAACCCAACTTAGGCCCCGAGCCTCACCCCCATGCCACGATGGCTCTGGTTCCTTGAAGAGTACCCCATGCCCTGCGGACAGGCCATGGCCTTGAGCAGTGGCTAGCCACTCTGCCCAAACCAGCACACGTGGGCACACTGCCTACAGAAAGCCCCACTGTCCTAGCAGGACGAGCCCCCACCAGCCTGGTCTCCCCGGGGCAGTATGGGAAAGAACTCCCACCCCAGTCTTTGAATTTTGAGATTTCAAAAGAGCACAATTTCAAGTGAGGAAGAGAACGAAGAAGGGTCCCAGCAACTCTGGCAATGACTGGCCCGCGGCACGGCATCACAAGAAGCCTCGTGTACAGACCGGACACAAACACCACGCGCGGCGAGAAAAGGACCGTGCCTGCATGCCCATCTCCTCTCTCTCTCTCACACACACACACACCAAGTGGCAGCCAGAGAAGCAGGGACAGGCTCAGGGGGCTGCCTTCGGGGGGTCCACGTAGGCCGGGTTGTAAGGAGGCTGGCTGGCAGGATAGGGCACGGCTGCACCTCCTGAAAACAGAGAGGACGCTGGTTGGTTGTGAACACGGGGGGCTGCAGTGTGAGGTGACAGTGGCAGGCAATTTGGGGGGCCAGGCAGGGTCAGCGCTGGCAGCGGTACTCACCAGCCAATGTCTCGTGGTAGGCCGGGGGGCCCATCAGCTGGGCAGGGTAAGGCGGGGGGTACTGTGTCGGGTAGGGTGCTGCTGGCATCCCTGGCTGCGGGGGCATGGGGTGGTAGCCCTGGTACGTTGGTCCGGGGTAGCTGGGGGGCACACTTGGAGGCTGAGGGTAAGGGGTGTGCACCACCGTGGTGGCCGTGGTGGTGACCACCGCTGCAGAGAGAATCCCAGTCAGGACCACAGCCACCCCTCACTCCAGCTTAGCCGAGTCGGGGCCCTGGTCAGCCCCCCCGCCCCAGCACCTGGGCTCTGCACCTACACACCCAGGGTCATGGGGGCAGGGAGGGGGCAGGCGTGCTTACGACGCGGTGGCCGGCGACACATCTTGTAGAGATAGCAGCAGGAACAGGTGAAGCAGATGATGACGGTGACAACGGAGAGCACGAAGATGGTCAGGCCGATGGCTACAGTTGCCCCAAACCTGCCAAAGAGCCGGCGGTGACCCAGGGCCTCTCGCCCCGGCCCAGGACCAGCAGTCCACACCCCACCGTTCCCAGGGGCTCCCCTCTTGCCAGAGGAGACTCGGGGCAACACAGAGCAACTTCCAGGTGGGGTAGCTTGACTCTCCTTCAGACTGTTTCCTTGGTGTAAAATGGGGTTGTTTCGCGAGTCTGTGTAAAGCCCCTCACCCAGGGTCTACGCCCTTGGAGTGTCTCCCCACCATACACCCCTTGTCCACCCCACCCACTCAGCAGCCGGGCCTCGGGCACGTGGCTCAGGCCCATCCCTCTGGGCGAGACCGACCAGCTCACGGCCTCTGGGAGCCCACACTTCAGCGCAGGAGGCAGATGTTGAGGTAAAATAGCAGCACAAGGGGCAAAGGTGGGGAGAAATTCCAGGAGAGCAGAGGCCAGCGTGGCCAGAACAGTGAGGAGAGGCACGCAGGGAACGCAGCCTCAGCACTCGCCCCAGAGAGGGGCCGCAGGCCCCCCAGGAGTGACGGCGAGCCGGCTGGCTGCGCAGCCCTGTGCCAGGGGTTCACATACAGCCCAGGGCTCCCACACTCTGACCAGTAGGGCAAGTGGGCAAACAAAGAGACGGGTGGATGATATGGGGGTGCTGGAGCTAACCTTGCCTTCTGGAAGAGGAGGCCCGCCTGCCTGATGCCAGCCCCTCAGCAAGGACCACAACAGAGTGGAGGGGCTTTAAAGAAAGGACAGGCCCTGGGCAGGAAGCTCACTAAAATTGACTTTCAAGGGCAGACAGAGTCCCTTGCTCTCCTCCTCTGTTGCCAGGGACTAAACTCTTTTCTAAGGAAAGGCACATGCTTGGTGACTGCACCTAGTCATTCAATGCACCTAGTGCATTCAAACGTGGAAGGAGGGGCACCTGGCTGGCTCAGTTGGCAGAGCTTACGACTCTTGATCTCTTGATCTCTGGGTCGTGAGTTCAAGCCCTACCCATGCTGGCCGTGGAGCCTCCTTAAAAAAATAAAATAAAATAAAACAGGGAGGGAGCTTGGTGAGCTACAGGGCCTCCGCCTCTACTGAGGGCCCAGGGGAAGGCGGTGGGCCCGGCCCCACCCCACCCCGCCCTGGGTGGAGGGGCTTCCCCTCACAGTCCAGAGGGGCAGCACCACCTCAGCAGGGCCCCACACAGCCCAGCGACAGGCTAGGACAGACCTTTCACACCGTGGACTCCAAAATACACAACTGCACTCACAGACCAGAAGCCACTGGCCACTGTGCGGCCCTCACCTGCTCCAGACTCACAAGCTCCTCCCAGACCCGCTGCTGCCCCCAAGGAATGGAGAGAAACACACACACACACACACACAAACACACACACAGTACGGCGCCCAAGCTCACCCCTTGTTAGCCTCCGCCGTCAGAAACACACACACACACACATACAGTATGGCGCCCAAGCTCACCCCTTATTAGCCTCCACCGTCAGACACACACACACACACACACACGAACACACACACAGTACGGCGCCCAAGCTCACCCCTTGTTAGCCTCTGCCATCAGAAACACACACACACACAAACACACACACAGTATGGCTCCCAAGCTCACCCCTTGTTAGCCTCTGCCATCAGAAACATACACACACACACACACACACACACAAACACACACACAGTATGGCGCCCAAGCTCACCCCTTATTAGCCTCCACCGTCAGACACACACACACACACACACACACACACAGTATGGCGCCCAAGCTCACCCCATGTTAGCCTCCGCCTTCACTCCCCGGCTTCCAGCAGCCCTGGACGTCCCCTCTTTCCATCATGGGCCACTCAGTTCCAATCCCCTCCCCTTTCTAGGAAAGGGAAGGCAAATCTTGGCCCGCCCCTCGCCCTGACGTCAGTGACAGGAAGAGCAACACAGAGCCCTTAAAGACACAGCAAGGCCCCGCTGCTCCAGAGGGCCCGGAGCAGGGAGGGAAGCCGAGGTGGTCAGGCGGTCCTCCCAGAGTTGCCTCGCCAGCCTCGCCTGCCCAGCCCTGGCCTCTCACCATGCCTATCCACCCTCCTGCCCAGACGCTGCCTTGGGATCTGAGGTGCCCTGTCTGAGTGCCCAAGCCACACTCTTGCTCAGCCCGCCAGCCCTGTTCCAGCTGTCCTCCTTGATGGGCACCTTCAGTGACCTAGGTCCACCAGCAGCCCCTGGGGCCCTCGGAATGACACACGAGTCCCCTCAGCTCCCCCTCTCCCACCAGCACATGCTCCAAGCCATCAGCCTGCCTCGTCAGCATGATGTAGATGCCTCTTCAAGGGCCCTTGGCCAACCTGCCAGGTCTGATCATGTCACCCCTGCTCCAAAGCCTACTATGGCTCCCGTAGCTCTTGGGATCACCAGGAATTTGATTTATAATTTACTTGTTAAACTGTGTGTATCTGGGACACCCGGCTGGCTCAGTCAGTAGAGCTTGTGACTCTTGATCTCGGGGTCACGAGTCTGACCCCCACAGTGGGTGTAGCGATTACTTAAAAATTAAAAAAAAAAAACTTAAAAAAAATAAACTGTGTATCTATGTGGACTTCTCTGTATATATATTATAGTTGACAATAAAAAAAAAAGAATCTAGGATTGGTCTCACCAGAGAATTAAACTTAAAATAAGATAAATTTTAGGGATGCCTGGGTGGCTCAGTTGTTAAGCGTCTGCCTTCGGCTCAGGTCATGATCCCAGGGTCCTGGGATCGAGCCCCGCATCGGGCTCCCTGCTCGGCGGGAAGCCTGCTTCTCCCTCTCCCGCTCCCCCTGCTTGTGTTCCTGCTCTCGCTAACTCACTCTCTGTCAAATAAATAAATAAAATCTTTAAAAAAAAAAAAAAAGGCAGAATCAGCCCAAGCAGGGAGTGTGCAGGGCTGAATTGGGTGGTTCCAGAAGGCCAAAGACCCCCAGTGTGTGGACTGCGGAAAGACCCTCTCCGGAGCAGGGACAACAGCACTTTTTTTTTTTTTTTTTTTTTATTTATTTATTTGAGACAGAATGAGAGAGAGAGAGAGCACATGAGAGGGGGGAGGGTCAGAGGGAGAAGCAGGCTCCCCGCCGAGCAGGGAGCCCGATGCGGGACTCGATCCCGGGACTTCAGGATCATGACCCGAGCCGAAGGCAGTCGCTCAACCAACGGAGCCACCCAGGCGCCCCAGGGACAACAGCACTTTGACCAAGATGCTGGCAATGCACTGACCATTCAACAGGGCAGGATAGGGTTCACCTGCCAAAGTTGGGGAGCAGGGAGCAGAAGACCTGGGCCAACCGCAGGCCCACAGGTAACATGGCCACACTCTGGGGAGCAGAGGGCCCACGTCAAGGGAAGACACAACCCATCCAGGCTGTGACAGGCAGAGGTGGCCTCCTCTGGGTCCCTGCACTCTGACCTGGTGCCTCATTCTTGGAGAACCCAAGGAGTCACCCACAGAGGGAGACGTGGGGTTTTTTCCCCCACTGAGGCTTCTCTGGAGCTCCCAGCCATGGCCTGAGCAGCAGGGGCTGGACCCCACGAAGGAGCCAACACTCCAGTGGGTAAACGGGGCCCTTGGCCGAGGGGGCAGCACACAGATGCCCACCTGAGGGCATTCACAGAAGTGTCGCTGCTGACCCTGCCCTTCTGCCTGCTTCCTAAGCCCTAAACCTACATAAGGCAGGTGCTGTGCGAGACACAGGGCTCTGGTCAGAGGCAGGTGCAGGCGCAGGCAAGTCGGGCAACATGACTGCAGTCACCTGCGCGTCCCGGCGGGCGGGACTGCCAGGGCGGGGCCACACGCAGGAGTGTGCACACCACCCACCAGACCCGGTTCTGTGTGCACAGCTCACCCCAGTTACCTCTCTGCTGGGCTCACCCCAGTTACCTCTCTGCTGCCACCAGTCCGAGCAGCCTCTCCTCCTATGCCCCGTGGGGACCTTGTTCTGCAATGTCCCCTCTGTCCCCTCTCTCAGCTCAAGTCTCCACCAGCATCCAAGAAGCCCTTCTTCACCCTGACTCCTCCTCCTCCAACTCCTGTCTTCCCCCTCACTGGTCCGCAGCCAAATCTCTCCCTGAAGCTGTCCACACTCACTTCACCCTACACGCTTCCAACTCGCTCTTCAATCCGCTGCACTGAACGGCTCCTGCCAAGGGTGCCATGGTCTCTGTGGTGTGGCATCCACATTTCTCAATACTCCACAGCCCAAGCATCTTCCTCTTTCCTTCCGCTTCTCTGAACCTTCCCTCTCAGCATCTCCCGAGGCCCTTCCTCAAATGTTGCTGACCCTCAGATTCAGTCCTCAACACACTCCTTCCACCCAACCTGAGCCCTTCACCCCACACCCACTCCTGGTCCCACATCCTCTCACAGGGCTGGACCTCTGGCCCCGTCAACAGAGCAGAGGCCAGGCCCCCCGCCACCCCCCTGGCCACTCCCTAGCAGGCAGCTGCTGAATGACAGTCTCCGGCCTCACCTCCCCCCACCAAGCCCGGTCTCCCTCTGGCCTCCCAACACCTGGGCCTGGGAAGCCATGGCTGCCACCCCCTTCCTGCCTCAGCATCCGTGGAGCAGCCAGAATGGTCTTCCTGAACGCCACTCAGACCAGCACTGCCCAGAACACTTCACTGTCCTCAGGACGCGGCCCCAGGCCCACACCGGCTGGACAGCAGGATGTCCTGTGGGGCCGTCAGAAAGCCCACAGTTCTGGGACTCAGCAAAGGAAGGGCACTCCCCGCGTGTGGAGGGAGGGGCGAGTCAAGGTGTCAGTCTCCCATCAGCCAAGGGTGCAGGATCAGCCAGCAGACTGGAGAGCAGAGGCCGGGCCTTGGGCACTGAGGAGGGACCACAGGCCGTACCTCTGTGGCACCTCCCCACTCCCAGAAGCCCTGTCCTGATTCCCCTGTGGCCAGTGAGACCCCACACCCACCCAGGCTCACAGGGCAGGATGGGACAGGCAAGCACCTGGACCCCCCGCACAGGTCCGGAGCCCCCAGTGTGCTCCTCCAAAGGGGCAACCAGGCCTGGGCAGATCTTCTCCTGAAAGGGGCTTCTAGATCCACCGGGGCAGGGGCACGCAGCACATGGAACAGACCCCACCAGGAAAACACATGAGTGGCTGCATGCTTACTCCACCCACATGAAGGGTACGTCACAGCACCTCGTCACGGTGGCAACAACACACAGCAGGAACCTGGCCAAGGGAACCGAGGTTTGGGGGACTGCGTTGTTCCCCGGCCCCTTGACAGAAGGGCCCTGATACAGCAACCATGACTCACAAGCCCTGACACAGGGACTGGGCACATCAGTTATCCCAGCATCTTTACCACACCACCATGACCTCATCACCAAGCACCAGCACCGCCATCACCCCGTCACTGTCACCACCATTGTCCTATCACTATCACCATCACCATCACTCTGTCACCATCACCAGCATCACCGCATCACTGTGACCACCAGCACCCTGCCATCATCGTCAGCATCACCCATCACCACCATGACCATCATCCCATCCCCATCACCACCCATCACTATCACCCCATCACCCACCACCATCACCACTATCATCCCATCCCTGTCACCACCATCACCCCATCCCTGTCACCATCGCCCTGTCACTGTCACCATCATACCATCGCTGTCACCACCATCACCTCCATCGCTGTCACTTGTTCCCCATCAGTCTCCAGTGCCCACCCCGTCCATCACCTAGGTCAACAGGGACCCCCTACCCTTGGCCTTTCAACTGTCAACCACAGTCCCCCTATCCCCAGCACAGTGATGAGGACTCAACTTTCCAACATCAGGATCAGGGACCTGGTGGTCAGCTCCTCTGGGGCCCCACTATAATGACTCCGTGGCATCCCAGTGCCCACAGCCCTCACTCTAGCCCACTGAGCCCCTTGTCACCTCCACCAGGAAGATGTGCCCAGCCTGCAGGTTTTATTTACCCTGACATCGGGTCGCTGTCCAAGCTGGAACGAAACCTCAGCGCTGAGCCCAGCTGCTCCAGTGGCTCTGTGTCAGCGGACACACTGAAAAGAGGAAACCTCATGATTAACACATCCAAGCCCCACCCAGCACACCAGGAACAAACATTACCTTAGCACACACACAAAATGCACAAGAGCCGATCCTGCGCGGGCCACAGAGGAGCCCCGATGGCCTCCCAAGGATGACTATCACACACACAGGATCTCAGGCTACAGTGCTGAACACTCCTCTCAAGCGTACCCGGAACATTCTCCAGTATAGACTACATGTAAGGCCACAAACGAGGCTCAATCGATTTGAAAAGATTGGTATCATACAAAGTTATCTTCTCTAACCACAGTGGGATGAAGTTAGAAATCAGCAGAGAAAGACCACCGAGCCACAAAGTGAAAAAAGAAATGCTAAACACAACTCATACCTTGAGAAGCTAACATGGTACCAAAAAAGAAAAACAGCAACAAAACTGTGCATTAATAAGAAAATATAAAGTAAATTAAGAAACATGTAATACAAAAATACAGATTCAAAGGGGCACGATGTTTATAGCAGCATTATCAACAATAGCCAAATTATGGAAAGAGCCCAAGCGCCCACTGACTGATGAATGGATAAAAACAATGTGGTATATCGGGGCACCTGGCGGGGGTGGGGGGCTCAGTCAGTTAAGCATCTGCTTTCAGCTCAGGTCATGATCTCAGAGTCCTGGGATCAAGCCCCACATCAGGCTCCCTGCTCAGCGGGGACTCTGCTTCTCTCTCTCTCCCTCTGCCCCTCCCCCACACGTGTGTGCACACACACACTCTCTCAAACAAATAAAAACAATAGAATCTTAAAATAAAAAGATGTGGTATATCCATACAACGGAATATTACTCAGCCATCAAAAACGAAATCTTGCCATTTGCAATGATGTGGATGGAGCTAGAGTGTATTATGCTAAGTGAAATAAGTCAGTCAGAGAAAGACAAATACCATATGATTTCACTCATATGAGGAATTTAGGAAACCAAACAGATGAATGTGTGGGGAGGGAAAAGAAAAAGAGAAGGAGGGGGAGGCAAACCATAAAAGACTCTTAACTATAGACAACAAACTGAGGGTTAATGGAGGGATGTGGATGGGGGATGGGCTAAGTGGGTGATGGGCATTAAGGAGTGCACTTGTTATGATGAGCACTGGGTGTTGTATATAAGTGATGAATCACTAAATTCTACTCCTGAAACCAATATTACATTATATGTTAACTAACTAGAATTTAAACAAAAATTTGGAAGAAAAAATAAATAAAATTGTGCCAAGTAAAAAAAAAAAGAAATTAAGAAATTAGTAAAACTGGATAACAAAAATACTACAGGTTAAAATTCATGAAACACAGCTAACGCAGTTCTTAGATGGAAATTAATTATCTTTTTTAAAAAAGATTGATTTATTTATTTCAGAAAGAGAGACAGTGTGTAGGCGGGAGGAGGGGCAAAGGGAGAGGGAGAGGGAAAGAATCTCAAGCAGACTCCCCACAGAGCACAGAGCCTGACCTGGGGCTCGATCTCATGACCCTGAGACCATGAGCTGAATTGAAATCAAGAGTCAGATGCTCAACCAACTGAGCCACCCAGCTGCCCCAGAAATTTATTTATCTTTAGAAGTAAGATGTTAGGACATCTAGGTGGCTCAGTCAGGTAAGCGTCTACCTTTGGCTCAGGTTTTGATCCTAGGGTCCTGGTATCGAGTCCCGTGTTGCGCTCCTTGTTCAGCAGGGAGCCTGCTTCTCCCTCTCCCTCTGCCTCTGCCTCTTTCTCTGTCTCTCATGAATAAATAAATAAAATCCTTAAAAATAAATAAATAAATAAATAAATAATAAACGTAAGATGTTAAACTCAAAAAGGTGGGGAAAAAGTAATAGAGCAAATCCCCCAAATAAGGAAGGGATTAATTAATAAAGGGAAACACAGAAATAAGAGAACAACAGCCACAAAAAATAATACAAAAGATTTAAAAACCCGAAGTTGGTAGGCCCTCTGGGAAGACTCATCAAGGAGAAGACAGAAAAAGAAAAAATGCATAATAAAAAAGGGGAAATAACTACAGGTACAACAGAGATTTTAAAAGTAATAACTTCAGGGGCGCCTGGGTGGCTCAGTCAGTTAAGCGTCTGCCTTCGGCTCAGGTCATGATTCCCAGAGTCCTGGGATCAAGCCCCACATTGGTCTCCATGCTCAACAGGGAGTCTGCTTCTCCCTCTCCCACTGCCCCTCCCTCTGCTTGTGCTCTCCCTCTCTCTGTCAAATAAATAAAATCTTTAAAAAAATAAATTAAAAAAATTAAAAATTTTAAAAAAAGTAATAACTCCAGGGGCGCGTGGGTGGCACAGTTGGTTGAGTGTCTCACTCTTGATTTCGGCTCAGTTTGTGATCTCAGGGTCGTGGGATCAAGCCCCACATAGGCTCCGCACTCGCTGTGGGGTCTGCTTGAGATTCTCTCTCCCTTTCCCTCTGCCCCTCCCCACTGCCCTCTCTCTCTCACTCTAAAATAGATAAATCTTTGGGCGCCTGGGTGACTCAGTTGGTTGGGCAACTGCCTTAGGCTCAGGTCATGATCCTGGAGTCCCGGGATCGAGTCCGGCATCGGGCTCCCCGCTCGGCAGGGAGTCTGCTTCTCCCTCTGACCCTCCTCCCTCTCATGCTCTCTCTGTCTCATTCTTTCTCTCTCAAATAAATAAATAAAATCTTAAAAAAAAATAGATAAATCTTTAAAAAATAAAAATAAAATAAAAGTAATAGCTTCATTGGCTAGTATCAAAAAGACACAATATAACACGTACTGGGGAGCATGTGGAGAAAGGGGAGCCCTCGTGCGCTGTTAGTAGGAATGCAAACTGGTGCAGCCACTGTGGGAAACAGTATGGAGGTTCCCCCAACAAGTTAAAAATAGGCATACCATATAATCCATATACAAGCAATTCTACTTCTGGGTATTTATCTGAAGAAAACGAAAACACCTATTCGAAAAGATATGTGCCACCCCTATGTTCACTGCAGATTTATTTATAATAGTCAGGATGTGGAAGCAATCTAGGTGTTGATTGGTAGATTAGTGGATAATGAAGATGTGAGGCACGCACACATACACACACACACACACACACACACACACACACACTGGAATATTACTCAGCCACAAAAAGAAGAATGAAATCTTGCCATTTGCGACAACATGGATAGACCTGAAGGGTATTATGCTAACTGAAATAAGACAGAGAAAGACAAATACCGTATGATTTCACTTCTACGTGGAATTTAACAAACAACAAACCAAAACAGAAAGAGCCTCATCAACACAGGAAACAAAGTGGTGGTTACAGAGGGAGGACAAGTTGGGGGTGGGGCGGGTGAAAGAGGTGAGGGGGATTAAGAAGCACAAACTTGCAGTCATAAAATAAATAAGCCACAGGGATGTAACATACAGCACAGGGAACACAGGCAATAATATTGTAATAACTTTGTACGGTGACAGTGACTACACTTACCATGGGGATCATTTTGTAACATATAAAAATACTGAATCACTATGATGTATACCTGAAACTAACAGAATACTGTATGTCAACTATACTTTGATTTAAAAAAAATAACAATAATAACCTTCTTTGGATTCTGATTTGAACAAACCACCCATGAAAAGGCACTTTGGAACAAGTGGAGGCAACTAAAGACAGACTGGCATTGAAAATTATTAATGAATTACTGTTAATTGTACCAGATGTGTTATTGAAAGAGTGGTTATATTTCTTTACAAAGGACTCATTTGCACAGATGAAAACTAACATTTAAGGAGACGTTTTTTTAAAGATTTATTTATTTATTTGAGAGAGAGGGAGATCAGAGGAAGGGGCAGAGGGAGAGAGAATCTCAAGCAGACCGCCCCCCCACACACACACACTGAGCACAGAGCCCAACTAGGGCTTAATCCCAGGACCCTGGCATCATCACCCGAGCAAAATCCAGAGTTGGACGCTCAACTGATGACTGAGCCATCCAGGAGCCATTGGGAGAAATTTTTATGATGTTTTAATTTTTGTTTTGTTTTAAAATAATCAGAAAAAAAGTGGTGGGAGGTGTATAAAATAATAGTGTCAGAGTATTGGTAACTATGGAAGCAGGTGATGGGTATGTAGAGTTATTATATTATTCTCTCTGCTTTTGTATATATTGAAAATTTCCAAAATTAAATGTAAAACAAAATAAAATTAAAAAGCATTAGGAACAACTATATCCTAAATTTGAAGGAAAGGTGAAGCTGAGGAGAAAATAGTTTTTAAAAACCAGTGTGCAGGGGCATCTAGCTGGCTCAGTTGGAAAAGCATGCGACTCTTGATCTTGGGGTCATGGGTTCGAGCCCCACGTCGGGTGTAGAGATTACTTAAATAAACAAAACTTAAAAAAAAAAATCAGTGTGTAGCCTTTGGTGAGCAGTAACAGAGCAAAGGATACCACACTGGTGTGAGGAAGGCTGGAAAGAAAGCTCCATGGAAGTAAGCATGGTATCTGAGGGCCTGTTCTCTGAAAGTCTCGGGTGACAGAGATTAGAGCCAGAGCCCACCAGGTGGGGAGGCCCTGATGATTCCCACTCACTTGGGATGAGACCTCAAAATCTGCACCCTAAGAAGGGAGGAAGTGAGTAGACAGTTTAGCTTCTAATCCTCTCAGTCTCTGCAGTTAGGCCAAGATGTTTTGGGGGTGTTTTTGTGTTTTTTTTAAGATTTTATGTATTTGTCAGAGAGAGAGCGCAAGCAGGGGGAGTGGTAGGCAGAGGGAGAAGCAGGCTTCCCACTGAGCAAGGAGCCTGACATGGGACTCGATCCCAGGACCCTGGGATCATGACCTGAGCTGAAGGCAGACGCTTAACTGACTGAGCCACCCAGGCATCCCAGACCAAGATGATCTTAAGAGTGCTGTGTCCCTGGCAAAAGCAACACAAATCCTCCCTGGAAGAAGTCCTGGGCTCCAAATTTCTACAATCAATTTTGTAAATGTGATGTTCGGCACACCATCAAAATTTTTCAGAAACACTAGGACACAAGACAACATGAATACAAACAACAGAGGCAAATGACCCCAGAAATACCACGGGGCTTCAAATATTGAAGCCACTGACATTAAACACCACCACATACACAGTTCAAGGAGATGAAAGAAAAAAATTGAGCAGTTGAGGAGAACATGAAATATAAAAGAAGAAACAAAAATTCTAGAACTAAAAAGCAATACTACAAATTCATAATTCATTAGAGACAGCTGAAGATATAATTCATAAACTGGAGGATAGGTCCAATACATGTAGACTGAAGCTCAGAGACACAAAAAGACAGTAAATATAAAGACAGAAGATGGTGGGTGAAATACGAAATACAAGAGGTTTACAAGAGGTCTTATATACGTGTAATTAGAGTCCTAAAAGGTAAAGAGTGAGAAAATGGAGCAGAAGCAATCTTTAAAGAGATAACAGCTGCCAATTTTTCAAAACTAGGGAAAAACAACAATTCAAGAAGTACTGTGAACCCCAAACAGCACAAAGCCACCTAGGCACATCACAGCAAAACTGCTGAAAACCAAATACAAAGAAAAATCTTAAAAGTAGTCAGAGGGGGAGCCTTGGTGGCTCAGTCAGTTGAGCATCCGACTCTTGATTTAGGTTTAGGTCATAATCTCAGAGTCGTGGGATCGAGCCCCACATTAGGCTCCCCACTTGATGAGGAGTCTGCTTGAGATTCTCTCTCTCTCTCTCTCTCTCTCTCCCCCTCCCCTGGCTTGCACGCGAGCATGAGCGCATGCACACTCGCTCGCTTGCTCTCTCTCTCAGATAAATAAATAAATAAAATCTTAAAAAAATAAAAAGTTTAAAAAAAAAGCACTCAGAAAAAAACATGTTGCTTGCAAAGGAGCAATAATTAAACTGTCAACTGGTTTCTCAACAGAAAGGACAGAAATCAGAAGACAATGGAATGGAATGGGACGCCTGGCTGGCTCAGTCAGAAAAGCATCTCAAGGTCATAAATTCGAGCCCCATGTTGGGTGTAGAGATTACTAAAAAAATAAATAAATACAAAAGAAATGACAATGGAATGAAAGCTTTAAAGTGTTGAAAGAAGTTGACAGCTGCCAACCTAGAAATCTGTAACTGGGAAAAATATCCTTTAAGAGGGAAGGTGAAATTAAAGACATTTTCAGAGAAACAAAAATGGAGAAAATTTGGCACCAGCATACCTGCATGAGAGGTAGAAGGAGCACGATCTCAGTTGAGGCTTAAAGATGTAGGAAGCAATAAGAAGCAGCAGAGAATATAAATATATGGATAAATATAAATAAATATTCACTGTCAAAAACAATTAAAATACTTACGGTCTTTGAGGTTTACAATAGTATTACAAGAAATAAAGAGGGACATTACACATGATAAATTGAACACTTCACCAGAAAGTCAAACCAATCTTAAATACGTATGCACCTAATAACAAAGCATCAGAATTCATGAAGCAAATATTGACAGAACTAAAAGAAGAATAAACATATCTGTGGTCTCTCAGTAATCGATAAAACAAGCAGACAAAACCAATAAGGACGGAAAAGATCTAAACACATTATCACCCAACTTGACCTAACTGACACTTCTAAAGCACTACACCCAACAACTGCAGAATATACCATTTTTCAAGTTCATGTGAAACATTTACCAAGGTATAGTATATGCTGGGTCATAAAATGAATCTCAGTAAATTTCAAAACACTTAGAAGAAAACAACACAATGAGGTATTACTACACATTCAGCAAAATTACTAAAATTAAAACCTTCTAGGAAATAGAAATGAATAGATCCTGCCTAAGGTATTATATGTGAGAAGTATACATTTACTAAAACTCATTAAGCTGAAACATTAAGACCTGTGCATTTTACTATATGTAATTATAGCTCCATTTTTTAAAATTGACTTACAATGCCAAGTTTTGAGAGGAGGCACAGCAAACTGGAACACTCATACATGGCTGGTAAGTGTAAATGGTACAACAATGCTAGAAAACTGTGAGTACCTGCCAAAGCTGAACACATGCAGCCAGTGACTCAGCAAATTTACTCCTAGATATTTACCCAAAAGAAATATGTTCCATTTAAATTTTTATTTATTTAAGTAATCTTGATCCCCAACATGGGGCTTGAACTCATGACCCTGAGATCAAGAGTCGCAGGCTCCTCTAAGCCAGCCAGGAGCCCCAGAAATATGTTTCTTTTAAAAGGCACCAAAGAGGGGCTCCTGGGTGGCTCAGTCAGTCAAGTGCCCAACTCTTGATTTTGGCTCAGGTCATGATCTTGGGGTCGTGAGATCAAGCCCCAAGTCAGGCTCTACACTCAGCAGGGAGTCTGCTTGAGATTCTCTCTTTACCTCTCCCTCTGCCTCTCTCCCCACTCGTGCACTCTCTCTCTCTCTCAAATAAATAAATAAATCTTTAAAAGGCACCAAGGATTTGTAAAAAAAGAGTTCTTAGTATCACTATCAGATTAGCAGAAACCTTCCTTAGTCTAATAAGGTGTCTTTAAAAACAAAAAAACTACAGCAAACATTACTTTTAATCAGAAATGATGAAAGCCTTCCCCTGAGACAAGAATGCTACCTATCATCACTTCCAATCAACACTGTACTGGCGATCCTAGCCAGTGCAATAAAGCAAGAAAAATTAATTAAAAGTACAAGAATTGGAATGGAAGGAAAAAAGCATTAATTACACATGATGTGACTACTTTTGTAGAAAATTCTTAAGAAGTTTCGATTAAAATCACTCAAATTAATACATAAATTTAGTAAAGTCTCTGGATACAAGGTCAATTTATAAAAATGTATTACCTTTATATCAATAAATAATGAGAATTTTAAACTATACTGTTTACAGTACCACCAAAAAGATTACCTAGAAAAAGTACAGGGGCAGGGAAACTATTTGACAAAATTCAAGATCCCTTTATGACTAAACGTCCAAGCAAACCAGACATAGAAGGAAACTTCCTCAATCTGATAAAGGGCACCAATGAAAAATCTACAGCTAGCATCATACCTAATCCTATATGTTTTCTCCCTAAAATTGAGACCCAGACAGGGAGCTCTGCTCTCACCACTTCTATTCAACATTGCAATGGAAGTCCCAGCCAGTGCAATGAGGCAAGAAAAAGGAATAAAGGAATACAGAAGGTAAAAGAAGTAAACAGTAGAAGAAAAAATAATGGAGTAAGAACAAACCAAAACAATATGGTAAGTGAAAAAAAAAAGAAATACAGAATAGGAGAGACCAAAAAAAGCACAAAATAAGATGGCAAATAGAATCTCAGAACACCAATAATTACATTAAATTTAAATGAAATGCTGTATTAAAAAAAAAAATTACTGGAATGGATTTTTTTTTAAAGACACATGCAAAAATATAAGGACACCAAAAGGTGTTCACTTCCAGTGAAAGGGTGGAATATGATCCATCAGGAATCCTTAGGTATGGCTGGCAGGTATGCAGCCTGGTGCTGCCATTCCCAAGAACACCTTGGAAGTCCTTAGTAACTACACACATCTCACTGACCTGGCAATTTGCTCCCATGTACACGTCCAAGAAATTCTCACATGGTTCCACAAAAAGAGAAAGGAAGTAGAGGAAGATGCCCACAGCAATTATCTATGATAGCAAGCTTAGGACTCACATCACAGAGAACGACAGCACAGGGTGGGCACAGCCCAGCTGTACACCATGCAATATGAATGGGTCTTACAAATAAAAACACTGTGCTGAATGCAAAAAAGTAAGGGAGTTCATTGTATCCACAAAGCAATGTAGACTTTTCAAAACACAAAGTAGCTCGGTCGGTAGACCATGCAGCTCTTGATCTTGGGGTCGTGAGTTTGAGCCCTCTGTTGGGTGTAGAGTTTAAAAAAACAAAACAAAACTTTAACTTAAAAATCAATCAATCAATCAATCAATCACACAAACAATGAAAAGGACATATAGACTGGTTGCTTATGGGGTGAGAGGGAAATGGAGAGGTTACGTGAGATTAAATATATAAGATGGTACGGGCTGGGTTGGGCTTGCCCAGACCAGTGATGATCGCCTGCCATGAGCTGAGAAGTTGGACCACCTCCACCCTCTCTATCCCTATGACCAAACACAAAAGAAACACAGACGTGGCAAAGGGAGACCTTGCTTCCAGCCCATGAAATGGTCTAAACCTAGATGGAATGCAAATCCACTGGCCACACCAAGAGGACCCAGGCATGGTGCAGAGTGTGATGTGTGCCCCAGGGCCCACAAGATGATACCTACACAAATCACATACAATCCCCTGCCAGGTGCATGCATATGCTACAGGGTATACTCACACCAAGGTGTGCATCTTTGCTGGTCCAGGTACATACCCAGGGGTGAGCCACAGGGCCAGCTGAGGCCACCAGCCCTGAGAAAACTGCTCAGCCCGAGACTGAGTGAGCCAGGTAAGCTGGAGCCCTTGAGGGTTGGGGAGAGAGGGGCAAGGGACTAACCGAGCAAACCCAGAACAGGAGCTCCCATCCCTTACCCCCATCCCTGGTCCAGTGCTCTAGCATCTTGAGGGGGCTGCAAGGCCAGAGGGGCAGGGCTATTTCTCTTTCAGGCACACTCCTGCTGGGGGGCGGGCTCAGGCCTCCTACCCTGCGACCACTGTGCACCCACCTGGCCTCAGGCCCGGCACAGCTTCCCTCGCTGCCCACAAATTTCTTCAGCTCATCAGAGCAGCAGTATTGGTTGTAACAGTTGCCACAGCAGAAATCAGGACAGGACTCGGGGAAGAATTTGCGTCCACGGGAAGCCACACATACTTCACTGTGGGCTGGAGCGGAAAAGCACACTTGTTAATCGGTGGCCATAGGGCCAGGCCTCACGCCAGATCTCAGCCATGTCCCAGCCCACGTAGCCCCTCCCTTAGCACTGCCTTGCCCTCCCCTCTGTCCCACAGCAGAGGCACCTAACCGGGCTCCCTCTCTCCTCCACCAGCCACTTGCCTTCTGATGAAGACTGACCTTCCTAAGTGGGAGTTTGGAGGGGCCACTTCCCGCTCGCGGACCATCCCTGGTCTCCACTGCCTCAGGATCAAGTCCAGGGTCCACAAAGCAGGCTCTGGACTGCAAAGGGCTTTGATGGTCACCCCAACTTTCCAGCTCTATCCACACTCGGCCCATATTCTTGCCTGTTTCCCGGTTCCCTGTCTTCGTATCTACTCATCTTTCACGGCCTTACTCCAGTCCCCCTCCTCTAGAAGCTGCCCAAGCCCAGCAGTCAGAGCTGAACAGTAACGCCCCCAACCAGCTGCTGGGGCCCAGGCACTGGACCAACCCATTCTCAATCCTTACTCCCTCCCCTCACCACTCAGTGCCTCTGCTGGACCCTGGACTCCAGGGCCCTGGCGCTCACAGACCATGCCCTCAAGGCAGGCTCACCTGCGGCCACGGCCATACCCATACCCACCATAAATGTCCGTGAAGCACTTAGCCCTGGGCTGGGCCTGCAGCAGGTGCCTAGGAAACGTTTACGCAATTGGTGGCCAGGGCTCCGAGGCAGTGGCACCACTTTAAGCCCCTGAACCATTTCAAGGCTCTCAGCCAGCGTAGGGATCCAAGGACTTTCCCACAGGCTGGGGTAAGGACAGAGCTCCAGTATTCCAGGTCATACTGACAGGACCTGGCTGACAAGTGTGGGAAATGACCCAGGGCTTTGGGAGACCACAAGGCCTGCAAACTTCCAGGAAGAAGCTACAGCCAAATGTTCCCATGCATCCTTAAGCTACATTAGCAGAGATCTAGTGCCCACCAGCAGGAGGGGGGCAGTCCCAGATTGTGCCTGGACAGACCCCGAATAGAACACCCAGTCCAGCAAGGCCCAGATGGCTATGGTAGCCTGGAGACAGGTCTGATGACAAACCCTGACGTATGGCTATGTCTCCTGGAAACAGTCCTGGCCCAGCACCTGGACCCGGGGGACCCAGACTGGCCAGAGCCCCAGGGCAGCGTGCCGTGTCTGGAGACTCAGCCTGGTCAGTGTATCACATACAGAGCGAGTCCCAAAGACAGAGGCACTGAGTGACCTCCTTGAGAAGAGATAACTAGGAAGGGGATGGGGGACGGGGGCGGGGTGCTCCGATCTTGGCAGGTTCAGGCAGAACCCTGCTCTGGGCAAAGCTGCAGGCGCGGAGGACCTGACCACTCCCAGGCTCCCCCCAGCCAGCTGTCCACCTGACAGCAGGTATGGTCAGCATGGCCCGCGCTCCTGGGTAACTCAGGTGACCCACCTCCAGCAGGGTCCTTTCGGCCTCTATGGCCACAGCCCAGCCTCTAAGCTGGGGCTGAAGACACACACCCCTTGCACTGTTTGGGCCAAGAGCCCACGACAGAAATGCTCTTCTGGGCCCCAGACACGCTGGACGAGGCTTGCCAGATCTCACTGGACCAGGGACCGGGGCTCCACCTTCTTACTTTCCCACCCCAGGTCCCCAGATGCATCTCAGCCCCCCAGGAAATAAAGCCCTTTTCCTCGAGAAAGCCACTCACCCCAGAGGGATCGCTCGGCTTCCTCGGGCTGGGCAAGGGGATGTTCCAATTCCTACCCTGAAATGGCCCCCAGCCTGGCCGCCTCCGTCGGTGAATCATCAGCCTACCATCAACACACACAGTGGTGTTTCCTCCAACCCGGGAGGCCAGCCCCAGGCGGCCTCAGGAACACGAGGGCCAGGGGAGCAGGGGGTGGGGGAGTCCAGACAGTAAACAGGGCCGAAAGGAAGGCCTCTGATAGAGGGGCCAGGCCTCCCCCCTGCCACCACCCTAGGCTAAGGCCAGGCAGGGACTCCTACCCCAGCCCCTAGGGACGCAATCCCGTGGAGCACCTAAGGGAGCACAGATCCCACTACTACCACCATTCCCCGGGGCACAGCAAGGGCGGCAACTTCCTAGAGTCCGTTCAGACACAGGGGTGCTGACTGAGGTCAGGTCAGTCCTGGGGGTTGGCTGGCTGCCTTGGGGTTATTGGGGGTAGGGGACACTGGGGATGGTGCTGCCTGGGCTCACTCCAGGGACGCACGAACGTGGCTGCCCCCCCTCCCAGACACACCGTCCCTGCCCGGGCCGCACTGCCCCCACCCCGCGAGGCTCACCACCTGGAGGCGGGGGGAGCAGCAGCACCAGCAGCAGGATCCGTGGCGCGGGGACCCACGCAGCCATGGCTGGGCGGCGGACTGACACAAGGACAGACGGACAGAAGCGGCAGGGGTTGAGATGCCGCCGCAGCCTCAGCGACCCGAGCGGCCACCGCTTCCTCGCCCCGCCCTTGGCGGCCTGTTCCGGGAACCCCGCCCGGAGGAGGGAGCGGAGGGGAGGAGAGCGAGGCCAGGGACGGGGAGCGGACGCCCCTCCCAGCCTCCGGGCCGGGCCCACGTCCAGGGGCCACGCGGACACTCCAGCCCATTCCGGGCGCTGGCGGCGCCTGGTGAGCCCCGACGTCGCCTTCTGGGCGCGGGATACTTTCCGCCTCCCTCCCCTGTTCCCAGCCCTTGGCCCGGAGGGGGTCTTGGGTGGAGGGGATCTGCATCCTAACACTTGGGAGGCAGGACACAGGCCCTCCTCCCGGCAGGGGGACCCCTCCTGTCCAGCGGATCCTCTCTCCGGACCCACCTGGGAGCCGGGGACCAGGTGAGGTGGTGGGAACAGTGCCCAGAGCAGACCTGGGCACACAGTAGGCACTCAGTAAATGCCAGTCCCTCCTGCAAGCCTAATCCAGAGGCTCTGAGGAGGCTCCATCCCCTTGTCCCCTGGGTTGACAGCTCTATCCCCGCAGTCATCCTACCCCCCCAGCCCAGGCAGGCTCACCCCGCCTCTGAGGGCAAGCCTGGTTCAGATGGGCTGATCTGAGGATGGGAGCTGGCAGCTCCCGGGCACGCTAGGCCACCTCCTGGCTCAGGGGAGTCTGGCTGGCCCGAATTCGTGTCTGTTCCAGGACCACGTGCTCACCCAAGACTCCTTGAGATGGCACAGTGGCTAACTGTGGCCCTGCCATTCACTGTGGGGCAGGGGTCTGGGCAGAGCCAGGGAAACGGAGAAGGAGCACGGTCTGGAGTCTGTCCCAGCTGCTACAACAAAACATCATAGACTCGGGGGCTTATAAACCACAGTTCTGCCAACTGGGAAGTCCAAGATCAAGTTGCCAGCAGATTCTGTGTCTGATGAGAGTTTCCGGGTTCATAGATGATTGTCTTTTCCCTGTGTTTTCACTTGGCAGAAGGACCAAGAGACCTCTCTGGGGCCTCTTCTATAAGGACATTCACCCCCATTCATGAGGGCTCCACCCTCAAGATCTAATCACCTCCCAAAGGCCCCACCTCCAAATACCACCACCTTGGGGTTAGAATTTCAACATCTGAATTTTGGGAGGGCACAGGTGTTCGATCTATGGCCGGCATTTTTTTACCCAGGGTTTCTGACCTGCCGCCCAGCCCACACCTGGCAGATCCAGGACATCGTACTCAAGGCAGAAAACATGAAATGTCACACTGACTGGGCACCTGGGCCAGTGAATACACCCCGTGTGCCACCGCATGTTTCTCACCTGAGGACAGGGGCATCGCTGGGACAAAGAGACCCCAGAGGACAACCTGGGAGGTCCTCAGTGCGGTTCCCCAGGCTGGGGTGTGAGAAGAGGGAGGAGACAGCTAGGCCAGGAGCCACCACCTGGTCGGGAGGGGCTCAGGACTCAGCACACGAGACAGAGACATCGCTGTCCCCGGGCAAAATGAGGAGCCCTCCCTGACACGGCTCAGCCTCATCCTGCCCCACTGCCTCTGCAGCCCCCCCACCGCCCCCAGCAATACGGTCTGAAGTTGGGCGCAGCCCAGGTCCCCCTTCTGCACGCCCAACAGCCACCACATGCTCCCCTCCACCTGCACCTGTCCAGCCAGCCTCTGACCCCTCGTTCCACACCCTGGGTGCCCAGCCTTCTGCGTCCCACAAACTCGGTCTCTCTTCATAACATAGGCCCTGCCCCCAGCAAAGCTTCTCAGAGCTGTCCTTTCTTACGTCCTGTCACCTGTCTTTGGCCTCTCTGCTCTGACACCCCCACCCCATTTCCTCTCGGGGCCTCTCCCCTGGCCTCATCCTCCCTGACCTTTCCAGGATTGGGGTCCCCATGCCCTCTCATCTTCCTATACCTCAAAAAGTGGGAAACCTTCATGGGGGAGTACCGTGAGGGCTCCGTGGCCCACCCAGAGCTGTGCACGGACAGGAGGGGCCGGAGGCCAGGAACAGCCCGAGGCTGGGAAAATCACAGCCATGCATCTGATCAGCGTGTGTCCATGCGGGGGAGGACACCAAGTCTGTGTAGCTGGGAAATGGTCACTTCCACAAGCCGCCTGGGGAAATCAGCCCCTCCGAGGCAGAAACCAAACTCCCTGTGCCAAATGTGGGGGTCTCAACAAGATGGAGGGTCCTCCAATCCGACTCTTGATCTCAGGGTCGTGAGTTCAAGTCCCACATTGGGTGTAGAGTTTACATTAAAAAAAAAAGTGTACTCAACAAGAGTGAGGGTCCTACAGGCAGGACACATGAGGTAAGGACCCAGACAGCTGGACTAGCTCAGCAAACACAGTGCCAGGCCACGTGTATGGGACGGAGGTGCCCGGTAGCGGGGCTGCTGCGCTCAGAGGCAGCCCTCTGACAGCCTGTCTCCTCAGGCCTCCCCCACCCGCTCTTCATTCCAGACGGTGCCCTTCCCTGCTTAGAAACAGACCCTACCTTAAATTCTGCCCCTTTCCCGTCTGGTCTACATGAAATGGCTCACACCTCATTTCAGGGCACACACCACTCCCCCAACTGCTGTTCCCCTGTCCCAGGCCACTGGCACCACAGGGTCCTCCCCTATGTCCTCACCCTCTTCCTCTGCGTTTCCGCCTTGCACTCCCTGCTGGTGTCCCGGACCACCTGATCCTCACCTTCCCCACCTTCCACCCACAACTCTACTCTTGCCCCCTGCCTGCCCTGAGCTCTCTGCCAGCTGACTTGGCCTCTGAGATTCACCACAGTCCATTCACCTGTGGTGTCTTGGCCTCTGAGATTCACCACTGTCCATTCACCACAGTCCAGGCCCTGAGGACGCCCAGAACACCACCTCCCAAGAGCTCCTGGGCCACCACAGACAACTCACACCTGTCTCCCCAGTTCCACCTGGTCACCCAGGCTGGTGCTCAACTCCCCCCACTCTGCCACTCTCACCTCCAGAACATTCTTTTACTTACCACTGACCCAGCTCTGGTCTCACCACCTCTCTCCATGCTTCCAGTCTTGAACTTCCTAGAGAACAAATCAGTAGTCAACCCCCCCACCCCATCACCACCACTCTAAATCCTGCAAGGACTCCCCATGGCTCTTAAGATAAAGTTCCAATTTCAGTCCCAGCAGTAAAATGGGGCTCCTCATGCTTCCTGGCCACCACACACATCCCCCTCACCCTCTCTGGCTCACCCTTTAGGTCCCAGTTTAAAACACCACCTCCTTCAGGAAGCCTCCCAAGATGTCAAGTCTGAGTTAGGGTGCCCCTCTATGTTCCCACAGCCCTTGTGACTCCCCCAGCCCAACACCAAACCCTGGGTCATATGGGTGTCTTCTGCTACTCTGGGGGAGTCAATGAGACTGGGGTAGCGTCTGTCTTCTGTATCCAGCACAAGGGCCATGCACATAGTAGGTGCCGGATAACTGAGGAAAAAGGAAAGACAGGATCCCTTTCAGCCCACCGGCCACTTTCCCCTGAGTACTAGGCCTGAATCACTCCCCTGGGGGATGGGCTGCCTCAGTGCCCCCAGTCCTCTGTGCTCCCCATGGTAGGGACCTGCGGCAGCAGCTTGTCTTGACTTTCCCTTCCGGGTCCACCCTCCACCTTACCTTGTCCTGGGGCTCCCTCTTCCTGGGCTTCTTTTTTTTTTTTTTTTTTAAAGATTTTGTTTATTTATTTGTCAGAGAGAGAGAGCACAAGGAGGGGGAGCGGCAGGCAGAGCAGTAGAGGGAGAAGCAGGCTCCCAAGGAGCAAGGAGCCCGATGCGGGACTCGATCCCAGGACCCTGGGATCATGACCTGAGCCGAAGGCAGATGCTTAACGGCTGAGCCACCCAGGTTCCCCCTCTTCCTGGGCTTCTTGTTGGGCTTGGCAAATAGAAGGCGGGAGGTCAGAGTCTGCGTGGGTGGGGCTGCCCCCCCACTCTACTTCCCCAAACTCCTGCCCGCCGTCAACACACCCCACCCCATAGCACTCCTCTCTCCTAGGTCCCTCTCAGGGCCATATGCTGAGATATTGAGACTTTATCTAGAGGCCACAAGAGTGAATGCCTTGAGAGATCCCTCTGGTGGACAGATTACGGGAACTGACACGGGATGTGTGGGGGCCAATCTGGGACTAAGGCGTGGTCCCACACCAGGTTTGGGTAACCCTTCCCCACCTTGACCCCGCAGGCCTAGGGATGGACAGGGCTTCTTGTTTTTTGGTTTTTTTTTTTAAGATTTTATTTATTTATTTGAGATAGAGTGAGAGAGAGAGAGAGAGAGAGAGCGAGCACGCGCACGCATGCGCACACATACACACACACACACACACACACACAGGAGCGGAGGGTGGGAGGGACAGAGGGAGAGGGAGAAGCAGGCTCTCCACTGAGCAGGGAGCCCGACTAGGGGCTCAGTCCCGCCCCCGCCAAGGCAGACATTAAACCGACTGAGCCCCCCAGATGCCTGGGAAAGGGCTCCTCCTGATGTTACCCCCCCGGTGCTGCCCCAACCTAGGTGGCCCCTTGAACCTATCTACAGCCCTGTAAAGAGCACTTGTATTGAGCTCTTCTCAAACACCCAGCTTGACGAGAATGGGACCTTCACTTACGGTGGGTGACCAAGCTGTGATGGGAATTCCACGTGGGGCCGGCAGCCCAGAGCAACACCCAGTGATGCCCAGACGGCCCACTCCTGACGTGGATGCGGCCCATCAGCCCGGGACTGAGCCTCGGGGCCAGGAGCGGTGAGTGCTGTTAAAAAAGAAAACCACAGGCCCAAAAAGGTGTTCCTCAGACCAAGTTCCCACAGGGCTTGATCCCCAGTCTAATTGTGGTTTCAGCCTCCCCCAGAAATGTGGCTGTAATCGGTCAGTCGGGGAATGTTTGATCAGCTCCACTGAGTCGGCCACCTGCTCATCTCCCATCCCTCAAAGAAAGATGAGGTCATCTGCCTGATAAGACACCGGCTTTGCCCCCTAGAAAGCGGCGGGGCCTGGAACAATCCTTTTCTTTTGCTAATATGAAACTTTCTTGCGTCTACCCTCCTTCTATAGAAACCCTCCATCTGGTCCCACTCCTCAGAGGCCCCCTCCACTTGCGGAATGCCTCCCAATACATGAAGTGGTTAATAAAACCAATGAGATCTTTACATTTTGCTCAGCTGAATTTGCGTTAGTGACCAATGCTAAAGTAGCAGTCCCGGCCATTCCTTTTCACCCAGCCCCTGGGCCCCTTTCTTCCACTTCAGAAGGCAGAAATGCCAGATATTCACTCGCCCTGTGTCCTTTGCCCCGGGGCAAGGGCCTTTGTCCAGGCCCAACCAATCAAATGTACCCTCCTTGGAGGTCACTCCGGGGCTGGTGACCAGCGGGAGGACCGCAGAGAGCCTACTTCGTGGGGCCGTGGCAGCCAGGCAGCAGCCTGCAGCATCTGGGCCTGCAGGGACGGGGACGGCCCCGCGGTGGCATGCGCAGCAGGCCCGAGCAGAACTGTGATTTGGGCTGGAGACAAACTGTGTGGCTCTGTGTCTTGTCCTCTAGCCCCCTTGGTGGCTCTGGGAGCTACACAAGTTCCTTTTCATAAATTCTCCTTCTGATTAAGTTGGGCAGAGCCCATTTCCTGCAACTGATAGAGGACTTGCCCCCGGGGATGGCAGGAGGTGTCCGCACTGGACATCCGTCCGGTGGGAGCTAAAGGCAGTGGAAATCCAGCTAGGATGAAGGGAAAGGGCTCTAGCTAACCTGGCAGGCTGAAGCCCCCACTGGGAGTGTCGTTTAATACAAAGTAGAGGCTCTTTGTCTCTGCTTCCTGGCACCAGACCTTCTAAAACACTTGGAATGTACTGTCTTTTGGATGCTAATGAAAGACTGCCGGTGGGGAAAGGCACAACCCCTGGATAGGTTCAGGATGGGGTGGGGGGGGTGGGGGGGCAGGTCGCCAGAAAGACCAAGCCAGGAATAGAGGGTAGGAACTTTCAGCCCGGACTGCGGAGGCAGGGGGTGGAGAGTTCACTTCTATCAGCCAAAGGCCAATGATTTTTTTTTTTTAATCAACGCCAGCAATAGCAAATTTTCTTTCCTTTCAAAAATAAAGTTTTAAAGTCAAAACATCATTTTTAAAAAATTCTAATCCAATTATTTTATGATCTATGTAACTTGGTTTCTAGGGTTTTTGAAGGTAAAGTCTCCCAGTACCCCACTTCTACACCTGTCCTTAAACTTACAAAGGCCAATGATGTGATCAATGGTGCTTCTGTAATGAAACCTCCAATCAAACCCCCTGCATAGTGAGTTCAGGGAACTTCAGGAACTGGGAAGGCAGGAGCCCTGGGTATCCTGGAAGCCTTCCATCCCCCCAATACCTCGCCCTATGCATCTCTTCTGTTTGGTTGTTCCCGAATTGTATCCTTGTTAATAAACTGGTAAATGTAAATAAGGTGTTTCCCTGAGTTCTGTGAGTCATTCCAGCAAATTATTGAATTTGAGGAGGGGGCTCATACCTGATGTATGGCCACCTGGTCAGAAGTTATGGGTGGCCCCCGTGGGACTTGTGGCTCGCACCTGAAGTAGGGTCAGTCTTTTTTTTTTTCTCAAAGATTTTATTTATTTATCTGAGAGAGAGAATGGGAGACAGCATGAGAGGGGGAGGATCAGAGGGAGAAGCAGATTCCCCCCTGAGCAGGGAGCCCGACGTGGGACCCGATCCTGGGACTCCAGGATCATGAGCTGAGCCGAAGGCAGTTGCTTAACCAACTGAGCCACCCAGGCGCCCCGAAGTAGGGTCAGTCTTGTAGGACTGAGCCCTTCACCTGCCGGGTCTGCACTCACTCAGGAGTTGGTGTCCAAATCGAATGGAATTGTTGGACACCCAGTTGGTGTCAGAGAATTCGTTATTGGTGTGAAAAATCCCACCAAATTTAGTGTCCAAAGTGGTGTCAGAAAACAAGACACCACAGGTGGCCCCTCCCGTGAGGAAGCCACTGAGGACGGGGCTTGAGGAGGCCAAGGGCTTCCCCTTAACAACAGCAGTGAAGGGCTTGAGAAAAGCACCTGGTGTCAGGTGATTGCTTCCAAAAGGGCCAAACAGCTTAAAGAAAGAGAACAGTAGGGTCAGATTCTTGTGTGCCTGTCAAGCTACGAACAAAGCTTTCTCTGCTTTGCAAAGGAGTCTCCTGTCTCCCACAGCGATGCGGCTGAGGTAGGCCCACCATCAAACCCACAGGCTGATTCTGTGGCTTCCAGGTTAAATACTGCCTGAATTCACAGCCTCCCTAAATCTTTTAGGCGAACGCTAGGCACTGCTCAGGACAGAGCACTGAGCGTGCACAGCAACACACGGGAACACTCCGCAAGCCCACATCCAGTGGCAACGCTCACCTTCCTTGACCCACTGGTGGTCACTCGACATGGCAGGCCACTCCCCATTCCACACATGCTCCCCACGCTGGTCCTTTCCATACCCCTCTTCTGGCTCTTCGTGTCAAGCTGTCATGTGGGCAACCCAGGGCTCAGTCCTCAGGTGTCATTGCTTTCCTATCTACATTCCCCTCGAGCGCCCGTCCACTGTCATAGCTCTAAGTGTCGTCTAGGCCCTGATGATGCCATTTCTTATCTCCGGCCCAGGCCTCAACTCCAGAGGCCAAGATGCAACCGTCCCACCAATGCCTCCCCTTGGATATCCCTGACATTTAATCTGAATGCGCCTTCACTGAACTGCCGACCCCCAGCACCACACTGCCCCCGTGGACCTTCACGTGTCCACAGTGGCGACCCCACCCCTGGGCATGGTGGGCTTTCTCATATGCCTTCATCCAAACCAGCAGCCAATCTTGGCTCTACCTTCACAGTTTAGGCAGAATCTGACTACTTCTCAGCAGCCCCAACCCCAGCGTCATGGTCTCTCGCCCAGATTGTCACAGAGGCCTCTGCACAGGTCTCCCGGCCTCCACTCTGCCCCACTGAAGTCTATTCTGGAGTCAGCAGCAGCCAGAGGGACCCTTTAAAAATGTTCATCAGATCAAGTCACTTGGCTCAAAGTAGCCTCCCCTTTCCAAAGCACCATATCGCCTGAACCCCATGACCTCTGACCACCATGGTCTTCCTCCTCCTCACTCCTGCTTCTGCAGCCACCCCGGCCTCCCCTATGTTCCTGGAACCTACCTGGCACAGCCTGCCCTCAGGGTCTTGCACTGGCTGTGGAATGCTTCACGGCTTCACCCAGGCCTTTGATCACCTTCCAGGCCTTCTTACACCCCCTCTGTCCCAGCGCCCTGTGAGGTGATTCTCTCTGTGATCTTTACTTATTTCTTTACTGTGTCTACCACCATGAGAGTGCTGGCTCCATGACAGTAAGTGTTTGTCTGTCAGGCTTCCTGGCTTCCTGGCTTAGCCCACAGTAGGCACTTAATGTGTTAACAAATTACACGGGATGAAGATATAAGAAAGAGCACAGAGGAATCAGATTACCACCAACCCCAGACCCTCTGCACCTCCCTGCCCATGGAAGCAAGGCGTCCTTGCCAAGGGGTTTGCCGAGGGAAGCCGACTCTTCTGCCCCTCTTCCCAAACTCCTTAACATCCCCAATGCCTTAAACTAAAGATGGATTCCAGCAGGGCACCTGGTGGGCTCAGTTGGTGGAGCATCATGTGACTCAATCTCAGGATTGTGGGTTCAAGCCCCATGTTGGGTGTAGAGATTACTTAAAAATAAAATAAATAAATAAAAAGATGGATTCCAGCATGTCTGGAGGTCTTATTACAAAGTTAAACCCAGAGGGAAAGGCTTATATATCAAAGAAATTGTAAGACTTTGTTACTTTACCGTGGTCACAATATGGAGAGCATGTATGAGGTCCAGGTCCTGGACCAAGGAGATAAGAACCGATTTAAATTGGGCTGATTTTTTCAATACAGGTGCACTTACCAGAAATTTTGGATTCCGTGTGCTGGCTTGAGCTACTAGGGGTCGTTCTGGGTGCCTATTTGGTTGGCTGGAAGGAAAGCTGAGTCTCACTAAATGCAATCAAGATGCCAAAAGTTCCCTGGTATAGTAGAGGAAAGAATCCAAAGCCTCAGGAAGATTCACTCATTCACTGAAAACAAATGTTGGACTGGGATTATCAAACAACTCACCCAGAGATATTCCCTTTACCTTCATTTAGAAGTTCATTGCTGAGGGGAACGTCTTTGAAAAGTCTGTCTGCTAGGACTGCTGTAACAAAGTACCACACACTGAGTGGCTTAAACAACACAAGGTTCTTGCCTCACGGTTCTGGAGCCGAGGTGTTGGCAGGGCCACGCTCTCTCTGAAGGCCCTGGGGCATTTTGGATGAGGGGCCCGCCCTCACCTCAACTCGGTACATCTGCAAAGATGGTATTTCTTTTTTTTTTTTTTTTAAAGATTTTATTTATTTATTTGAGACAGAGAGAATGAGAGACAGACAGCATGAGAGGGAGGAGGGTCAGAGGGAGAAGCAGACTCCCTGCCGAGCAGGGAGCCCGATGCGGGACTCGATCCCGGGACTCCAGGATCATGACCTGAGCCGAAGGCAGTCGCTTAACCAACTGAGCCACCCAGGCGCCCCCTCTTTTTTTTTTTTTTTTAAGATTTATTTCATTTATTTGAGAGAGAGACAGAGCACGAGTGGGAGAGGCAGGGGGAGAGGGACAGAGAATCGCAAGCAGACTTGGTGCTAAGTGTGGAGCCCCACGTGGGGCTTGATCTCACGACCCCATCATCATGACCTGAGCCAGACGCTTAACTGGCTGCACCACCCAGGTGCCCCCAAAGATTCTATTTCTAAATAAGGTCACATGATGAGGTATTAGGGGTTAGGTCTTAAATGTATGAATTTTTTTTGTGGGGCGGACACAATTCAACCTTTACTTAACAAGCACCATAGTCACTGTTCTCCATGTCAGGGATTCTTTTTTTTTTTTTAAGATTTATTTATTTGAGAGAGAGAGCGAGCACGTGCACTTGCGCGCACACGAGCTGGGGGAGGGGCAGAGGGAGAGACTCCCAAGCAGACTCCCCACTGAGCTCGGAGCCCATTGATGCAGAGCTCGATCCCAGAGCTCTGAGATCATGACCTGAGCCGAAATCAAGAGTCAGACGCCCAACTGACTGAGCCACCCAGGCACCGCCTCCATTTTTCACTTTAAAGTTTTGTTCAGGGGCGCCTGGGTGGCTCAGTCGTTAAGCATCTGCCTTTGGCTCAGGTCATGATCCCATCAGGCTCCCCGCTCATCGGAGAGCCTGCTTCTCCCTCTCCCTCTGCCTGCCACTCTGCCTACTTGTGCTCTCTATCTCTCTGTCAAATAAATAAAGACAACCTTAAAAAAAAAATAGTTTGTTTTTTTTTTTTTAAGATTTTACTTATTTGACAGAGAGAGACACAGCAAGAGAGAGAACACAAGCAGGGAGAGTGGGAGAGGGAGAAGCAGGCTTCCCGCTGAGCAGGGAGCCCCATGCGGGGCTCGATCCCAGGACCCTGGGATCATGACCTGAGCCGAAGGCAGACGCTTAACCATCTGAGCCACCCAGGCGCCCCCAAAAAACAGTTTTGTTCAAAAAACATGCCCAGCTCCACACATGATTGGTCTAAGCCAAACATGCCAAAATTCCCCTTTGCAGGTGATAACTGTATTTTAATTTATTAATATATAGTATATAATATTATAAACATAATTCATAATTCAAATGTTGCTGAAACCTGTGTCTTTTTTTTTTTAAGATTTTATTTTTAAGTAATCGCTATACCCGACTTGGGGCCTGAACTCACAACCCCGAGATCAAGAGTCGCATGCTCCACAGACTGAGCCAGCCAGGTGCCTCTGCTAAAGCCTGTCTTTGCAACAGCATTTCTTTCTATCCAAATACCCTCTGACCCTAACATCCAATGATGGTCATTGTTTCCGAGCAACCCAAAATGCTACACAATTTTTCAAAATGATGATATATAATCCCTCTTTCTAGGTCGTGGTAGAACACTGGACCTGAAGAAAAATTCCCATAGTGTTAAATCTTATTCTTTCTGCTGTTGCTTTGTTATTAAAAATCTTTAACACCTTCTTCCCAAAGCACTGAGGCCTCTCAGGTCAGGTGTCCACCCAGGAACCCAGTGCCCAGAGACAGGGTGAGGACCATCAAGCTGTCCCCTGATCTCACCCACCAGGAAGACCATCGCAGCTGAAATCCCGCTGAACTCAGGAATGAAGCCCAGGGGGTTCTGTCACCCACCATGACACAGCTGGGTGAGGCAGAGCCATGGTTACTAGGAACACCAAACCACCCAGAAGCAGCCCGGCCTCACAGCTCCCTCCACCCGACACACTGCAAGAGGTGCAGCTGGGCATCCGGCCACGGCCAGCCCCGTCGTGTCCACTGAGGAGTAGCCCTGCAACCTGCCCTCCAACAGCCCGGGCCCAGGGCAGGTTTGCAGAGTCCAATGAAGTTCTGGGGCAGGGGAAAGGGAAAACCCTGCCCCTGTCACCATCTTCCCCAACCCAAAGGTCGGTGACAAAGAAAACAAGACAGAACCAGCCGACACGCCCCCACTCAGAGCCTCGTGTCGCCCCTCTGTCCTCAACCCAGTCCCTGGTTCCCCTCCCCAAAGGTGCCAACATTTGGGGCCCATAATTTCCCCTTAATGGTCCTCCATCCCAGATGCCCCTTCACACATCCTGGAGTGTGGACCCAGAACCCTATGCTGGCCCAGAGAAAACTTGGCCCTCTCCCTGCCCATGGGCACGAGGCCCAGGACTCACTCCAGGGTAAGACAGTTTCCTCTCCAGAGAGGGGTAGGCATGGAAGTGGGAGCTGGACCAAAGATCCCAACACAGACCTATGAGAGACCACAGTGTGGGAGTCAGCAGAACCAGCTGGAGAATACCTCAGAAGTGGAGAGATGGCCACAAGATACAACCTTAGATTCTTACTGTTTATTTATTTACTTATTTAAGTAAGCTCTAGGCCCAACATGGGGCTTGAACTCACAACCCCGAGATCAAGAGTCAGGTGCTCTACTGACTGAGCCAGCCAGGTGCTCCAATTTTTTTTTTTAAGTATTTATTGCAAAGAATGCTGGACACAGTGTGACGTGTGGCTGAGATCCACCACCACCCACTCCAGGGAGAATGGGAAAACGTCTTCGACACAAGCACATGGACTGTCATGGATAAAACCTGGCAGCCGACCCAGTGGGTTGCTGCCCATGCAGAGAGCACTCCAGGCAGAGGCGGAGAGGAGCTGCCCCAACCCTGCCATGCCCTCAGGCTTCCCTCTGCCCTATCCCAGTCCTTGTAACACTCTGGGTCCAGCAGCTCCTGACTGCCCTCTGGGCACAGAGAAAAGGCCTCACTGGTCCTGCCTCAGCCAGTCTGAGGTCCTGGAGAGGTGGGGACATCCAGACGTACAGCCCACCAACCAAAGAAACCCACTATGGCCAACAAGTAACTGTCCATGTGACCAAGTCACCAAAACTCTGGGGGACATGGAAACAAGGGCTGTGGTCCCCATGTCCCAAAGGCAGTGGCATGGTCCTCTGGTCCTGAGTCCAGGGCTAGGGGCTCTGGCAGGAGGTAAGTCCAGAAGCTCCTGCCCCAGCCCTCCACCGGGTCTGTCCACGGCCACTGCAGTGCACGAGGCTGAGAGACCACAGCTGGGGCAGGGGCACGCGCAGGCTTTAAAGCCCCGGGAGGCTGGGAAAGGTGGGCTGTCCTGCCAGGGAAGCTTCTGGGTACAAGGTGGGCTCGGGATCCTGGTCGAGGACCCACTTGTGGACAGCAGGGCGTCCGACTACAGACCCCGACACCTCCTCACCCAGCCTCTCGACTTGCTGGCCAGGCCCCCTGCCCATCTACAAGATGGAGCCAGAACCCACTGCCCAGCCTGCCTCTCTGGGCCCAAAGGAACTCAGGGGCGCGTGACAGATGGCAGCCTCCCGGGGTGGTTTTCTGCCAGGCTTCCATGCACGGGAAGCCGAAGCTGCGCCATGCTGGGAACATCCTCCCCTGGACAGGGTGCCTCGGGTTTCCGGCCTCTCCCCACAGGTGGAGGTCAGTGAACGCCAGGACAGGCTTTTTTCTCTGAACGCTTCACAGCAAATGCATTTCTCTGCCACCAGGGTCCGCTCCTGTGTGGACACAGGCGGCAACGGGGGAGAGGTAGCCTGGGGAGCACGGCCGGGAGGGCAAGGTGGGACCCTCTCCCTCGAGCACCTGGGTGTTCACGCGACCACCCTGACTTTACGTGCTTTCACCGTGACAGCCGTTGGGCAGGGGCGGCCTTGGCCACCAGCTCCCCCAAATGTTCCAGTGTACGTGCAATCGACAAGGGGTGACCCCAAAGGCCGCGCTCCCTGCGTGCTTCTGCTGATGTGAGCACGTGGCGCTCACGAGCGGCTCCGACACGAGGGGGCGGCCTCGGTGGCTCTCGGTTCCTGGCAGGACGGGAAGGGCACTCCCTCGCAGCCCCGGCAGCAGAGCTCAGGGTCCCACCCAGAGGAGACAAGAGAGTCCCCGCTGGGGTCGCCAGGTCCGCCTGAGACAGCTCGGCCGTGGCGGGAACCTCCTAGCCGGGCTTTCTGTTCACATGTTTAGGGCTTCACACTTCACAGAGCCCACCGACCAGGGAGAGAGCACCTCAGAGCTGCAACGGCAGGACCAGCTTGTGAGGACACCTCTCACCAGCCCCGGGCGGATGCAGTCTGGCCAAATGCTTTATAGCAGCAGGTCGGGCACCACGTCTAACCCTGTCACCGTTAACAAGGAAGCAGGGAGGCTGGTGCGCAGGCTCTGGGATGTTCCGGCAGAGAAACTCACACGGGCCAGGGGGCCTGTAAGGACCTCATCTGCAGAGGTCCATACCTGCCTGGGGGTCGCAGTGGATGAGGCATGGTCACTGGTGAGCAGGGACCGTGACAAGGGCTTCCTCCGGGGGCCTCGAGATGTCTACATTCTGCAAAACAAACACACACACAACAAACCACAGAACACTCACCTTGTGGTGAGAATAGATGGACACCCACTGTCCTGCTGTCTACTTTCCTCATCACTGTAACCCTCTGGGTTCACATACTCATCCCCCAGGAGCCCTGGCTATGGGACTCCAACCCCCAAATTTCCCTAAGAGCAAGGGCTCAAGAGCCTCTCCACACATGCCGGATGGATGAACACAAGGGTTCAAAGGCAGCGGAGGAAGGTGCCCGGGTCCTGCTCGCTCCTTGCTCACAGGGCAGGCAGTGCCCAGAACGAGGCCATCCCACCTCCTGCCTCAGGCCTGAGTCAACTGGGAGGGAAGAGCTTGTTAGGGGCTCAAATCCTCACCAGTGGGGGCAGGGAAGGGGGCCCCGCTCCTGGGGGTGCCCACCTCCTGGTCTAAGTGTTGGTGGGCAGGTGTCAGATGAGGCCCCGGCAGCCTGTGGACCCCTCCTCATCTTGGCCTGCTCTGTCCTCTCAGAGCTGGGGCACAGGGTGCCCTGGACCTCCCGAAGCCCTCAGCTACAGAGAGGCCTCGCCAAGCCGCAGAGCCCAGCTCCTTCCATGGCCTGCTGGGCTCAGGCCTGAGGGATAAGGGGGCCTGACACTTTCCTCAGCTCCACGAGACGGTCCTTTGAGCCCCCCAATCCTGGTGGCCCATCTTCTTGATTGTGGGCCCTCACAACCATCACCTACTGAAGCAGGTCACCTGGGGCTGCAGCCCTGTGTGACGTGATGTGCCCAGACCCACAGGCAAGAAGACACGGCCCCCAGGGGCCCACCTCTGGGTTCACTGAACCAGCCACTGCAATGGGAGGGGCAGGTGCAACTCTGGGGGATGGGGCAGGCTTCCTGAGGGCCCCTTTCCCATCTCAGTTTGCTCCCAAGAATGGGCTAGGGCCCGGGGATCCTGCCACCTGAAAGGGAACCAGCCGGGAACCGGTGGCCAGCAGAAGTTGGCATCTCGGAAGCCAGCATGCAGAGGTGGGCAAGGGGGCTGCCAGCTACCCCGTGGCCATGCTGGCTCCTGCCCTGCAGATGCGGGGGTCAGCCCCCAGTGCCGGCCGGGTCCAGGGGCTTCTCTTATCATCACCCTGTCAGCCAGTGCTGGGGCCCAGTGCCTCCTGGACTTCCCTCAGCACAAAGGGTGCCCGTTAGGACATGCATTCCCCAGTGACCTATGGGGGCCAGACGGGGCCTGGAGCAGAGTCTCGGGACAAACAGGGAAGAGGCCTGCATGGTGGATGGTCCCAGGGAGGGGGCAGCCACCTTAAGAACGTCCACACATCTCTGCTGGTGGGGACCAAGACCACAGGGCTGCAAGTGTGCAGCCCAAGCTGTGCACCTTTGACAGGGACCCAGAGCCCACCATGCTCCCTTTTAGGCGGCAGCAGCCACAACTGAGACCCCAGGAGCCTTCTTGGTACAGCAGACTCTGGGAATGGGGTCCAGAAGGGCCGATCTAGCCCTTGGCCTCAGTGGAAGAGAGACCTCCCATGGACATAGAAAGGGGTTCTGGGCAATACTTTGAGGAGCTTCTATCTTAAACAAGGCACTGGGGGAACACAGGGTCGGGAACTGCTCTTCTGCAGGACCGTCTCTGTCCAGTGCCAACACCCTCTCTGCACCTGCATGGCCCTTTCCCCAACAAAGCGCACACCGTTTTAATTTTTAAAGTTGCTCAAGTTGGGAAGGATGCTCGTGAGGCCTGAACTTGTAGGGGATCACGGAAGAATCTGCATCCGTCCCCTTGCGGGCCTCTTGCTTCTTTCCAGCTGGGACCCCCTCTCCCCCTGGCCCAGACCTCTGTGATAGGGCTGCTGGGAAGCCACCACACCCAGGCTCAGGCACTTCCTACCCTGGTGGCCCAGCTCCAGGGGCCTCCCCACTCCCAGGGCAGCACCCTCGGGAAGGCCCAGCCCAGAGCCATGACCTCACCCTGATGATAAGACAGCAGGTTTGGTAGAGAACTCAAGTCCTCTCTGGCAGGCACCCCAACTGGCCCTGGGTCTGGAAGATGCTGCATCTGGATACCCCCAGGAATAGGCTCGCCACCCCAGCAGTAACCCCATTGCTACCTGAGGCCTATCCCGGTGTGTGTTCACAGCCATCACGTTCAGGAATATGGACTCCACTTTACAACCTGCCAAAGGGAGGATGTAAATTCATTTCCCCTCCTGGAGCCGTAGAGGGTAGAAGCTTCTCTCGGGTGGAAGCCCGGGGTATCGCAGAACAGGGCAGCCATTCTTAGCCTCATCCGGGTCCTCCCACATTGGGCTGCTTTGGGGAGCACGGGAGGAAGGACGAGGAACCCCGCAGGCCCATGCTTATCAAGTGCCACCGCGCAGCCTTGGGGAGAAGCCCAGACACCCGGGAGGGCTCCATTGAGGAGACGAGACGTGCAGCAGCCTGAGCACGGCGTGGAATCGTTCCATGAGCCTTCGGGGCCCCCGCACCACTCACACCCCAAGCACGCCACAAACACAAGGCCAAATCCACATCATGCCAGGGGCTCAGTGCATGGGGACGAGGGGATGAGCACACAGGGGAACAACATCAGCTGTCACTGGGCTTTCCCGTCGTTCTCCCAAGGACACGACCACCTGAGGGGTGCCTCATAGCCTGTGCTGAAGGTGAGGAGCTGAGACTCAGGAGCTTAGGAGGTAGCCTGAGGTCCCTGCGGGCACAATGCAAGGCAGAGTTGGGACTCAAACGACTCTGCACTCAAAATACCCTGAATATGTTAAGGCCCAGGTCCTGGGGGCCGTGGGGCTTTGTGGGGGTCTCTGAAAAAACAGTAGAAAAGCCCCTCATGCAGGTGGGTGATGGTTAAGGATCATCAGAAAGGCTCGTGTGGCCACAGAAATTAAAACAAAACAAAACAAAAAAGTAAATTGGGAGGGGCTCCTAGCTGGCTCAGTCTGTGGAGCGTGTGACTCTTGATCTCGGCGTTGTGAGTTCAAGCCCCAAGTTGGGTGTAGACCTTACTTAGAAAAGAAAAAAAAAAAAAGGAAATTGGGAAAGGCAGTGGGTGGGGGGCAGAGGAGGAATGAGCCCCTAATGGGAGTTTCAAGGGATCTGCAGAAACATCGTGGAGTCCCATGGAAAGCCAGAGTCTGGCAACCAGGTGAGTGTGCAGGAAGCTTCCTTACCATAAGCCACAGGGGTCAGTTTCAGGACGGTATGCAGCGGACACTTGAGGTAGGGCAGCTGTTCTGTGGACACAGATGGGCAGGGCTGGCACACCAGGGACGCCCACAGAACAGTCCCTCTGTCCCTCTCACATACACACATCCCACCTCCCCGGGGGCCGGCCCGCACCTGCTGCCTTATCAAGGAAGTAGGCCAGAAGGCAGCGCATCACAGCCTGGTGGCAGATGACCAGCACATTCTCTTGTCTCTCCAGCTCCATGATGACAGGCTCGAGGCGCTGGACCAGGTCCTCATAGGACTGCAAGGACAAGCGGGAAGGGTCCCTCAGGCCCTGCTCCAGGGGTAGTGACGGAGATGTTCTGGGTAGCAGGCTACCTCCTCACTCCTAGGACCCTCATCATTCTGGGAGGTTGTGGCTAGATATCCTCCAGCCTGGCACCCCGGGGGCACCGGGGGTGGGCAGCTCAGGGCTAGGGCCTGCCTGTGTAGGACAGTGAGATGTCCAGCTCGAGATGGAAGCTGGGAGGGGAGAAGAACTGGAAATCTGGGAAAGAGATCGCATCCTCTACCCCAGGGCCAGGTCCCAGGAGGACGAGAGGACAGGGCTGGGCCTCAGGCTTCCATCCTAAGGGGCCATCTCCATGCCTACCCCTAGGGCCCTTGGCGGAACCCTCTGTTGCTGGAATTCACACACTGGCAAACTGAGGACTGGGAGGAGAGACACTGTGCCCTTCCAGCCCATAGCAGACGGAACGCACCGAAAGAACCGTGGGGGTGGGAGGAGCAAAGACCCCCAAAACTTCCTGGGACTTGACCCATCGGCATGCCTGAGGGCCCAGGAACAATGATCCTCATGGTCAGCCTGCCCTGTGCCTCCCCTGGGTGCCATGAGGTAGCTGATGAGGGAGCCCTTGGACCAAGCGTGGGCCCTGAGGTTTAGAGACTTCTCCGTCAGGAGACCAAGCCCCCTTTGCACACAATGAGCGGGACTTTAAAACACACGCCTCAAGCTGGAGCCGGAAGTGCTCCCTGGGACCGAAGTCCTGTAGTTCCGGGGGAAGCCTAGCTCAGTTCTTTTGGTAACTGTAATTTCCCTACCAATTTCCCCCCGCTGTATTCTCCAGTCTGAAGAGGGAACAGCTTGGCTTCTTTTTACTGTTATCTGGGTTAGTTTTAAATCTGAGTTCTCCCTCACAGTACGACGTGGGGAATAATTAATGCTCCCCAGAGCTGTACTTTTCCTGAAGACAGTCTAGCAGAGGGGCCAAGAGGCTGGCACCCGGGGTTGGGGGTGGGGGGTAGCTTCTGCATGAGTCTGTATATGGGTGTACATATGTGTGTATCTGTCAGGGTATCTTTATTTGGCCACTGCCCCAGGCCACCTCCCGGAAGTGGGAGGTACCCAAGTCAAAGGTGACCTACTTCTGACCTGGGGCCTGGGCTGAGGCAGGACCCAGCCTGAGGGAAGGTGTCCGAGCACATGGCTTCCTGTGGCTATGACTCAACCGGGGAAGGTCTCCCTAGGTCTGTATTCAGGACTCTGTGTCTGGAGCCATGCGGAGGACATGATCCCTGTGATACCCCGGGGAAGGGGAAAGGCAAAGATGGGGAACATCGGGGAGCAGGGATCCAATGAGTCTCAGAGTTGGGAGTCCCGTGCAGCAATGTCCACCCACCGCCCGAGTGGGGGGTGGGGACTGCGGCCTGGGCATCATGGCTGGGGAGTGGCAGAGATGACACACACACCCAGCCTGGCCAAGCTCTGAGGTCAGGCCCCACCGGCTGTCCATGCAGCCTCCAGAGTCCCCCAGGGGTCCTGGGGCAGAGCGCAGGTGGCAGCTGGGGCTAAGCCCCCAAATCCCACCTACCTCCCCCTTGGGGTACCGATACCGGTACTTGTCCTGGTCCCGTAGGGCAAATTCCAGTGGATAATGATCCTGAATTTCTTCGTAGGTCATCTCCTCACAGACGCCCTAGGGAGACATGGCGGTCGTCACATCTCCCATGCCAGGCCTGGGGGTCAGCCCTGTGTCGGGGGGGGTGGCGGGGAGGGCAGGCAGAGGGGACCAGGTTTACAGGGCATTTCCAGGGCCACAGGGGCCCTCCCAGCCTGGAGCTTAGAACCCCACTGGGAAGAGCAGGCCCATGGGGACGCTGAGCAAGGGGGCAGCCCCTTGTTTGTACAGAGCTACCAGAACAGTCTTTTTCCATCCATCCATTACCCATCCATCCAGTGTATGCCATAAAAATAAACAAAGGAATGTTAACTATGTGTCTTTCCTTGTGTCTTTTGTTTTCTGTGCTGTAGAAATACGTATTCTGAGTTATAGACTATTGTACAAGCTATAAAGCAAGAATTCACTTGTGTTCTTCAAGACACCCACGCACTCACATGTGGCATGGATTACCTTCTATAAATGCTATTTTTTAAAAAATCCAGCAGAGAAGAACACTGGTTGACAACATGTAAGTGTGGTTTAAGGGCCCTGAGAGGGAAAGAAGCCATAAAATGTCCTAATAAAAAGTTGCTGGTCTCTGCCTTTGTTCTAAGTTGTTTTCTAGACAAAGCCTTGGGGCAAAGTTGTCTGTTAAGAAGGAAAGACCAAGAGGAAAACTTTCAGCTGTAAATGTCTGTATGGAAAAAAAAAAGAAAGATCTCAAATCAATAATCTGATCTCCCACCTTAAGATTCTGGAAAAAGAAGAGCAAGCTAAACGCAAAGCAGGCAGAAGGAAGGAAGTAATAAAGATCAGAGCAGAAATAAATGTAATAGAAAACAGAAGACAGAGAAAAGCAATGGAAGCAGAAGTTGGTTCTTTGATAAGATTCACAGAATTCACAAACCTTTTGCTAGACTGACAAGAGGCCTCCCATCGAGCAGGGAGCCTGATGTGGGGCTCGATCCCAGGACCCTGAGATCATGACCTGAGCCGAAGGCAGACGCTCAATGACTGAGCCACCCAGGTGCCCCAGAAGCCTGCTTCTCCCTCTCCCACTCCCCCTGCTTGTGTTCCCTCTCTCACCGTGTATCTCTGTCAAATAAATAAAATCTTTAAAAAAAAAAAAAGAAGAGAAAAAAATCACTATGATTAGGCATGACAGAGGAACATTACTATCAAGCTTCCAAGAGAAGAGACTCTAAGGGACTATTGTGAACAACTCTGTGTCAACAAATGAGATAACTTATGTGAAATAAGAAAATTCTAAGAAAGACAAACCATCTTTGTTGAGTCAGATGTGTCCCTGCTGAAAGATACGCTCGAGTCCTAATGCGTGGTACCTGTTAGTGTGACCTTATTTAGAAATAGGGCTTTGGGGCGCCTGGGTGGCTCAGTTAGTTAAGCGACTGCCTTCGGCTCAGGTCATGATCCTAGAGTCCCGGGATCGAGTCCCACATCAGGCTCCCTGCTCAGCAGGGGGTCTGCTTCTCCCTCTGACCCTCTTCCCTCTCGTGCTCTCTGTCTCTCATTCTCTCTCTCAAATAAATAAACAAAATCTTAAAAAAAAAAAAAGATACTTAAAAAAAAAAAAGAAATAGGGCTTTGGGGCACCTGGGTGGCTCAGTCAGTTGAGTGTTCGACTCTCGATTTTGGCTCAGGTCATGATCTCAGGGTTGCGAGATGGAGCCCCACGTTGGGCTCTGCGCTCAGCGCAGAGTCTGCTTGAGATTCTGTGTCTCCTTCTCCCTCTGCCCCTCCCCCCAGCTCATGCGTGCTCTCTCGCTCTCTTTCTAAAATAAATAAAATATATATTTTTAAAGATTTTATTTATTTATTTGACAGAGAGCGAGAGAGCACAAGCAGGGGGAGCGGCAGAGGGAGAGGGAGAAGCAGACTCCCCTCTGAACAGGGAACCTGACGCTGGACTCGATCCCAGGACCCTGGGATCATGACCCGAGCTGAAGGCAGATGCTTAACCAACTGAGTCACCCAGGTGCCCCTAAAATAAATAAAATCTTTAAAAAAAAAAGAAATACAGTTTTTGCAGATGTAACCAAGTAGATGAGGTCACCAAGTGTGGGCCCCAGTCCACTGACTGATGTCCTTTCAAGACGACCATGAGAAGACACAGAGAGACACACACAGGGAAGAAGGCCACGTGAGGACAGAGATTGAGGTGAGGCAGCTGTAAGTTAAAGAATGCCAAGGATTGTTGGCAATCACCAGATACTTGGTAAAAATATGGGCATTGACGGTGATTCTGCTAAAGACTCAGAAGGAAGTGAAGCAGAGTAGAGAGAGCTTCTATCATCTTAGAAATACATATAACCTCATGAGCATAATGCTGCTAGAAATAAGAATATTGGGGGCGCCTGGGTGGCTCAGTCGATTAAGCAGCCAACTCTTGATTTCGGCTCAGGTCATGATGTCAGGGTCCTGGGATCGAGCCCCATACTGGGCTCCGCACTCAGCAGGGATTCTGCTTGAGATTCTCTCTCTTCCTCTCCCTCTGCCCCACTGCCCTCGTTCACGCTCTTTCTCTCTCTCTCTCTCTCAAATAAATAAATAAATCTTAAAAAAAAAAAAGAAATATGAATGTGAAAGGTGCTTCTGGTGAGGCCTCAGAAGGAAATGGAAATGGTATTTACTAGACACTAAAGAAAAGGTGATCTTTGTTAGAAAGTGGTCGAGAACTTGCTGAATGACATTCTACTGTTGGCTGGCTATTAAAGAAAAAACGGCAGATGGGCGCCTGGGTGGCTCAGTTGGTTAAGCGACTGCCTTCGGCTCAGGTCATGATCCCGGAGTCCCGGGATCGAGTCCCGCATCGGGCTCCCTGCTCAGCGGGGAGTCTGCTTCTCCCTCTGACCCTCTCCCCTCTCATGCTGTTTCTCTCCTGCTCGCTCTCTAATAAATAAATAAATAATCTTTAAAAAAAAAAAAAAAAGAAAAGAAAAAACGGCAGATAATAACAAGAGTTGGTAAGGATGTGGGGAAATCGGACCTCTCATGCGCTGCTGGTGGGACTGTACAATGCTGCAGTCTGGCAGTTTTTCACAAGGTTGAACACAGAGTTCACTGTATGATCCAGCAATTCCACTCCTCCGTACATACCCAAGAGAAAGGACAACATGTCCATACAAAAAGCTGCACATGAATGTTCGCAGCAACATTATTCCTAAGAGCCCCCAAATGCAAACCCCCCAAAAGCCCATCAACGGATGACTGGATACGTCATATGTGGTATATTATTATTATTATATTGCCCAATAGGATGTGGGGCAATATAAAGGAATGAAACTTGGACACTTGCTTGGACCTTGAAAACATGCTAAGTGAAAGAAAAAACCACATGCTAAGTCACAAAAAAGCACATAGTGTATGATTCCATTTATATGGAATATCCCCACTGGGCCAGTCCACGGAGACACAAAATAGATTAGCCGTAGCCTTGGGACGGTGGGGGGAGGGGTTGGAAGGAAATGGAGGGACGGTGTCAGGGGTGCTTTTTGGAGTAATGACATGTTCTGAGATTGATTGCAGGGGTGGTTGCACAACTGTGTGACTATTCTAAGAACCACTGAATTGTATGCGTTAGGTAGGTGAACCGTATGGTATGTGAATTATTTCTCAATAAAGCTGGTATTTTTTTTTTTTAAAGATTTTATTTATTTATTTGACAGAGAGAGACACAGTGAGAGAGGGAACACAAGCAGGGGGAGTGGGAGAGGGAGAAGCAGGCCTCCTGCTGAGCATGGAGCCTGATGCAGGGCTCGATCCCAGGACCCTGGGATCATGACCTGAGCCGAAGGCAGACACTTAACGACCGAGGCACCCAGGCGCCCTCTAAATATTTTTTTAAGATTTTATTTATTCATTTGAGACAGAGAGATACAGAGAGAGCGAGCCTGAGCAGGGAGAGCAGCAAAAGGAGAGGGAGAGCCGGGAGCCCGATGCAGGGCTCGATCCCAGGACCCTGGGATCATGACCTGAGCCGAAGGCAGACGCTTAACGACTGAGCCACCCAGGCGCCCCAAAGCTGGTATTTTTTTTTTTTAAAAGAACAAATAAGGCCGTGAACTGTGGACTGAACTAAGAAAAAAAAAAAAAAATCCCAGTGTTGAAATAGAAGGCTAGCCCAAGGCTGCTTACCAGAACCCAGGAAAAGAAGAAAGACAAACATAGAAAGATGATGAATAGATCACAGATATTAGAACAGTTTCCAAACTCGAAAGATAAAGAAGAGAATCCACCAGCATCTAGGAAAATAATCAGATTAACTACAAAAGAAAAACAAAAACTGGGGTGGCCTAAGGCTTCTGTGCGAAGCCCGATGTTAGAGCCACATCCAATACCTGCAGGGCAGGCCCTGGCACCCAAGCGGGCTCAGGGAGAGCGAGGAAGGGTGGCTGCAGGCCTCCCACGACTCCCAGCAGCCACAACTGCTGGAAGCCTACAAGATGCTCAAAGGAACTACGAGAGGGGTCACAAAGAGTACTTACCCTTTTCAAGAGCTCACCAATTCTCCCCCAGACTGCCTCCTTCCACTCAGTCCATATTTACTGAGCACCCACCATGTGGGGCACAAGGTAGACACAGTTCCTACCCTCACGTGACCCAGAACCCTTCCCAGGGGACAGAAACCTGGAATGGTCCTGGACACTCGTCTTCTTCTCAGTTATCACTTCTATCCCTTCCCCACATGTGGGTCCCTGGCACCTGGTCCAGTGCCCACCCCAGGGCGGGCTGGCATAAATACGTGAATAAATGAGTAAACGGCCCACAAATGAGTCCACTCGTCTCTCTTACACTGCTGCCAGTCACGTTCCAGATGTCATCCATCAGCTTACCAGGCCACCGTGAGCAACTCTCACTGGTCTCCCTTCTCCAGCCTGCCCCTCTACCTCGCCCCAGCAAAACCATTCTCTACATGCCAGCTGGGGTGACCTCTCTACAAGTCAAATCTGATCTCATTACCAGCTTGCACTTCAGGCACTGGTAGCCTAGCTTGCTTCCGAACAACCCTCCAGGGAGAGCAACTAGAAAAGCCAGACAGAAAAAAAAAACTTTAAACCTGCTTGATATTATCATAGAGCTACAAGGCGGAGAGGCCATGAGGGGCCAGGGTCTTGGAGAAAAGGGAAGCCCAAAGAGGGGAACCTGATACACAGCATCATTTCTCCCTTTGGGGTTTTGTTGCTTTGAAAGTGGCAGTTAAAAGAAGGAGAAGCTGGGGGTGGGGGAGATGGGTGAAGGTGGTCAAATGGTACAAAATTCCAGCGATAAGATAAGTAAGTCTTGGGGCTCCTGGGTGGCTCAGTCAGTTAAGCATCTGCCTTCGGCTCAGGTCATGATCCCAGGGGCCTGGGATCGAGTCCCACATCGCGCTCCCTGCTTGGTGGGAAGTCTGCCTCTCCCTCTGCCTGCCACTCCCCCTGCTTGTGCCCTCTCTCTCTCTCTCACACACAAATAAATAAAAATCTTAAATTATATATACATAAAGACAAGATAAATAAGTCTTGGGGATATAACGTACATCATGGTGACTACAATTAACAATACTCTGTCGTATATTTGAAAGTTGCTGAGGGACATCTAGGTGGCTCAGTCGGTTAAGCATCTGCCTTCGGCTCAGATCATGATCCCAGGTCCGCATCAAGCCCCAGCATCGAGTCCCGCAATAGGCTCCCTGCTCAGTGGGGAGTCTGCTTCTCCCTCTTCCCCTCCCCCCTGCTCCTGCTCTCTCTCTCTCTCTCTCGCTCACTGGCTCTCTCTCACTCTCTCTCAAATAAATAAATAAAGTCTTTAAAAATAAGACAGTTGCTGAGAGATTAGATCTTAAAAGTTCTCCTCACACACACAAAAATGTGTAACTACGGCAGGTGACAAATGTTAACTTGTTTTAGTCATCATTTCATAATATATAGGTATACCAAATCATCATGTTGTGCACCTAAAACTAACACAGTGTTACATGCTGAGTATATCTCAATAAAACGGGGTGGGGTGGGGAGGAGGAGAAGCCAAGCAAGAAGTAGGGACTGAGTGGACAGAAGCCAGGCAGAACTGGCCACTGTCTTGGGCTGAGGGGCCAAAAACAGAAGCTTGGGTCCACAAGGTTTTCCGTCAGAACCTGACAGGCCACATTCTCAGAGAAGGAGGAAGACCTGAACACTGACCTCTGCAAAGATAAAATGCAGCTTTGCGATTGCTCTGTCCCTGAGTAGACCAAGGTAACCTACCCCAACTGGTTGCCCAAAGTAAAAGTTAATCCTCTGGAGAGAGAGAACATTCACCCGAGCCTGAATTATCTCTAGCACTGTTCATCCAAAATGTCCGGCTCCCAGTCAAAAATTGGGAGTGTATCCAAAATACATAAAAAACTCCTAAAAATCACCAAGAAAAAGGCAGACAATCCAATCGGGGGAGAAAAAGAACAAAAGACCTCACAGAAGATATCCAAATGGCCAAGAAACAGAGTAAAAAGCTGCCATAATTAAAACAGTGTGATACTGTAAATCATACTTAATATAAAAGTAGGTGAAATAAATCAACAGGGAAAAGATAGATGGTGGTTATAAGTAGTGAGTTAACCGGGGAGAAATCAGTTTTAAGGCTTATGTTGGAATGCCAAAAGAAATTCTGGTTGGTGGAGATAGTTAAATTCAAAAGAAGGGAAGGAAGGAAAGACGCGGGGGTGTGGGAATCCAATCCCTAAAAAACTGAAGAAAAGTGAAGAAGAGAGCTGCCCTGGGTTCTCAGCACAGTTGCGCTGGCTGAGCTCAGTGGGGGCCCAGGAGCACCGGGCAGGGGAGGGCAGGGATTGGGAGCACTGATCAGCGGAGGGCGGGGACTGGGAGCACTAAGCAGCAGAGGGCAGGGGCACTGGGAGGACAGCAAAGGGCAGGTGATTACCGCATCGATCTCGTTGAGGACCTTCCACTGCTCATAAGGCACACCCAGGGCCTCGGCTGTCTGGATGGTCCTCTTCATCTGGCTCGTCCAGACCTTCAGGTCCTTGATGTTCTGATCACGGATGAACTGGGCCAGACTCCTGGCAAACTGAAATGCATCAGAAGCAAGTTCAGACCCACAGATCCAAGGCGGCCCTCAAAGGGCCATGAAGCCACAGGGCACAATGGCGTCATGGCCACCCAGCCTCAGAACACAGAGAACTGACCTCTTGAGAACACCCACACCCTCAAGTGCTATCCTTACGCATTCTCTCCAGACCCTCCGTGCAGTTCCAGTTGTGGATCATTATGTCCCCTGCCGTGGCCCACCTCCCGACCATGTGTCCTGGACCATGTGACCTCCCTACAGAGGCCTGAGTATCTCCCCCGGACTGTGGTGCAGCCATCAGCTGCATTGCAGGAACTTGGGTCATTCCCATAATGGCATGCCTCTCCAGGGAAAGGGGCTCAGCTGGTGACAGCTCACATGGAAGCCAGAGATCCAAGTGTGGTGCTTGATGACTTTCCCTACATGACAGGAACATTCCAGACTGAATGAAGGTCATCCACCTTGATTACATATGAGCTGTAAGAGCTGGAGTCAGGTCCACTGGACACATGCATACATGTACTCAGCTGCCCAGAAGTACCAATGCACAGCTCCCCTCTCCACCCCCGAGCACGCCAGCGCGCGCGTGTGCACGCACACATACACACACACACACACACACACACACACTGACCTCCCTGCCCCGGGGGGACAGTCCCGGGTCCCCGCCAATCCGGCCCTTGAGATTGAGCTCACTTTCCCCGTGCCGGCAGAGGTAGATCGAGCGGGGGGTCACGTGGATGTTCATGAGGTAATACACGATGCGGCTCTGGATGTGATCAGCCACCCGGTTCACCACATAGCTCTGTCCCACGTCCATGATCTTGATGTAGGACAGATCCCTTTCCAGAGAGAAGGTTGAGAGAGAGAGGTGTGAGTGTGACTGGGCCCCCAAGGGCTCATCCTGCCACCATCGGAAGTGGCCACAGAGCTGTGCATTTCGGACCACTGGGCTTGAGATCACAACACATGGACAGGCAGCTGGTGTGCAAGTGACAGAGGTGAGGACGGAGCAACACAACACGTGGGACAGCCAGACAGACCCTGTGAGAGGTGCTCAACACTTGTCGTGTTTCCAAAAGGTGACATCCAAAGGGTCAGTCATATACATTGTGACTTCCACTGCTGCTCTGTGGCCCCCGGACCCCGCTTGCCTACCTCTGAGCTCTCAACGCACAGTCTGTAAGGTGAATAAGAGATGGTTTTTTCCAGGACTGACCTGGGGGCAGCTGGCAAACGCTCCTCGCCTCCGCTCCCCTTGCCAGCCACCCCTGGACCTGCCTTTCCTTCCCCCAATAAACCCCGCCCCTGTACCCCAGCTCAGCCACTTCCCTTGCTCGCTCGGGCTGGGGAGCGGGGTGGTTGGGAGAACACGCTCTGTCTGCTCTGTTTGCTGGGTGCTGGGGAGGCAGCAGGAGTAAAGGCGGGGTTTCTCAGGCATCGTGCTCTGGGCTGGCCCAGGGAGGCCCCCTGAAGGTTCTCATCTGAGTTCTCACCGTCTGGCCCGAGGGCCTGGGTTTAGGTTTAGGGTTGTTACGTGGACACCAATAAAAACAGTAGCAACGTTAACTGAGGAATCGAACAGGAGCTGTTCCAGTTAAGCCTCTCTCATGCGCTCACATCACAGAACCACGAGAACCACTGTGCTGGGGTGACTGGAGAAACACGAAAAACCACCGGGGCCCAGGCAGTGGGTGCTGACTGGCTGGGGCTGGCCACAGAGCCCGGCCAAGGAGACTCAGCCAGAGGAGGAGTTCCTACTGGAGTTCCAGTAGGAACTATTCTGTAAAGACCCCCAGAAATCATCCCTCTTACAGGTGCTTGTTCCCCTTGGTTTGTACGCATTAGATGTTCTCATGTGATTATACAGGACCCTACGCCCAAGTTTATATTCCAGACTTTCACTTAATGCTACATAACTCACCCTGTCCCCTGTGTCTTGGCTATGATCTGTGACCATGCAATACTTTACCATGGGGCCACAGTGTTACTTACTTAACCACTGCCCCCACTTATGCTGTTATACAGAAGTTGGCAAACTATAGCCAAAAAGTCAAATTCGGCCCGCAGCCTGTTGTTGTAAATAAAGTTTTATTGGAACGCAGTCATGCCCATTTATTGACATATTGTCTATGTTTCCTTTGCACCACAATGGCAGAGTTAAATAGCTCAACAGAGACTGTATGCCCCCCAAAATATTTGCTACCTGACCCTTCACAGATAAAGTTTGCTACTGTAAGAGCCTCAGCTGATGCCCCTTGTGGGCCTAAAGCCCCCTCCCCACCCAACACTTACTCCTGCTGGGTCTGCCATTCCAGAAGGAGGCAGTGGGGCTTATCAGCACGAGCCACTGTCAGCTGTAAGCAGGATCTGGGCTCTCCGTCCCCCCGTCTCAAAACACAGACTGCGCACTTAAAGAACGCGTAATGTTCGCAAATGCCTTGCGGGAAGACTCTCCACATAGAAATTAGGCTTGATTTCATAAGGGAATAGCAGAAAATTCTGTTCTTTCTTCCTTTCTTCCTCCCTCTCTCCCTCCCTTCCATGCTAGTAAGCTCTATGCAATGCAGGGTCATTGAGTCACATGGAATAACAGAAAACTCTGACTTGCAGAGCCCCAGATAAGGTAATAGGGGTTCTGCAAGTCACCTCTGGCCCACAATTTCTGCCCGAAGGAAAGAAACAAGGCCAGACCATCTCTGCCTGTGGGGGTGGCCACTCAGCCACCACCCCGGCGAGTCACAAGGAGGCAGCTGAGCAGGACCCCCACCACCCACCCATCATAGCTGCAGGACATGGTGCTCTCCTCACTCACCTGTCCAGGTCCTCATCCAGCGACTCGTACGAATTCTCATAGCACTCAATGCGCCGCATGAAATCTTCCGTGGCCTCGTCACTACCGTGGTTCACATAGTCAGGGCTGCCCAGTTTCACTTGCTGCCGGACCAGGCACAGAGCAAGGACACATCAGGCTTGGAGGCCAGGCAGGGCTAGAGACCAAGGAGGATGCTGGGCAGGGGGCGAGGGGAGGCTGAGCCAGGGGCCAGGACAAGGCTGGGGGCATGAGGCTGGCAGCCGATCCCTGGAGACTGGTTCCGTTAGAAGGCGTCCAGCAGTTCCCTGGTCTTAGTTCCCACACCAGTGCCAACAGAGTATTACTGGGCAGCCTAAGATAGGAGTCCTCATCTTTGTGGCACAGGGGGATGTGAGGCCAGAGGGGCAAAGGGCCCGGAAGCCCCTTCCCAGCTGAACCATCTCCCCCAACCCAGATGTTCATTCCTTGGATAAACAGGGGGCAGGGGAGAGAGGTCAAATCTCTTTCGCTTTCAAAATATAAACATCACTTCCTACCCCCACCCCCTACCTCCAGAGGCTGAAGCTCCTCTCTCACTGTCCAGGGAATGATGAGGGGGAAAGGGAGGGGAAGGTAAGAGGAGGGAGCAAGAGTGAATGCCCCCCACCTACACGGCCCTCCACACAAGTGGTGCTCAGGAGTCTCCGATTACCTGACCTGGTGTTGCACTGCCTTCCCTCCCCGCCCCCAATGTTCAAGAAGCTCAAATCGAGGCCGGCCTAGGCACTGGCCCAAACCCGGAGACAGACCTCACTGTCACATGCCACCTCAGCTGTATTATTGCCCCCACAAGGTCAGAGACACCACTCACCACAATGTTAGCAGCTATGACCTCAGGATCCACACAGATGGACTCCACAAAAAAGGTCTTCGGCAAGGACAAGGGCCGGCAGGAGGGAAGGAATCATAGACACATTCAGGGTCCTGGGCCTGGCTCCATGGAGCTCCCACCTCCCTGATGGCCAGGTTGACCCCAGGCCCTTCTTCTGGGGGTGGGGACAGAGTCGAGAAGCCCCCAACCAAACTAGGTGCCACCCTAGCCAGGACCCTCCCATGAGATGCCCACCTCCCCGAAAAGAAAACCCCAGACAGAGAGGAAATAGCAACTCCTGTATCCCACATCCACTCTGGAGCCCACCTGCCTGACACCCACGCACATCAGGAGGCTGTGAGGGGGGTCCACACGTGCCACAGCCCGACCGAGGAAGTGAACCAAAGATGCCTCACCTTGTAGCCATTCTGTTCCCCAAAATTAAAGATGGTCGCTCTCCGCTCTCGGGTGGTATTCGTTGCATCAAAGACCTAGGACCAAACCAGGGTTCACTCGGACTCTGGCCCTGGAGCAGCAGGGAGGCCAGCCGACAGCAGCTGCACAGGGACCAGATTTCTCATGGGGACCAGCTGGTGCCCAGGCCACCCGCCTGGCCGGTCTCCTTTAGACCTGCGAGGCCCGGGCCGGGCACCCCCTTCCTTGAGGAACACACCTCAAGGAAGCTGGGAGGAATGGGTGCCTGTGTTCCCAGCAGGTACTCAGTCTGTGCTTGGCCAATAGGACTTCCTGTAAAACCAGTTAAACATGGAGTGCAGAACCCCTGTTTATTTCCACTCCATCCCGAGACTCCATGAAGATGGGAAAAGAAGAATAGAGAGAACGGAAGAGGAGATGTCAACTCGGAGAGACGGAGCAAACAGCCAGCACGGCACACCCACCTGTGCAGAACGGGGAGCATCAGGAATGGGACCCGGTTGTCTCAGAGAAAACGAACAAGGGTGCAGAGGAAAAGGGGGGACTGCCCGGCGGTGCAACTAAGAGCAGGTGGAGCCCCAGGCCCTCTCCCTGCCTCATCTGGCCAGGCTGACTCGTCTGGGGCTCCTCATGAACCACCTGGGGCCTGTCCACGTGCCCTCAGGGGTGACCCACTCACCCGCATGTCTAAAAGCAGCTTTTAGAGCACCACTTTTTTAAAAGGGCATTCAACCAGGGCTCATGGGCTGCTTCAGCAAAACCCCAAATGTGAAAAACAGACTACATAAAAAAGAATAAAGGAACTTTGAGAAAATGAAGACAGGGCAGAGAACAGAAAGATATGTCAAAAAAAAAAAAAAAAAAAAAAATGGGGGCGCCTGGGTGGCTCAGTTGGTTAAGCGACTGCCTTCGGCTCAGGTCATGATCCTGGAGTCCCGGGATCGAGTCCCGCATCGGGCTCCCTGCTCGGCGGGGAGTCTGCTTCTCCCTCTGACCCTCCTCCCTCTCATGCTCTCTGTCTTTCATTCTCTCTCTCTCAAATAAATGGATAGAATCTTTAAAAAAAAAAAAAAAAAAAAAAAAAAAAAAATGTTATCTAAAGAGAGATACAAAATACTGTAGTAACCCCGAAACAGAAACAGAGTTCTAAAAAACTGGAACACTCAGCGATAAGAAATTTAGAATTTAGAAATTAAAATATGATCACAGAAATTCTTTAAAAATTCAACCGAATGCTTGTATGATAATGTTGAGATAGTCTCCCTGAAAATAGAACACAAGTGACAGAGATAGGCAATCAGGAGGGAAAAAAAAGATATAATTAGGGCTCAAGCCCAGCATGAAACCCCCAGGAGTTCTAGAAAAAGCAGCTCAGAAAAATGGGAGTGGAGCAGAGAATCAATTGTCAGAAACTGGTGGGGGTGGCTTATCAAAGTAATAACAGATGACAGGTTCCCTGACCTGTTAGAAAAGAGTTTCTCATTGGAGACGGCCACCCCAGGACCCAGCATGGCGAAGACCCACCATGGCGAAGACCCACCACAAGGCCCTAAAGTTCTCCCCAGAGAAAACGGCATGAGCAGCCCCAGTTCCCTCCAAGAGATGAAACTTTTGGGAAGATCAGCAAATCAGAATGCCATCCGACTTTTCCACAGCTACTCTAGAAGCCATACTACAACAGAGCGATGTTGTGGAAATTCTAAAGGAAAAATACTTCCCACCTAAACCCAACCATCAAATATGAGGATAAAAAAAGACAGTTCCAGACACACAAGATCTCATGCGAGGTAATTCCCAAGTACCTTCCTCAGGAAGCTACTGGAGCATGTGCTCCAACTAAACAAGTCAGTAAACCAAGGAAAAAGAAGACATGGGGTCTGAGAGCAAGGCTTCAACTGGGGAGTCAGGAGGAGGGAACTCCAGAGACCCAGAAGGTGACTGATCCAGATGGGGCTGGGGGATTATGAGCTGCAGGAAGCACGCCTCCAAGAGGAAAAAGGAAGGAAAAAGCAGCTCCTGTGTTTGACTGCATAGGGGGAGGGGAGGGGCCTTTCCCATAGACACCCTTGCTCAATCTTGTCCCACCCATCCATCTGACAGGAGGGGCCAACACATCGTTGGAATTCCATTACCCAGGATTCAGCGGGTTCCTGGAACAGCCACTACATGTGAGGCAGGATTCTCCCCAGCCCAGGAGAAATCACATTGGCTAAAGACTTAGGTAACAGATACCACATGTGGTGACTGACAATGTGAGTATTCAGAAGGAAGTCCTACTGGGTCAAATGCAACCACAAGCCCAGAGGGAAATACCCAGCACATATCTAGCCTCTGGCTTCCTCCTATATACTGGCTGTAGACTTCCTCCCAAGGCTCTGCACACCCTCCCTTCCCTGCCAGACACCTGATGAGCAAAGGGCTAGATGTAGCTAGGCTCCCACATGCCACTCCCAGAAGTCGCAGGGATGTCTCACTCACCGCCACGTGGCCCCCCTCCTCACTGAGAAACCGCCGGACATCACGGAGGGCTGCCAGCGCACACTGCCTTCAGAAGAGAAAACACAGGGTCAGCCCCGCACCCGACCCTGGCCCTCCAGGAGGGCCACAGATCAGAGACACATCCTACCCCAGACCGGAGAGGGCCCAGTCCCTGGGGTCCCTTCTCTTCTCAAGGGCTCTCTTTCCTTGAGGTCATTTTAGGCCTGTGTGCTAACTCTGCTGTAAGTGGAAGGCTATGTGCTCCTGGCCACTGGGGATTTTTTTTTTTTAAGATTTTGTCAGAGAGAGAGAGAGAGAGAGCGTGCGCACAAGCAGGGGGAACGGCAGGCAGAGGGAGAAGCAGACTCCCCACCAAGCAAGGAGCCCGATGTGGGACTTGATCCCAGGACCCTGGGATCACGACCTGAGCTGAAAGCAGATGCTTAACCGACTGAGCCACCCAGGTGCCCCTGGGAATATTTTTTAAAATACCACTTTTCTGCACTTTCTCTTCTCATCTCATTGTATACAAATCCAGGTTGCCATTTTGCCATATTCATGATTTCTAACTGTCATGCATTTCCCATAATTATCGAAATAAGCACTTTTATTATTTATTTATTTATTTATTTATTTAGGATTTTATTTATTCACTTGAGAGAGAGAGACAGCACAAGCGGAGGGGAGGGGCAGAAGGAAATGGAGAAGCAGACAGAAGCTGAGCAGGGAGCCCGATGCAGGACTCGATCCCCGGACCCTGAGATCATGACCTGAGCCGAAGGCAGACACTTAACCGACTGAGCCACCCAGGCGCCCCAAAATAAGCACTTTTAAAACCAGACGTTTCCTTGTGTGTGAGTGTTGGGGGCTGGTGGCAGGGAGAGAAAAGACACTGTTGAGGCCCCCAGGGCGACATTACACTTAATATTCCATTTGCTTTCCTGGAAAGAGAACCTGTGAAACTATCCCTTCTGGAGGAGGGTGCTGTGCCTCTGTCTCTTGCACCCATGTCCACAGACCCTCCAGAAGGTGAAAACTTCCCCATGACTGACCACTGACTATAATGCCTTCAGAATATCTCAGCCTTTTGGTTTATTGCTGCAAAATGGGCTGCTGTATCTAAGGATCTTACTCATTGTATCCCTTTCTCCTCTAAGGTCTGGAGACAAATAGATCACTCTGGTCTTTCATCTATTACCTGCACTTTTTTTTTTTTAAGACTTTATTTATTTATTTGACAGAGAGAGACACAGCGAGAGAGGGAACACAAGCAGGGGGAGTGGGAGAGGGAGAAGCAGTCTCCCCATGGAGCAGGGAGCCCGATGTGGGGCTCGATCCCAGGACCCTGGGATCATGACCTGAGCCGAAGGCAGACGCTGAATGACTGAGCCACCCAGGCGGCCCTTACCTGCACTTTCTTGATGCAAGAGTAAAGTTAGATCTTCTTCCATTTGTTTGATCTTCGGATTTGGTGCGTAAACCCCAGCGCGTCCAAGGGCAAGGCTGCCGGGTCTTCCGCTGGCCGGGCCACCGCACCCAAGCATGGAGGCGCAGGCCAGGCAAAGCAGGGGGCGGCCAGCTGGGGTCAGGGGCAAATCGGTGGCAGAGCTGGGTCCGCGTCCCTGGAAGGAGCTCTGCTCCTATGCCTCTTTGTGACCTTTCTGCGCCCCGGTGGGTCTTTCGGTTAAAACTTTAAAGAGCTTTCCTCTGCCCAAAACCCCTGAATTCCGAGAGTCCGGGGAACTGGCACGGCCGGAGCCATGTCTGGCCAGCCGCACGAGCGCTCCACGTCCTGGGCTAAGACCAGTGGGTTGCTCCAGCTGAGGCAGCACTGGCTAAGAGGGATCTCAGGGCTCCAGTGGAGACGTGGGATGAGCAGCCCGGGAGCCCGAGCGTTTGGGGGTGTGGGTGTGAAGCAGGGGCAGGCGTGTGGGACTGAGCCCTTCACCTGTGCAGACCGGTGCTAACTCCAGTTGGACCGTGTCAGAACTGGCCTGAATGGAACTGTTAGCCGCACGTGCACGTGCCCACGGGCCGGCCTGTGGGCTTGTGTGCGGTAGGAGACTGAGTGTGCAAGTATGAATGCGCCTGATGGCTTATGTGTACATGTGACCTGCACGTGCGCACATGACCCCGCATGCCCTTTCCTGGACCTTCCACTGTGCCCGGTGTCAGGGACAGACACCAACGCTGTGTAGCTCCAGGGACCTCAACAATGTGTGGTCACCCAGGGCTCTGGGAAACTTAGCCTTCTCTTCTCAGGCTTCCCATTTTAAAAAGTCTGATCCTTCTATGTTGCCAATTACCTGTGGGACCTTTTGGGCTGGTCATTGGGAAATGGTCCTGAAGCCCAGGGGCCAGAGCCAGCCTTTAGGTTCAGGAGGGAGGGTTTCGGGCGCCTGGGTGGCTCAGTCGTTAAGCGTCTGCCTTCAGCTCAGGTCATGATCCCAGGGTCCTGGGATCGAGCCCCACATCGGGCTCCCTGCTCGGCAGGAAGCCTGCTTCTCCCTCATCCGCTCCCCCTGCTTGTGTTCCTGCTCTCGCTATCTCTCTCTCTGTCAAATAAATAAATAAAATCTTTAAAAAAAAAAAAAAAAAGGAGGGAGGGTTTCTAGGAATAGCCAGAGGGCGTGCCTGCAGACAGGCCCCCATAAACCTGCCCCCAGCTTCTCCTGCTGGGGCCTCTGTTCCAGCTGGGCCACCCTGGACTAGCTCCCCAACCTCTCCAAGTCGGGGTTTCCCCATCTGAGTTAATCTCAATACTCCTACCTTCGACGGGAGGCCTGAGCAGATTTACTGGTGGGCCCTGGGAGGGCCAGCTCCCTTATTCTTCCCACAAACACTTTGGATTCAGACAGGCCTGGCTTCAAATTCAAACCGTGCGTGATCCTACACAGTACCATCACTTCCAGACCTTGGCTCCGCATCTGGGGGAGTGAGGTGATACCACCGGCCGCATGCAGGGGAGAGAAATAAGCTGGTCGGTGCCCACAGCTTGAGATTGTTACAGAATTTGCACGGGATACAGGCTCTGACCTACTAACTGGGTAACACTAGAAAGATGGACACAACGGTTTTTAGTGGTATGGGCTTAGGTTCAAGTCTGGGCTCTAGGAAGTAACTTGTTGTCTTGTGTGAGACTCCTGAACCTCAGTTTCCTCACCCGTAAAATGGGGAGGAGGAGTGACAACGGGCAGCATGCACCCAACACACAGCAGGAGTTCAAATATCAGTCCCCTCCCTTTTGTCTGGGTCACCAGAGGGTCCAGCCTCCAGTTTTACCCACAATTCGGCCACAGGCCTGAACGTCAGACTCCCCTGCCCTTCCTTGGTGCTGCTGCAGCCTGGCCGAGAGCCCACGCTGGGGAAGGGCCAAGCCCCACAGTGGGGAGCTCTTGCCCCCTGGTGGCCAGAGACGGAGCAGACAGCCTAGTATCCGGGCCTGGGCAACAACCCAGGAGCTTCTGGCCTGGAGCTCCACTTGATTTGGGGAGGTCACTAGAGCTGGGCCAACCTCTGCTAAATGCCCTACCACAGTGGCTGGACGCAGAGCAAGGGCAAGGAAGCTTCTTGATCCCTCAGCTGATACCTGCCCAAAAGAGCACAGATTCTCAGACCACCAGTTGTTCTTGGTTCAAGTCTGAATGGGGCAGGGAGGGCAAGAGGTAGGGTATCATATGCAAATTCATGAATGAGAACAGGAGGGTGAAGTCTGAGCCACATGAAAGCAAAGCCAAGGCCTGACCTACCTGTGCCAAGAACATGCCAAGCACATGCCAAGCACATGCCAAACATCCTCCAAATTTATCCGGGGGCAAGGAAAGGAAGGGTGCGGTTCTGGGTCCAATCCTTCTAGCTTTGTGAGAAGGTGCCAGGAGGTAGTCCCTCTCCCACTCTGCCCCATCCCAGAGGCCTGTGTCCCTGCACCCACTGGGCTCCCCTCCTTACCAGAGGCCATGCCCATGGAGGGCCTGGGGTAAGCAAGTGAGAGGTCTCTTCAGCGGCCCATGACCTGCCCTGGCTAGGTCTCCTCCATCTCTCTGAAGCCCCATCTTCCCCTCCCATAGGATGTCCTATGAATCCCAGGGCAGAGCCAGCCACCAAGAGGCCATACACCTGGGGTGCCTGGGTGGCTCAGTCGGTTAAGTGTCTGCCTTTGGCTCGGGTCATGATCTCAGAGTCCTGGGATCGAGCCCCAAGTCAGGCTCCTTGCTCAGCAGGGCACCTGCTTCTTCTCCTTCTCCCTCTGCCCCCTCCCACTGCTCATGCTATCTCTCTTTCTCTCTCTGTCTCAAATAAATAAATAAAATCTTAAAAAAAAAAGGGGGGGCCCTACACCCTCTCCCGTTGTCCCCATATCCAACACATCCCCAACCCCACCACATCCTGAGAGGTCAGGAGACCAGCCCTGTCACAGGCAAAGCAAGGCCAGGGCTCAGGAGCAGCTGGGCACCTGGGCTCCAGGGTCTTCTCTGTAAACACACATAATCACACACATACACATACTCACTTCCTGATTTTTAGGCCCTCTTCGTTGTCTGGAAGGAAGAACTCGAAAGACTTGTATGTCTTGACCATGTCCCGGCGATACTGGCCTACGTTGAATTCTGGGGGAAAGAAAGGCTCAGCTTTCACGCAGCATCAGCCCTCCCCAGTTCTTGACCTTGACCCACCCCAGGCCAGCCTTCTCCCTTCCCCTCCCCTCCCCCACAAAGCCCCAAGGCCCCCTTGGAATCCGAGGCCAAGTCTCACCGCGAGTGGGCACGCCAATCCAGTTCAGGTAGCGAGTCAGCTTCTTAGAGATGTAGGTCTTGCCCCTAGCGGGCAGGCCTACCATGACAATGAGCGTTGGGCAGTTGGTCATGCAAACTGAAAGGCAAGGAGGCCGTGTCAGATAAGGGCTGGGACGCCTTCCAATGTGCCCCCCCTCTGCTCCCCGCACAGGGTATCAGACGGGCCTTCCAGGCCTCCTGGCCTCAGACCCTGGTCTCGAGCCACCACCGGCATAACCCCGCTTCCCCGGCTTGTCCGAGCTCCAGCAGCTGCGGATGATCTCATCAGCCCCTTATCCTGATGGGTGCCTCGGATATAAAGCTGGACCCGCCCCGCCCCTGAATGAACAGGCCAGACAGAGCCAAAGCCCAGGAGATAGTCAACGCCCACCTGTCATCCGGGAATCCACACCCTGCCCGCACAGCCTTTCAGCATTCCTGCTAGCACAGTTCCACTGCTTACCCTCCCTGCTGGGAATTTTGCCTCATCCAGTACAAAGCCCAGCTCAAAAGCTGCTTCTTCAGCGAGACCTTCTTCCCAGCCACCTCCGTGCTACCCCGGCACACTCCCTCCATCCTGATCACCTCACCCATGAGTCTGCCCCCTGCACCTGATCACTTGGAGCGAAGGCAGCCCTGCAGTGTCTGAGCCGTTCCGGATCATGTGGTCTGGCACAGAGTTGGTGCTCAAAAATTATGGGGGGGGGGGCTGGCATCTCGAAATCCCCCAGGGTGAGTGCCGCAAGGGGCTGAGACCAGAGACCCAGACCAATGTCCACAAGGACTGTCCCTCAGACGGCCCACCTGCCACCATCCCACACGCTGCCAGGTCAGTGCGCCAGCCAGAGAAGTTGCCGAGGCCAGCGGCGGGGACAGGTCTGGACACAGCATCCCCAAACCCTGGCCCACTGGGACAGACACCAAGACAGCAAAACTACCGGCCTCACGTGACCCAGCTCCGCTTTCAGTGTGGCCTCACGGCAGAAACCTTAGAAAGCTTCCCTTCCACCGTCCCCAGCACCTGGGCCATGTGAAACTACGGCAGACAGACAGGCGGCCCATGTGGGGACCTGTCACTGCCCCTCTTTGCCCCCAGGGCTCTGCAAGTGCCTTCTCCTGGTAGCCCTTCTTGGACAGCCTGCTGGGCCCTTCCCCTCAGCTTGTCTCCCTCACCAGAGCTGGAGCACAGAGGCCCCAGGGGCAGCCCTGCCTGGGGCTCAGGAGTCAGGTCTGGGTTCCCCTCTTGACTCTGACCATGACTGGCAACTCTGAGCCTTGGTGTCCTCACCTGTCCAATGGGATGATAAATGCTCAGTGAGGCCTAGCACTATCTCCAGGTAAAAGCCAGGGGCATGCCTGGGAAGCTGTGCCCCCTGCCCGGCCCTGAGGACGCAGGTGCACCTCAGCACCCACTGCCCTTGGGACTTGGGGTGCAGAGGCACTTGTCCGTCTCCAGGCAGGCCCGCAGAGAAGTAAAGGGCCCTGCTTGCCAGTGGGGGCTCCATCGCTCCTGTACCTGACCTTTGGGCAAATGTGACCCAAACTGTGAGCCTCAGGGGAGGGAAGGAGAGGATCCCACGGAACACAGGCCAACAATGAGCAAGAGTGAACTTGCAGAAAAACCCCAGCATTGGCGAAGGTGAGAGAAAAGCAAGTTAAGCAAGGCCCTGCATCCTGAGAGCCAGTGACACTGAGGCGTGCGCTGTTTGCACAACTGCTGGTCAGGGCTCTCAGGCAACCGAAGGGCCGTGAACCAGCTAGTAAGCACGGGGGAAGCCCGCACACCCCGCCTGCTCCCCTCCTTCCCACTGCTCCCTGAAGGGCTCTCCCACAACCTCAGGAGTGGGGTTCTGCATCCCCTCTTCACATCTCCTACCTTCCCAGAGATAGCCCTGGCCTTCTCCCCCAGTGTGTGGTGACAGGATCCCCTCCCTGGCCCCATGCATGGCCACAGGAGGCAGGCAGGGTGGTCAACCAGGGCTGAGTGCAAAACAAGAGCAATAAAATTACCTATCAACTCTTCTCCTCAAGATAAGCTCTCAAGGAAATGACCCAAAGAAAGCTCAAAGTACAAGTGTATCTGCAATAGCTCTGCTTACAACAGCAAAACATAAGCAAGCTAGCAGAAGAGGAATTACAAACTGAGGCCCACAAGAGGGAACACACTACAAGGCCTGAACAGAGAGAGCATATGCACCAGGGGAGCTGGGGGTGCAGTCGGAGCTGCAGCTCTGGGCCCTCGAGAGCCTCGGGACTGAGCAATTTCACAGCAGAATCTGAGGCTTATGTGCAGAAGGAGATTTGCAGACATGTCCATTCAACTTACCTCACTGGTTCCTTTTCCTATAAATTTGCTTAGGGCCGCAAGAGCCCTAGGAATCAAGAGGCCCGGGACAAGCCTGGTGCTACCCCGTGATGACTTTCTGGTGGGCCACCTCAGGGGCAGCCACAAGTCCTGGAGAAGGTTCCAGAACTGCACCTGCTCCCACTTCCTTGGGGCCAGGCTGGGGAAGGGAGAACTCTTTAAAAGAAAGCAACCTGGCGGGGCGCCTGGGTGGCTCAGTCAGTTAAGCGTCTGCCTTCGGCTCAGGTCATGATCCCAGGGTCCTGGGATCGAGCCCCGCATTGGGCTCCCTGCTCAGCGGGGAGCCTGCCTCTGCCTGCAGCTCTCTCTGCTTGTGCTCTCTCTCTGACAAATAAATAAATAAAAAACATTTAAAAAAAAAAAAAAAAGAAAGAAAGCACCCTGGCATCACTGTCCTGTTCAGAGGGGACAGAAAGTCACCTCTCCTATTGTCCTGTGCACATTCCAGTTGTGTCCCTAGCCGAGAAGTTCTTGCTACCCTTTTGCTAATAAAGGCTATCACCAGCACTGTCCTCTCTGGCATGCTCCGAGTCCTTTCTTCAGCCCCTGCCTGACCGGCCCCCAGAGCTCCTCCAGGGCTGGCTGAGGGGTAAATGATGAAGAAGGTAAAGCTTCCAGGCCTCATGCGTAGCTCTGAGTTTCACCAAAGGAAGAAGAATTGCTCATGGAGAGCAGGGGTGGAGGAGGCAGAGCCAAGCAGCCCCTGGGGCCCTCAGGTGCCAGGGACTAGACGCCGAAGACAACCCACGACACAGCACAGACCAACCATGGGCTCCATACCTTCTTCTCTACAAAGCCCGTGATCAGGTCAGCTTCCACCTATCCCCCACCCTCAGGTCCTCATCTGTCCTTGTGGTCTTCCACCAAGTTATAAATCTACCATACAGGGGGTAAAATGCTACATGAACACAGGCTCTGGAGACTGGGGGTGCTGCCCAGACAGGTTCCATGTTCACTCATGGCTTATTCCCTGCTGTGAACTCGGGGACCCTTGCCTGGGGCCCAAACCCCCATACAATCTGCAGGTCTCATCTTTGGTTTCTTGGGTGCCTCCTCCTCCAGGAAGCCCTCCTGTGTTGGGACAGTCCAGAGTCTCACCTACTGTACCACCCTGAGACAGTGCCACACAGAAGGCCCTCTGCTCAGGCCAGAGGCATATTTTCACCGCATCCTTGGTGCTTGGAGAAACACAGGCCCCTCCCCACTGGGCCTCAGCATCTTTGCCATCTGGAATGGGGGTTGGCTCAGAGCTGCTGCTTCATTTCCTGACTCTGAGGCACTGAGAAGCAAAGAAGGGTGGTGACAAAATGACAGCACCAGCTGCCACCACTTATCAAGCATCTCCTCGAAAAGAGGCTCACAGCAGCTCCTGGGAGCAGGGATGATGACTGTCTCCACCCCACAGATGAGGAACCCATGGCCTAGCGGGTCAGCTCCTTGCCCAAGGTCACACAACTGAGCCACGACGCGTCTTGAGTGTTCCTGCCTTCAAAGCGCAGGTTCTGACTTCTTCCCCTTTATGTAATAACAGCGGCCACCCCCTCGTTAGGACAACACAGACTGGCTAGAAGCACGAGAGCAATGGGCCTTGGCCTCGGTCCCTCCAGAAAAGTCTGGAAGGAGGGCTGGCTAGGCGGTCGCCATTGCCTCTCAAGACTGCGTATTGACTGGAAAGCCATGGCCCGGGGTCTAAGCCTGATCACCGCCTCAGCATCCTACCCGGAACTACATCATGGTCAGAGCCATGATCCACGAGAATGCCCGGTCAAAACCATGGCTACCCCCTACCAGGACCCAGTGTGGTAAGAGATACACACAGCCCACCCACAGGACTTACATCTTGGTCAAAGCCAGGGCCCCCAGGCTGGCCTCAAGGCAAAACAAGAATGGAGCACTCTCCCCTCCCTTATCATGCCCAAGCAGAGGTCAAGGAGTACAGGGAGACCCGAGCACATTACACAATCTCCTGATCTCCATTTCTATATCTGTACCACAAGTTGGACTAGATGTTCTCTGAGGTCCTTGCCAACTTGCAAATTCATTATAATGTTTCAGCTATTCCTAAAAAAACAAACAAAAAAAACCTTTGTTTTTCTTGGCAATAAGTGATTGCAGACTCATTTAAGAACAAGCAGAAAGTCAAGTAAAGTGGATTAAACACCGGGATCCCAGGAAAGGTGAGCCCCTTAACAATTCTTTAACAATTCCATGAATTTCAGCATGTCTCCTGGATGTTTCCCCCTCCAACTTTACCATTCACCCACGACCCCACCTGGATGCATATACCCCCACGGACACAAAGACAGGTCCATATGGGACAGTGTTCTCACCTTCTCCATCCTCAACACAACTGCACTTCCCTGAAATTCCTCCCAAAGCTCGGTTTTAGGCCCAGAGGTGGGTAGTTAAGGCCAAGGGGACTGGCCCACCTTTGGGCCTCTGAAAGTTCTAGGCTCAGAAAGGTCAAGCGATTTCCATAAGGCCAACAAAGCTCAGACCCGGCCCACGCTCTCTGGCCTGAAGTGAATGGCAGCAGGAGGCTCCCAATCCTCCCCTGGCCTGACCTGGTGGGTACAGACTCGGGTGAGAGGGGGCCGACGCCTCCCGGAGGTGATGGTAGCCAGACCTAGCCCCTAGCGAGGGGCGACAGGGCCACGTACCTGTCTCCGCCCCCTGCTCTGCCACACCTGTGCCCGGCCCTCGACCTGTTCCTGCTCCCCTACCACCAGTCACGGCAGCCTCACCTGTCCCCCACCTGGTTCCTGGCCCCCTTTCCGTGCGAGACCACTGCCCAGGCCGCCCTATCCACCCATCCCCGTGCACCACCCTCCCCTTCTCCATGGACCCCGCCTCACCACGGCGCTGGCAGGCGTGCAGAGCGGGCCTCCCATTGCTGTACGGCATCCAGATCTTCTTCAGGGGGTTCTGGGTCAATTCCCGTGGGGACGCCATACCCGGGATGTGATGAGTCGGACTGCTCGGCTTCCGACCCGGCAGCCAGGCCACCTCGGGCCACTCGAGGCCCCGCCCCTCGGCCCCGCCCCTCCTTGAGCCTCGGCCACTCCGACTCCCCGCAGGCCCCGCCCCAGAACGAGTAGGCCCTACCCCGACTGAAGAGGGCCCGGCCTCCGACCACGCATGCCCAACTTGCCTGCCAGCCGGTTTTGGACCCAGCAGGCCCGCCCTTCACGCCGAGATCGGGGACGCGCATGCCCAACTCCCCACAGGTTCAAGGCCTGGATAATAGTGCGGACCCTGCCGGAGATGCACGAGCCCAGCACGCCCAACGGGACCGCGCAGATTTGCATCGGCCTCATCCACCGCTTCGCTTTGCACAGCCTTGCCCCCAGGGTACCCGGGTTCCGCCCATTGCTACCGCTGATCTCAGGGCCCCCGGGAGGGAGGGATCTGCAGGCCAAGGAGCTCCGCCTGCTTGACCCGCAGGTCTCAGTTGGTCAGGACCAGTCTGGTGGCCCCTGCGTTATGCCAGTTGTCAACCGCTGCGCCCCCCAGCCGTGTGTCCCGACCCTCTCTCGAGCCCCAGGATTCTTCCTCGCCCACTGGAGTGACCGGCGCAACCACGCTGGAAAAATCTTTTACCTCACGGACAGGGACATCTCAAAATTGTTTACTCTCTTTACCTTGGCCGCTCGGGAACTCAGGCGAAACTCCAGCCCACCTGGAGCACGTGAGCAGAACCTTTTAACCAAGGTCCCTGGGGACTCACTGAGCCCTGGCAGTATCTAACTTCTTCCAGGATTTCATTTTTACCAATTAAATTGTAAATTGTAAATTTGCATATATTAAAAATGATCCTCCATCTCATCATCAGGAAAATAGAATGCAGGCATCATCAACCTTACAGGATTCTGGTATAGATTAAATGTGTCAGTGTCTGAGAAATCCATTCTAAAGCACATTAGTGATATCGTTTATATTACTTATCTCCCTCCTGTCTCTAAGAATGCAGTGGAAGCAAAGGGCAGGGGAGAAATCCAGAAGTTCAGGAACCCTGGGTCGTTCTTTATCTCCTCAGGCCAGCTTCTCCAAGTTCTGTATACTTTCTGTCCTGGGCCCCCCCCCCCCCCCCGACACTGCTCAAACTTGGGTCACACTGCCCCCTAGCGATGTCCTCCACAAAACCCCCAGACAGGATCATGACATCCTCAGGTTCTCTGCCAG
>NC_138369.1:14692637-14760648 GCF_054177405.1 Leptonychotes weddellii
TAGCCGGCTACCCCAGGAGGAATGCCCTGCCCCAGACAGAGCTGAGCACTTCCTCCTTCATCCTTCCTCTGCAGTGTCCACCCCCCACCTCCCTCCACCTGACGCAGAAGCAGCTCTGTGCACACCCGTGGGCAGCTCTTGATGAGCAGGATACCGCTTGTGACAACCCGCCCGCTTTCCTACTTCTCCAAAGCCACTCATTCTGTTCCTGACACAGCCAGCCTTGCCATCTGTCTCCTAGCCATTGCCAAGGCCATCCCGGGGCCACCTTGACCTCAGAGACCTTGTCACCACCCGCCCACACCCTCTCCAACCCCCAGCACTTATTGCAAAAGCTACATGTTCTAGCATCCACAGTCACCCAGCACTTCCTCTGGCCTGCCCATTCTCCTCCTCAGCCCTCTTGGGACGTTAGTCAAAGGCTGGGGGTACAGGGTAGCCAGAGCAGGGCAGGATGCCAGGGCCATTTCGAGGGAACTGTCCCCACGCCCAGACAGTCTGAGCCTAGCTTCCTAGGAAGAGCCGTGGCTCTGTACCTCCCACCCTTCCCCAAACAGTCTGACCCTGGGCTGACCCAGACACACCTTCCCAAGTCCCCACACCAAGCGGGAGGCCACAGGTTACCAGCAGGAGGAGCCTGGGGCTCCTCCCCAAGGCCAGAGTCTACCTCTGCTCTAAGAACATTCTTCATCTCCCTGCCCATTTCTCGAGTAGGAAACTGAGGGAGGGGAGCAGGGCCCAGGGTCACAGAGTCAGCCCAGAGTGCAGGATGGACTCAGATGAACTCCCAGCCCTTCAAAACCTCACCTCCCACATCTTCCATGTTACCACATTTCCCACCCCTACACCTAGGCTCTGGTTTGTTCCCTCCAATGCTCTCTTGCATCAGTAGATGCCCAATAGAACAGCCAGCCTTCATGGCTTTTCCCTCCTTGGGGCCATCCCAAAGTGATGGGGTGGAAAGTGTACTGGGATGTCAGCATGCACTGGTGTGTGGCTATGTTCTGCTCAGCCTCCCCGCTCCTCTATGAACCTGCCTGGCCTGGCCCAGGTTGGATCCAGTGGTGCCCTCTGCACCAACCACTGGACCTCTCTCCAGTGTCCCTGGCTACAAGCTATAGGGTGGCTGAAGTCCTAGCTCTCAGTTCTCAGTGCTCAAACTCTTCCCCATCCCTGTATCTGCTGGTCAGCCCTGGCCAGACTTTGCAGCATAAAGGCCCAGGCCTTTGGGTCAGCGAATGCCACACAGACCCACATGCCCACATGCCCACGCATGGAAGCGTGCACACAGAGCCCCACGTTCATGCACACTAGCAACCCAGGCCTGCCCAGAGACAGGCAGGCTGCCGGGGGTCCGCTGCTCTCTACTGCCTCCCTTCCCCTTTATTTCCCTCCTCCTCTCCCCTCTGCTGCCACTGGGAGGTTCAGGGAGTTCCCAGGGCCACTTCAAGCCAAGGATCATCCCCGGTATCTCCCTGGACCCAGAGCTCACAGAGGGTGTGAGGTTCCAGCTTGGGGGTATGGAGCCATATGACTGAGCAGCCTGTGAACTGTGGTCTGCACTTGCTGATTCCAGCCTGGCACAGGGCACACAGTAGGTGCTCAAAGTGACTCAGGGCCAGCCAAGGCACACAGTTAGGGCTCAGAGAGGTTCATGACCAGGACAGAGCACACAGTAGGTGCTTAGAGCAGCCCAGGACCCACGCAAGGCACACAGTAGGTGCCCTAGAAATGCTGGTTTAAGGGCTAAAGCCACTTCATACGAAAAATTTTCCAAATGAGCCCCTGGGCCTCCCCAAAATGATGTGTGACCCCTGAGGGGGGACCTGGACAAACATGACCCCCTTGGAGGCCAGCAAAGGGCAGAACAGGAGGGCCTCAGGCAGCTCCAGCTGGCTGTCCCTCTCTCTGGGCTGGAGGAAGAAGCTATTTATAGTTCCCCTTGGCCCAGCCCCCCCACTCCCCTGCAAGGCGACAGTGTTCCCCCTCCTCCTTGCCACTGACAGGCTGATGCCCCCTCAGAGCACCCCTACACTTAGAGAGACCCCCCCAACACCCTCGCACCTCTTCCAGCACCACCCCCACTGTGCTCTGGTCGTTCCCCCAGCCTCCCCCCCACCCTCTCCCCGCCGCCCATGCCTACCCCGCCTGCTGCTCCCTGACCCGGGGTCCGTCAGGGCGCTGCCTCCCTCCTCGCCTCTGTCCATTCTGCAAGCGAAGTGGCCCGGGCAGCCGCCCCCTGCAGCCTGGAGCCGGGCAGCCCCGCCCTCTGGGTGCGGGAGGGAGCTGCGGTGTGCCCCGTGTGGCCCCGCCTTCCCAGCCCCGCCCTGGGCCCGCCCCCCAGGGCTGCTCACAACTTGAGAGATCAGCAGTGCCCCCACCCCAGGCAGCCCTACTCCCGCCCCCGTGTGGCCTCCCTCTCTGGCCAGAGCAGTCCATACTGCCCAGGGTCTGCCCTTGGCTCCAGCCAGAGCCCTCCCCGCTACCTAGAGTTTCTGCCCCATATGCGGGCAAGCCTGTCCACACCGTTCAGAAGGTCAGTCCCATCTCCAGCCCGGCCATGGAGCTGGCCGTGTGAGATTAGGGAAAACCTATTCCTTCCACACCGAGGGACCAGGTTGGTGAAATGGTGCAGGGGTGCGTGTGGGGGGGAGTGGGCAGAGGGGCAGCGTAGCCAGCTATGACTCAGCCCTGGGTGCCCATGACTGTGACCCTCGTTCATCCCATTCTCCAGGCACTACATTTCTGGAGCTCTCTCCTGCGTGCCAGAACCTTCGTGTACACTGTCACTTGGTGTTCGCAAGAAGCCTGGTGGCATCACTGCTCTACAGAGGAGGAAACTGAGGCTTGGAAAGATGAGCACGTTTGCTCCGGACAGTTGGATGAAGGAGGGGCAGAGCTGGGCTGGAGCCCCAGCAGCCCAAGCCACGCATGTCCAAGGGCCACGGCTGGGTGTGCAGGCGTGTGGGTAGGACAGTGCCTGGCTGTGCGTTGAGCGTGCTTCATGCTGGTTTGGGGGACAAGCCCCTGTTCCACGCAGCCCCCTCACCTGCCCTCACCTTGCCCACCCACAGTCACAGCTATCAGATACGCAGAGACGCAGCCGCCCATGCACGCGTACGCCTGCCACAAGGCAAGGCTGCCACAGTCACAGACTTGCCACATCCGGCCACCCATGCCTGGAGATGCCCCTGACGGCCCCTTCATCGGAGGTGGGTGCTGCCTCGGGGAGCACAAAACATGCGTGTGACCCTCAGCCTGCACTTCCCTGTGTGGTGACCCGTGGGGGGCAGGGCAGACCTGCGGGTCTGGTCTTAGGCAGACTCGTCTCAGATAACATGTCGGGCTCCTGTGCCAAAGTTCCTAAAAGTGGAGCAAGAGTAACCGCGTTGAGTGTCTGGATGCTCTTTGACCTTGGGGCACCCAGACATGGCGAGACTCCACACAGTAGTGACATTCCACGGTAGCGTCCAAGCTGTCCAGACATATTGGAAGTCTGCGGGGCTCCAGGCGTGGCAAGACTCCATTTGGCAGCCCCCCAGTCTGGCAACGTCCAGGCTATCCAGACACACTGTGGCTCTGAGAGGCACTCAGCTGTGATATGACACCATCTGGCAGTGACCCCACAGCGTGGTGGCCAGGCGCACCATGCCCAGATGTAGCCCGTCCTGCTCTGCCACCGCCTTCCAGGTCTCCTGATCCGGGGTGGTCCCATCATTGTGACCCCCACCCTCCGGCTCAGCGGCGGCCAACGTGCGCCAGGATGCGAGCGTTGGTGGCGGCCTGCTCCCTCGCAGCTCTGGCCCGGGCTTGCTCCAGTAAGATCTGCAGGAGGCCAATGGGGATATCCAGCGAGAGGATGATGCGGGGGCCCGGGTGGGGGCCGGGGCTGGGGTGGCCCCAAGCAGTGGAGGGGCCTGTGGTGCTGGCTGAGGTGCTGTCCGAAGCCACGGGGCGGGGAGTGGCCTGGGGAGGGTTCTGAGGGAGGAGCTGGGAAACTGGGAGAGGGGTCGCAGGGACAAGCAGGGCCCTGCCCAATGTCAGGACCATCAGCACCAGCAGAGCCCACCTGGTCATCGTGGTGGTCAGGCTGCAAGGAGAAAAGAGGCTCAGGGCAGGGGCTCTGGGCAGCCATGGCGCATGGACAGAGACAGATGGGGAAAGCAGACAGACAGACAGGGAGACTGAGGGAAAGAGACAGAGAGAGATTAGAGAGGCCAGGCAAGGGATGGAGAGAGATAGAAGAGACAGAGATGAAAGGACAAGACAGCCAGAGTGAGACTGAGAAAATCAAGACAGAGCTAGACAGATCAGGGGCCAGGGAGATAAAGAGAGCACAGCTTGATCTAGATGTAGAGATAGAGATACACTTGGGGAGGGGAAGGAGAAGAGGGAGAAAGAGGAGAGAGAGGAGGCAAACCAAAAGAGAGGGAGCCTGGAAGAAAAAGAGGCTGGAACCACCCCAGACACAGACAACATGATAAAGATAGGGATGCAAAGGGGCGCCTGGGTGGCTCAGTCAGTTAAGTGTCTGCCTTCGGCTCAGGTCATGATCCCAGGGTCCTGGGATCGAGTCCCACATCAGGCTCCCTGCTCAGCAGGGAGTCTGCTTCTCCCTCCCCCTTTGCCCCACCCCGTGCTCATGCATGCACTCTCTCTCTCTCAAATAAATAAGTAAAATCTTTAAAAAAAAAAAAAATAGGGATGCAAAGACACAGAGAGAACACGGAGGGACAAAAGGGGAGCCTGAGTTCTGAGGGAGCTTGCAACAGATCGAGGACAATAAAGAGCAGGAATGGGGTCCTCAAGGTGGAGAAGCAGCCAGAGACTCCAAGGCCCCCTCAGGTCCAGAGACCTCCACCAAACCAAATCCCACATCCACTCAGCCCCCAAGGCCCTGCCCACCCCACCCAGAGCCACCTCAGTCCTACCAGCGGCAGCCTCCTCTGGGGCCAGGTGGGGCCGCCGGCGCTGCCCGTGGCTGGGGCCAGGCAGCGCAGTGCTGTGGTCCAGCTCTCTGCTCCCTTCACGGCCCATTTCTCTCTCTCAGCCCCCTGAGGTAGGAGCTGGGGCGTGGCCCCTGGCATGAAGCAGCTCCCCCCCTCTGACTCATCCCCTCCTGGGGAGCAGTGAGGACATGTCCTCAGCCCCCACTTGGTCTACTCCTTTTGGGGGACAAGTTGAGGACTGAGGGTCACAGGACAGTGACCAGGGCCGGACAGAGGGACTCTGCACCCATGCAGAATAGCACTGACCTCCCAGGGAAAACCTAACCCCCTGCCACCCCCATCTCCCCAAACAGTCACAACAGGGGCCTTTTAAAACAGCAGCTTTAATGCTCCCCCCAGAATCAGCACCATGTCATGACAGGCTTGGGTCAAGGGGCGGGTCAGATGCAGTCACATCCGCTCCCTGCCCACAGCCACCCCCGCACTGAGTCATCTGCTGGGGAAGCAGGAGCCACAGTGGGGGTTTGTCCACAGGGGGGAAGGCTAGACCCACGGGACCAAGTCACTGAAATAATGGACACGCTCATGCACGCTCCCATGCACACAGGCCTCTAGCACCAAGGGGAGGGACAGCAGGACTCCTCCAGGGGACGCTGAACTTCAGCTGGCCAGCTGGTCATCTGGGCCTCAGCTTCGGGCAGCACCTGGGGGGGGCGGCAGACGGGGAGCTGTCTTCAGCCATCTGGCCTTACCCAGCATGTGTGCCCAGAGAGGCACTGGGCAAAGGATCAGCGGGGCACTGGGGGCATGACAGGGAGTGGGGCTCTGACCTCAGAGAGGGGATCCTCACTCAGGTCCTTGGAGGAGGGAGCATGGAAGGGACCCCACAGCTAGGGTTCTCTGTTCAGTTCCTTGGTCTGGGGGTCTGTCCCAGGCCCCCAGTCTGAGGGGGCTCCTGACCCGGGCCCCCGACAAGGACCTGATCTGGGGAGGCTCGGTGTCTTGGCTCCTATTGGGGTGGACGGGTAGGCCCATACCTGTTCCCTGGTTCTGGAGCACGCGGGGCAGGCAGCGGCGCTCACAGGCCTCACGGGTCCCAAAACGGTTGGCATTCCCTCCACAGCCACCATAGACAAAGGGGTGACAGGCCTCTGTGCCACCTGCCGCCGCCCGATGGTACCAGCGCAAGGTGTAGGCAGCGCAGGAGCCCTCGTCCAGTGGAAGCAAGCAGGGGTCTAGGGCCAGCGGGGGTCAGGAGGTCAGCAAGGGCGGTGGCCATCAGAGAGGGACTGGGGGCCTGCCGCCCCTCCCTGAACCCTTCTGGGCCCGCCCCCGCTCTCACCATCGCCAGCCCGAGGAGCTTCAGGGTCTTGGTATTCCTCCATGGAGTACTCAGAGTACTCGTACTCGTCGTCCTCAGGGGGCACCTGGCCTGCACACAGGGTGGGGAGTACTGTGACACGGCCAGGCTGCTGCGGGGCCACGTCCATGCTGCCCAACCCTGGCCCTGGGGGCGGGGCGGGCAACACCCGCCTCCCACGCGTTCAGTGTCCGTGCCGTGCCCTGCGTGCTGCCCCTGTGCACGTGGCATTGCCCCGCACGCAGGAGCAACGCCTCATGGGTCTGCGCCCCACCGCATGGCCCCCCAGCCCGGGTCCATCTGTCCTCACCTTCCTCCTCCGTGTGAGAAACCCGGAGCACAGGCACAGGGTGGAGCTGGGGGCCGGCAGTGTCTGCAGCATAACTCGGGAGGGGTCCTGGAGCAAGGGGTAGGGGCACAGGGCCTTGGGGTCATAATGGTGGCCACCCCAGCCAAGCCCCGGCTGAGTGAACCCAGGTGATGGGCACAGAAGGGCCTGGGATGGGGAAGGTTCCGGGAGCAGAAAATACCAGAAAATTACTCACGTGATCCAGATGCGATGAACTGGCTCTGGCAGGCTGGAGCGGGCCGAGAAGGGCAGGGAGAGAGACAAGGACAGAGAACAAGAGACGAAGATGGAAAGCGGCAGGGGAAGAGACAGAGGGACACACACAGGGGGACACAGATGCACAGAGAAGGACCGCAGGAGAGATGGACAAGAGAGACCAACGGAGGGAAAGAATGGGTGGGAAGCAGAGAGAGAGGCAGGGAGAGAGACAGAGAGGGTCAGAAGTAGGCGGGCGTGGAGAAGGTTTGGAAGCGGTCAGACAGAGGGACAGGAGGAGACACAGCTTCATTCTCTGATGCCCACCGGCCTGCTCCCACCTCCACCCTCCACACAGCCACACTGGGCTGCTAGGGACACTACGGGAAAGTCCTGTCAGCACATCTGTCCTGAAGCGCATGTATCCTCCTGCGTATCTATCCATCCCCGCCCATCTCCTTCACTGCTCGAGCCCCGTCGGGTCTGCGGACCCTGCCTGCCCCTGTCTAGGGGAGCCGGGGTGGAGTGGGAATGGGACCCAAGAGGCTCTGGGCTGGGCCGCACTCACCGCAATGCTGACTCATCTCCTGACGCACAAAGCCTCGAATGTCATCCTCCTGGGAGCACAAGACCACAAAGGATCATGAAGCACCCATGGATCACGGGAGAGACAAAAGGCATATGATGCAGGGCTCACGGAGGGACAGCACTGAGTCAGGGGCCCAGGCCCAGGCGGTGAGGGTCCTGGGTGTGGAAGGTGGGGCCCAGCCCACCCAGGCCCACACTTACTGTCAGTGCAGCTTCTCCCTTCTCCCCGCGGGGGCCGGCGGGCCCTGGTCGCCCCTACGCACAACGGATGGGACAGGGCTGTGACCCCCGATCTTAGGGACACTGGAGGTCACCCTGGTCTCCGACCCTATGCCCAGGAATCCCCACTCACCTGCTCTCCTCTCTCTCCAGGGGTCCCAGGGGCTCCAGGGGCACCCACCACTCTCTCTCCGGGGGGGCCCCGCTCACCCTAACAGATACAAGGACCCAGTGAGCAGTCAGAGGCAGTGGAGGTCGGAAGTCGGGAAAGTGGGAGAGCGTAGGTTCAGAGACTGGGGCAGGGGCCTCGGGGACGGGTTGCAGGGTCAGAGGTCAGTGAGGTTGGAAGGGTCAGGGAGGTTCAGGGGTCAGGAGTCAGAGTCCGAGCTCTTTACCTTCTGGCCCTGAAGTCCTTCGGGGCCTTTGGGACCAACACTGCCAGGTGGCCCAGGGGGACCGCTAGAGCCGTCACTGCCCCTGGGACCTGGGAAGCCCCCAATTCCAGGGGGCCCCTGTGGAGAGACGGTCAGGGTCAGTGATCAAAGCCCCCAAAGATGGACGCACTTCCAGTAAGTATAATCTGCTTAGTTCACCATGACCTTGGTCTCAACTTACCCGCTCCCCTTTCTCGCCCTGGTCACCCTTGGACCCTGGCTGCCCATCAAAGCCTCTATCACCCTGGGAATGGAAAGAAGCATGAGAGACCATCTGCGTCGGCCTCCTCAGCTCAATGGCCGTGAGCCCCTTGGCCCAACGGCCACCATCTTCCATGACCCAAGCACCTGTGACCCTACGATCCCAGGACCCTTGGTCTGCCGTGCTCCCCATGACCCCGACCGACCTTACTGTCATACCCCTTGCCCTGATTCCACCTATTTCCTTTATACAGACACTCCAACCTCCCCCACTAACCCCTTAGCCCTGATGCACATCTCCCCACTTCACCTCTCATCCCTTAATCCTAAATTCCCACTGTGACCCCAACCCACCCTGAAACCTCAAGGCCAACCTCACTCTACCCCACAATGTCCCAACCCTCCATAACCCTGTTGAAATGACACCCCCATCACCCTACCATGATCTTCCCTGCCCCATTCTGCCCCCCTTATATCCACTGTTGAGAGACCCCATACCTTGGGACCGATCAGGCCCTCCTTCCCAGGGGCCCCCGCCTGGCCCGGCACCCCCGGCTCCCCCTGGAGAAGAGAAAACATGAGCTGGGCCCTGGCCCACCCATTCTCTCCCCATCCTGGGTACCCCACACTCACCATATCTCCCTTGCGTCCTGCCAGCCCAGGGCGGCCCAGGGGACCAGCTTCTCCCTGCAGCGATCAGGTGGAGGGGTCAAACGTAGGCCCAGGCCCCACAGCTGCCCACATCCCCGTCACCTCCATACCTTATCTCCCTTCTCTCCGTCGAGGCCACAGGCTCCCTTTATCCCTCGCTCACCCTGCGGGGAAAAAGCAGATGGAAAAGTGACTTCCAGATACTTCACCCTATAACCCCTTGACCACGAAACCACTTTCCAAATTGGCCTCAGACACTCTAATCTCTGACCTTCCAACCCCTAACCCAATACCCCACATTCAACCCCAGATATCCCAACATCTGACCCCAGATACCTGACCTTCAACCCCAGATACCTTGCCCTCTAACATTAGCGCCCCCCACCCCCCGCCCAACGAAGAAAAAACCCCAGCCCCTTCCCACCTTGAGGCCCCGGGGACCCATGAAGCCAATATCTCCTTTGTCTCCTCGGACACCAGGGGCTCCATCCTTTCCTGGGGATCCCTGGTGGGGAAAGGGGTCAATATAAAGTCAAGGAGGTCAGGAGGGATCCAGGAGAATCACTCTGGATGAAAGGAACAGGGAACATCACAGGGTGAGAGTCACTATTGGAGGCCAGAGCTGCTGGAAGGGCAGGGCTGTCCAGGGGCAGGGGACACCCTGTGGGTGGGATCATCACAGCAATTACTGTGAAGGTGGGGGCCCCGGGCAGCCTGAGAACACCATGAGAGCACCAGTCACTGAAAGGTCAAAGGCCACCACATGAGGACAGGGGCCCTGTGGGGCAGGGCGTCTCTGTGGGAGCAGGGGCATCTTACCGGGTCACCTGGGATCCCTGCGGTGCCAGGCTCACCCTGTGGGAAGCACAGATGGGGGAGGGCAGCCCTTCAACGTGACTGTTCCCCATGCCACTCAGGGACTCCCAGGCCGCACACAGATCCCATGTAAACACACACGTGGCCAACAGGGAGGGAGGCTGGAAACCTTCCAATGTTCAGAGGACACCCACAAGACAGATGTTTGTGACGGGTGGGTCTGGGTCTGTGTCTGGGGTGGGGCTGACCTTGAGTCCTGTGAGTCCACGAGCTCCCAGCAACCCGGCTGAACCCTTGTCACCAGGCTCTCCTTTGGTGCCCTGTGGGTGTGACCCGGAGAGGGACACAATCAGGACTAGACCGGGCTGGAGGCTTGGAGTGAGACTGGAACCTGCCAGGTGAGGAGAGCCAGCCAATGCTGCTCCCACCCACTGCCCCCAGCGGGGCTCATTTCTCACCCCAGGCTCTCAGATCCCTGCCCCTCCCTCCTACCACGGGGCCCCTACACCTACCTGGAGCACCCCCGATACCTGAAAAGCCCCTTGTCTGTTCCCAGAGGGCCTCTCCTGGAGCTACATTCCACAGAGCTCCTTGGTGACCTCACATGGAGGTACTCGAGACCTCCGGGGAGCCCCCATCCTCTCAGCCATCCCACAGAGTTATTACAGTCCACTGAACCCTTCCCCTCTGACCCCCCAAAAGCCCCCCATCCTCCCCTCCTATCCTCACAGACCCTCAATAGAGCCCCCACAGCCCACAGAAACCCTCTCCCAACCCCACACAGAGTACCCCACCCTCTTCCCTGTACCTTCTCTCCAGGGTTCCCATTGTCTCCACGAGGTCCTTTGTCACCATCTATGCCTGGAGGCCCTCGTTCGCCCTGGGCCAGGGGTCAGAAGTCAGGGTCAGGGGCTGGAGGGCCCTCACCCCATCTGAGTTTGAGCTCTCAGATCCCCTGGCCCAGCCCCCAGAGGAGCCCCTCCCACATCCAAGAGAGACCCAGGCTGTACATGGGCCAGAACTACTCACCATGTCCCCCTTGGCACCCCGTGGCCCTGGAGGCCCCACAGCCATGGCTGCATCACCCTGAGTGGACAGGGGGCAGTCAGAGGAGTCAGGAGCACCCTTAGTCCATGCCTCTGCCCTCTCCCATGCCCACACTCACCTTGTCACCCTTTAGCCCTGAGGCTCCAGCGTCACCCTGTTGGGTGGAAGAGTGTGAATCTCTCCAAACCGGAGGAGTTCCAATCCTGAATTACAAGATCTAGCCCCAACCCTGCCCACCCCGGGGATCTTTTCCCCCATGTCCTTACCTTCTCCCCACGCTCACCCCGGCTGCCTGGGGGCCCCTATATGAGAAGAAGACAACAGTAAGCTAAGGGAATTTGGGGGCATTAGTGGGGAGACTGCTCAGGGGGCAGGGGAGGACTAAGGAGTCCCAGGGGAATAGGAGAGATGAAGGACCAGAGAGTACATAAGAAGAACCAGGGGGCTACAGAGAGTGTCCCAAGGGCACAGAGGGCACAGGCAGGGGACTGAAGCCACACCGCTGGCGCTTTCCCCAAGGGGACCCACCATGAGTCCTCGGGGTCCCTCCTGGCCAGGACGGCCATCTTCACCCTGCATGTTGACATTAAGTTCATTGACTCAGAAGCTGGAAATCAGAGGTGAGAGCTGTGCTAAAGGGGACTGTGGCCGCAGAGCAGGACATACATACCCGGACACCTGGCTCCCCACGCTCCCCACGCTCGCCGCGGGCCCCGGGCAGACCTGCTCCAGGGTCTCCCTGGAGATCAATAGGATACCGGGGATATGCAAGAGGAATCAGTGGGGGACAGAGCGGGACAGACAGGGTGATGGGGGTCAGTGGAGGCGGGAGGGGGTGATGGGAGTCAGTTGAGGCAGGAGGGGGTGACGGGGGGGTCAGTGGAGGTGGGGGGTGACATATACAGGAGAGCCAGCAGCCTTGTCCCATCTACCTTGTCTCCTTTGAGTCCAGAGGCTCCAGGAGCTCCCTGCGGACAGAGTAAGGTGAGGGTCCCGTGCCCCTCAAAGGCACACACACATACCCAAGCACGCAGTGTGTCCCAGTCCCCACGTGGACAGACTCCAACACACGGGAATCAGATACCTGGGACACTGGGGCACTTCTACTCACCGTTGACCCTGGTGGTCCAGGTGGCCCCAAGGGACCTGGGGCACCCTCTCTCCCTGGGAGACCTGCCAGACCCTACCGGAATAACGCAGCGAAAGAGGCAGAGGGTGACTTGGGGACCTTCCTCCTCCTTGGCCCCTCCAAGACTGGGAGCCCCTGAGGCAGGGCCTGGGCCCCCTTCTCCTCCTCACCTGCTCACCCACTACCAGACTCAGAGGTCCTGAAGTCACCAAGTCCCCACATGCTGTTCCCAGCATGCTTACCCGCTCTCCACTGGGGCCTGGCTGACCCATCTCTCCTCGAGGGCCTGTCTGACCAGGGAATCCGACAACACCAGGAGCACCAGGGGGGCCAGGGGGGCCCACATCTCCCTGGAACAGAGATAGCAAAGGGAGGAATGGTCCCAACGGGACTCCTTCCCAGAACTAGCCCCCGACTGCCCTCTTCTTCATCCTTCCAGGGACCTCCCTGCCCACTGCCCACCACCAGTGACAGGGCATCGACTTACCTTCAGACCTAGAGGACCAGCTGGCCCAGGGGGGCCCTGGACCCCAACTCCTGGGTCACCCTTCAAGGGAAAGAGGGGTCAGGTCAGGCCCAGGGAATCTCAGGAACATGACCTCCAGCAGAGACACTTTAGAGTATACATACCTTATTACCCTTGAGTCCAGGAGCCCCTTTTTGACCCTAAAAAACCAAAGTAAACAGTACTTGAGGGGAGGAACGTGAACCCAGAGCTGAGATATGGCCCAAGAGTATTCCCAGGGCCACTGAGATGTGCTCATGGAGATGTGGGACTCAGACATGTACACAGGACTGACTCACAGGAGCTCAGAGGCGACGATGGACTCGTGAGGGCAAAGACAGAGGGAAGTTCAGATATGAGCACAGATACGGGTGAGCTCGGGCATGACTACGGACACGTAGTGTCACACAGGAACACAGGCTCAGGGACCTCAGATGTGAGCACAGGCTCACGGGAGATCCCATGAGCACGCCAGTGCAGGAACTCAGAGCCACCCCAGCCGAGGGAGCTGAGACCCGGACTCGGAGGGGGCAGGGGATCCGGGAAGCATAAGCAGGTGAGCAAGAGAAGCCCCCAGGAACTGTGCTGTGTCCTGAGACCGGGGGCAACGGACAGGAACCACACATGTGTGCTCAGACACACTGAGGAGCTGGAGACCAGGAACAGGCACCAGGAAGCAAAGACGCCTCCCGCTTCCACGCGGGGAGCGTGGAAGCCAAGAGGCTTGGTCCCTGTGTGCACCCAGGAGCAGGATCCTGAATGCTGGAAGGTGCACAGGCCCGGGAATGGTGCCTCGGGTCCACAACTGCACTCCTCCTCCCAAGCTCTGACTTGCCCAGACCCCAGACTCACATCTTCCCCAGGGTCTCCAGGCTCCCCGGCACGGCCAGCTTCACCCTGCACAGAAAGGGCGGTAAGGGGGTCTAGCCACCCAACCTGGCCCCCTCGACCCAGCGCTCTGGCCTTTGGGCTGGGCCCACCTCACCTTCTCACCCCGAGGCCCTGGCAGTCCTCGGTCACCTTTGGCCCCCTGTAGAGGCAGGGGACAGGAAGCAACATGGGCATTAGGGTCAATGAAAAAGGATACTCAAGGAAGGAGGCATGAGGCCCGCGGTCAAATGTGACACGTATTATGGAAGCCCAGGGTCACGTATTATGGAAGCCCAGGGTCACGTATTATGGAAGCTGAGCATCACGTATTATGGAAGCCGAGCGTCACGTATTATGGAAGCCCAGGGTCACGTATTATGGAAGCCCAGGGTCACGTATTATGGAAGCCGAGCGTCACGTATTATGGAAGCCGAGGGTCACGTATTATGGAAGCCGAGGGTCACGTATTATGGAAGCCGAGCGTCACATATTATGGAAGCCCAGGGTCACGTATTATGGAAGCCAAGGGTCACGTATTATGGAAGCCGAGCATCACGAGGATGGGTGATGGGTGCTGTCGGAGGCTCCACACTCACCGGCTCTCCCAGCAGGTCTCCCACGAGGCCTCCAGGCGCTCCCTGATGTGGGACAAGGGTCAGTGGGATGCCTTGGCCTCCAGCACTTGGCCCCTCCCCCCAGGCCTCCAGCACTCACCTTCTCTCCCTTTGCTCCAGGGGGCCCGACCACAGCCTGTGGGGAATGCCCAGTGAGCTACCTCACCTCCTGCCTTCTCCCCAGCCCCACCCCGCCATCCCGGATGGGAGGCCGGCACTAGACACGGTGAGGCACGGAGGGTCGGGGTCAGGTCAGGATCACCTGTCCAGGAGCCCCCATGGGTCCAGGCTCTCCTTTAGGTCCAACAGGGCCGGGCACACCTGGTGACCCCTGCGACAGAGCAGTGTGAAGAACTCAGAGCCTGCCCACCGCCCCGGCCCTGCTGCCCTGCTCCCCCCACCCTCCGGGCACAGGACCAGGCCCCGTCCCAGGCCCGAAGCAAGCTGCCCCCAAACACACACCGGCACACCAGGAGCTCCTCTGTCTCCATCTTTTCCACCAGCACCATCACGACCTGGGGCTCCCGGCTTTCCCGTCTCCCCCTGAGAGGCAGGGGCTCTGTTAAGGGCCTGCCCATGGACTCCTGACTCCTGGAGCCCAGCCTCGATCCCCAGGACTCACCACTTGTCCAGGCAAACCTGGCGCCCCCTGAGGACCCTGAGGGAGACAAGTCAGGTATGAGGGCAACATGGGACAACATGGGACCCAGAGGGCAGGACAAGGTGTCCCTGCAGGGACCTCACTCACCACCAAGCCTGAAGGGCCAGGAGGGCCGGGAAGTCCCACAGCTCCAGTGGGTCCAGGCAGACCCTGGGAGAAGAGAGAGTTCAGGGCAGGGCCAACCGCACCTGGCTCCCTGTGGCTCTCACTCATGAGCTGGGCCACTCACCCGTCCCGGTGGTCCTGTCTCTCCAGGCTCCCCCTGCGGAAAACCCAGAGACTGCATCACCCACAGTAGGACAAGAGGCTCCTCAGCCCCTGTCCATAAGCAAAGGCCCCAGGGATGAGACACTGGGGTGCTCAGCCCCAATGCAGGGTGACGGCATCCCAGGGGGTTGGCAGATGTTACCCTGGTGTGGACCTGGCTCCAATGAGACTCCTCTTCCTTTCAGCCACACACCCGCACACACCCATACTCACCTTCAGGCCAGAAGGACCCTGGGGTCCTGCGGGGCCAGCAAGACCCTAGAAAAAAGTAATAAGAGCAGGGGACAGGGGTCAGAGTTTTCAGCCCAGGCTCGGGGATTCATGCAAACAAGGCTTGGCTCCTTAGTGGGGATCAATGCCCAGCCCACCCCCACCAGACTGTAAGCTCCCGTGACTCACCGGGGCACCGGGTGGCCCAGGGTCTCCATGGCCACCCTGTTGGAGAGAGAAAGAGTCTGATGAGGGGGAGCCAGTGCCACCCCCCCCAGGGAAACTCAGGGAGGACTGCCCCCCGTAGGATGGGGTTGGATGGGGGCAGGAGCGGGGGATGATTCTAGGATACTCACCACTGGGCCAGGGGTCCCCCTCGGACCTTGCAAACCCTGGATAGAGAAGGGGGCTGCTGAGCCTCAATCTGGGCCTCACTTGGGCCTGTTCCCACCCTCTGGAGGCCTTTGTCTAGGGAGCCCATTTGTAGGCCGCCCCGCCCCCCCCCACCACCCAGGCATAGATCACCCCGCAGCCAGGGCCCGCCCCTCAGGGATAATACATCCTGGCCTATACCCGCGCACACGCACACGCACACAGATCGGGCATCTGCACTCACAGCTGGGCTCTCAGGCACAACACCCCTGTCACCAGAGCAGCCCGCACACGGCAGAGAGCGGCTGTCCCCGGGAGCCCGGGCCACACCGTGCCTGCCACCACCTACCGGCTTCCCTTCGGGTCCAGCCACACCACGCTCTCCTGGTAGGCCCTGGAGAGAACAGATTTAAGGCCATGCTGTCCCTCCCCGAGACACTCCCAGGCAGTGCAGACTCCAGTCCAGACCACACTGTAAGAGCCCGGGGCTGGGAGGCGGGGGTGCGCATTGTGGTGCAGACTCACCGGGCTGCCGTCGAGACCCCTCTGTCCGGGCTCTCCCCGGTCTCCCTTGAGGCCTGGCACACCCTGCAAGCAGAAGGGCATGCCCTGAGCCCCCAGTCACTGCCATGTGCCCACGTACAACCATCCCTCATGGGCTCCCATAAAGGAGGGGGAAGCACGGTGCAGGGAGTGGGGGGGGCCTCACCCTGTCTCCCTTGGGGCCTTGGTCGCCGTCACTGCCTGGCTCCCCCTGTAGGGATGACATGTCACGCCGGGCCCTGGTGCCAGGGCAGGAGGTGGCCCCCTAACTGATCCCACACACTGACCTTTGCGCCCTTGAATCCAGGGGGTCCTTGCACTCCAGAGAGGCCAGGATCTGGCTCTTCCACAGCCACCTACACATACAAGGTCACAGGGGAGAGAGGTGTCTGTCACAGAGACACGGAGGGGTCCTCCTCACTCACAAGATCCCACAGGAGTTTGGGTCAGAGACACCACACAGAGTTTCTGGGGCCTGAGTTAATGGTGGCCTCCTAGTATCAAGAGTCACAGGCCTGGGGCAGGGCTGCGCTGATCACCTTGCGACCGGGGGGTCCGGGAGGTCCAGGGAGGCCAGGAGGGCCGTCTCTTCCCTGCAGAGAAGAAGGAAATGGCAGGGCTGCCCCAGCACAGCACCCAGGCAGTCCCACCCCAGAAGGACTACCCCCCCCCCAGCTCACCTGTTCTCCGCGTTCTCCTTTCTCTCCCCGTTCTCCCTGAGATGCAAATAGCAGGATGGGGGCCATGTCCAGGGGGTCCAGCTCCTCCTGGGCCCGCAACCCCAGCCCTCCTGGCTAGCCCCGCTCACCCTCTCTCCTGGCCTTCCTGCCTCCCCCGTACCCCCAGCCCGGCCTGGGAGCCCAGGAATGCCAGGCTTTCCAGGCTCCCCAGCAAGGCCAGGAGGTCCAGGGGGCCCCCTCTCTCCCAGGGCCAGGCCTGGTGGCCCCTGAGGGCCAGGGTCTCCACGATCTCCCTTCAGCCCGCGTTCTCCAGAAAAGCCGATGGGGCCCTGGAGGAACAGAAGAGTGAATGTGGCTAGCTGCACAATGATGCTGTCCCCAGGGCGCCCCCACTGAGCCGCAGACACACACCTCCTTGCCCGGGGGGCCCCGCTCGCCTGGCTCCCCCTTAGGGCCACGGCGCCGGTCGGGCATGGGCAGGAAGCTGCCGGAACTCTCATCCCAGGTCTCCACGATCTCCCGCAGGGCGGACGTCTGAGCGATAGAGAGGGGTTGGGGAACCAGAGCCTGTCCCTGCAGCCACCCAGGCCCCCACCCGGCCATGTGGGCACCACTAGCCCCACGGGGCTCCCATCTGCTCCCACTCCCAGCCCCCAAACAACCTACCTTGATGCCAATAGTTTCCAGCAACCGCTCCACATTCTGGGGACAAAAGCTGGGGTGAGGGGCGGCCCTCAGAGAAGCCTCCATACCCTCTTCCCCAGGCCTCTGGCCCACAGGACCCTTTAGCACTGGTTGAGGAGGCCTGAGGCCCTGGAAGCCCCTCCCTGGTGTGTCCCCATTGCCCGGCTCCCCCAATGCCAGCTGTGGGAATCCCAGCAGGGCAGGGGACTTGAGCACATGGGACAGAACCCGTGCGGCTTCATGGCAAGGGGGAGGGGAAAGAGGTGGCTCCCTCAGGCCTGTGGATGAGAGTCAAGGACCGGGTCCTGAGCTTCACTCACCCCAACGCTCCCAGGATCTCCTCTCAGGCCGCGCTCTCCAGGGAGGCCCTGGAGACACCAAGAGACAAGCTGCTGGGTCCAGTTTCTGGGGGGAGTGTGTGTGCGGAGGTGGGAGCTACGGCCACCTGGGCACATGAAAAAGGTGGGGACCTCACCTGTTCCCCTTTGGGTCCAGTCTCCCCACGATCACCCTGAGAACAAAGAATGATCAGGTGGGAGAAATGCCCCAACCCTGCTCAGCCCTCACCACACCCCCGACCCACCATGTGCACACTCACCTTGGGGCCTGTGTTTCCCGGAACCCCAGGAAAACCCTGAGATAGGACAGAACAAAAGCAGTCACACAGAATCATGGCACCCCAGAAACATAATGGCCCCTGTTGCTCCCAAGTCCTAGAACTCCCCTCCTGGATACTCACCTGGCCAGAGGGGCCCACCTGCCCCGGGAGGCCTGGGGGGCCCTGGAGTCCAGGGCTACCAGGAGCTCCACGCTCACCCTTGGGACCATCGTGACCCTGTGGAGGATGCAGCCAGGATCAGGACCCTGAGACCCCGGAAAAGAGTGGAGCCGTATCCCGCAGAGTCGGGGTCAGGGGTCAGATTGCAGAGGACTCCAGCACTTACTTCTCTCCCAGGGGCGCCCGAATCTCCCTTCTCTCCCTAAGGAAGACAAGGGCACTTTAGACAGGGCCCTAATCTGAGGCCGGAGCAGACTCCAAGTGAGGGGCCTTACCTTCCTTCCATCTTCTCCAGGGTCCCCGGGTTCTCCCTGTGGGCAGAAGACTCACGTCAGCCCCAAGATTCACAGACTGTCTCAGTCTGTCTGCACATCTTCAACCACATCTACATATGGCCACATACATGTATACACAGGATGGACGTGAGTGTGTGTGCCTCTGGTACCTTGAGAATCATCTGTATGTCTCAGGATCCGCCTGCAAGTCTTGCATGTATTATCTCAATATGTGTGGCCCTCTGTGTATGAATGACTGTGGACATAACTGCATGTGTCACACGCCAGAGCCTTGGACATGTGTCTCACCATACTTCAACACAAGTCCACCTGTGGCCCGGCTTCCACATGCGTCTTAGCACGTGTCTGGGCTGGGTGGAGGTATCTGCGTGTCAACATGTCTCCAAGTTTCCCTGAATGGGGCCTCACATCAGTACGGCTGCACCTCTCCATCTGTGTCTGTGGCTCTCCGCCCGCGCCCTTGGCTGTGCATGATCTCGGCAGCTGTCAGTCCATCTGGGCACCGGGCAGCGCGGCTGCACGGCGCATGGTCTGCGAGGCTGCGTGCGTGTGCACGTGGACGTGTGTGTAGGTCCGGGCTAGGTACGTGGGTGTGGATACAGCCCAGCAGGGGTCTGCGTGTGTGGCCCGTGTGTATCTGCACATCTGGGCTGTGTGCACGTGCCTGCGTTTCTCAGCACGTGTCCCTGTGTCTGCTCTGGACACTCACGTTTTTCCCATTCAGGCCAGGCTTCCCATCGTCTCCCGGCCTTCCCTGTGGGAAGAGATCATTGATCAGGAGTCAGGGCCCAGGTGAGGGCAGTAAGGCGGCAAAAGGGTGCCGTGAGGGGCGCCTGCCTGGCTGGCTCAGTTGGTAGAGTGTGCGACTCTTGAACTCAGGATCATGCGTTCGAGCCCCACGTTGGGTGTAGAGATTACTTAGATTACTTAAATAAGTAAGTAAATAAACTTAAAAAAAAAAAAAGGGTACCATGAAAGCTCAGTCTCACCTGGGCTCCAGGGGGGCCAGGCGGGCCAGGGGGGCCATGTTCTCCTCGGAGGCCCGGAAGCCCCTGCAAAAAGTCTTTGCTAGGATTGAGAGAGCCCCTGAGAGAGCCCCCGAAGCACACCTGTGGACTGGAGAGGACCCCACTAAGATCCTCCTTGAGGGTAGAGACCCCTAAAATTTGGAGGTTTCATTGAGGTCCCCTGCTAAAACTCCCCAGGGAAGAACCTCCAGGACTTGGGGGACCTACTAAGGCCCCCAAGGCAGAGAAGGTCAGAAAGCTGGACCCTGCTAAAGCCTGCCTGCCAGGGACTGAGAGCGTCCCAAGCCCCGGGCTGGACCAACTCCCCCTGTTCCCACTGATGCCGTGGTGTGACGACCTGGCTGCAGTTCATGCTGGACCCCTGAGCCACCCTGAGCCTAACATCTCCCCTCACTTACGTCTCTCCCTGGGTCTCCAGCTTTGCCTGTAGCACCCTGAGGAGAGACTCAGAGTCAGGGAGGCTGCAGTGATCATGGGGTCAGGAGCACGCCCCGCTGACAAGACCACTGGTTCCCGCGAGCTCAGGGCCTGCCAGGCGCTAACGCCCCCCGCCCGGGCGGGTTCTGGGAGAAGACACAAACACCCCATCTGGCTCCGGGGCTCATCAAGACCACGAAGACCCAGGTGAGGCTGGGGTCATGTGAAGAGGGAAGGGGAGGGCGTGACCACACAGGGCCCATCAAGACTCACGTGCGGCCCAGGGGGGCCAGGGGCTCCCGGTTTCCCATCTAGCCCACCACGGCCATCCAGGCCGGGTGGACCCCGGTCACCCTGAGGAAAACAGAGAGGTAAGAGGCCTCAAAGGATAAGATGGACCTAAGAGCCTGGTTCACGGCTGAAAAACCTCCCTGCCCTCTCACCTTCTCTCCTGCTGGGCCTCGGACACCTGGGTCCCCCTGGAGAGAATAAGGTCAGATAAAAGGTGAGGGTAGGAGAGGGACTGAGGCTGCTGGGGCAAAGAGTATCACTCACCTGAGGGCCTGGGGGCCCCCGAAGTCCACTGACACCCTGAGGATGGGGGGAGGAAGAAATCAGAGCAGGCCTTCCCAGACCCACACCTCCTCAGGGGACCAACCACACTTACCCTCTCACCAGAGGCTCCTGGGGGACCCGGGTCACCCTTGGGTCCTCGAGGACCCTCCTGCCCACGGTCCCCAGGCTCTCCCTGTGGCAGAGACAAGCTCGGTGAAGGAACAGCCCGAGGGCCACAGGCATGCCCGTCATGGAGGCACTTGGGATGCTTCCTGTGCTCCGAGTCCTGCTCCACCCACAGACCCTGGTACCTTCTCTCCAGCTCCAAGTCCCGGGTCTACCTGGGGGGAGGGAAGGGAATGGTCAGTGAATGGCTCCGCAAGGAGAAGTGGGGCCAGTGAGGGGCTATGGGATCAATGGAGCTATCAGGAGGCCATGGGGGAAATGGGAGCCAGTGGAACGGATGAAGGGACACCATGCAGCACCAACAGGGGCAGGCGAGAGAGATGACAGAGGACCAGACTCAGCTCAACCCTTACCAGCCGTCCAGGGAGTCCTGGGGGACCCTGGGAAAGGAAATGATTATGGTCAGTAGGAGCCCCGAGGTCCCAGGGCGTGGCTCAGGTTTGCCCCAGGCCCAACTCTGCTCCCAGACTCCCAGAAGCACCCCAATGCCAAACCCCAGAAGGCAGGTCAGGCCCGGAGGTGGCCATCAGTGGCTCCCCACCTTGACCTCCAAGCCCCTTATGTGGCCACCAACGAGACCAAACACTGGAAATCTCCATCCCTCCAGAGCCCAGGACACTGGCAGTACTCACCGGCTCCCCACGGTCCCCCTTGGGTCCAGATGGTCCAGGGCTGCCCTGCAGAAAGTCAGGGGGTCAGGGTCACTCAAGACAGGCGGCAGTTTCAGGGAGTTTGGGAAGCAAACTAAGGACTCACGGGGATCCTGGTGGCCTCTGGAGGTTGCGATGAAGGGGTCACAGGGGACTGTGAGGATTGAGCATTGCAGGGTTGGGGCAGCAAGAGCAGGGGCTGGGAACTGGCTGGTTGAAGTTGGGGTTAGGGGTCAGGGGTTAGGACTCACGTTTCGTCCATCCTCTCCAGGATCTCCTTGGTCCCCCTTCTCACCCACAGGCCCCCGAGCTCCAGGTGCCCCCTGGGAAGAGCAGCTGGCCTGAGACAGGCTCCTCCCAGCATTTTGCAGGTTTCCCATGAGCCCCCCCATGCTGCCCCAGGTTCCTCATCACCCCCAAACCATGCCAGAGTTTTCCATCACACCAGGCCTCCCTCCAGACTCTCCAGCATCCCCTTACTTCGCCCTGCCAGGCTTACCCGAAGGCCACGCTCACCAGCTTTCCCAGGCAAACCTGGGTCACCCTGGTGATGGAGAGAAAGCCACACTGAGCAGGTAGGCTGGACTCAAACTTTGACTCGGGGAGAAGGGGCAGAGAAGGGCCTGGCACCAGCTGGACAGTAGGCAGGGGAAGGGACTGGATGACCTGGTGGAGCCCCCAGCCCAGAGGGATCCCAGTTCAAGAGTAGAGGCTCAGAAATCACACTGGGAAGGAGTCTCACCGGGGGGCCCATGTCTCCTTTCTCTCCAACTTCACCCTGTGAGACAGGAGAGTCAGCCCTGGGCCCCAGATGCCCCATGGTGCCAACAACACCCTACTCCCCTGTCCCCCAGGACTCCCCCCAACTCCAGCTTTCTTACTTCTCGTCCTCGGGGGCCGACAGGTCCTGGGGTGCCAGGCCGCCCAGGGTCTCCCTTCTCTCCAAGAGGCCCTGAGTCACCCTGTGGAGGAGGCAGAAGTGAGGTGATCAGGATGCAATTGGCCCACCCTTGGGGGGTGGTAATCCCAGAAACCTCGAGGTTACTCAAGGTCACAGGTACTCACCGGGGGTCCTGCTCTGCCGGTGAGGCCAATGGGACCCTGCAGGGCGTGGGAAGGGGGTACAGGACTTAGTTGGGGCTCCCAGGTACTACCTCATCTCCTTCTATCACACTCCCCAATCCCACATTTATTCACCCGGTCTCCAGGGTCTCCCTTGGGGCCAGGGTCTCCGGGAAGAACCAAGCCAGGTGGGCCCTGTGGTGGAAGAATCAGACGTCAGGGAGCACAACCCTCACCTGCCCTACCCCCTAGACACTTGCCCTTCACTCACCTGCTCCCCTTTGATTCCTGCAGCTCCTCTGGGCCCAGTGGGCCCCACATCTCCCTGGAGGTGACAAAGACCATCAACCATCAGCATCAGCCCCAGGTTCCATGAACCACCCCCTGCCACCACCCTGACCTAGCAATTATGCAGAACTCTCTACCCCCAGGGGCCTCCAAGCAGGCCCTGTGACCTTGACCTCAACCCTGCGTCAGCCTCCTTTCACTCTCGCCAGAATTACCTTCTCTCCTTTGGCCCCAACACCGTCAGGTCCCTGAAAACAAACAGGACAGACATGCTTGGCCCCACCTGGGCACCGCAGTACTATGTGGCTGACTGGGGATGGGGTAATATCAAACTGCAAGTCATGGAGCTCAGTCTCTGTCCAGAGATCACAGAGTCACGGCTGGGAACCGGGCAGGGGTTACATGGAGCTCATGACCTGTGTGACATCACAGGGTCACAGGTGACAGCCAGGACTCAGGAGATGTGTTATAGCATAAGGAGAGTCACAGAACTCTTAGCCTGCTCAGGGCCCCAAGGTTACGAGGTCCCAGCCTGGAACGCTGGTCTACAGGCAGGCCAGTGCAGGCCATCCTTCCTTTGCTCACCACTGCGGGGTCCCCAGGGCGACCAGGCTCCCCCTGTGGAAAAAGGACAGAGGCAGGGATTGGTCAGAGACCCACCTAGGAACCCAAGGGCCTGGTGTCCCACCTGCCACGATCCCTCCTAGTATGGGGTGCAGTGGGGAGGGGACTGGTCCCCAGGCAATGACCCACCTTCTCTCCTCGGCGGCCGGCAGGTCCTGGTGGTCCCTGCATGTGGAAAAGGTGTGAAGCCAGAGTGGGAGGAACACATGAAAAGCCCTCTCCCGGTCCCACCACAGTCACAGACTCACTTCGGGCCCCTCAGCTCCAGGACGCCCAGCCACTCCAGGCAGCCCCTGGGGAAGAAGAGCAGACATGCTGGTCTGGGAGGGTGGGGGCAGGGAGATCATGGCAAACAAGGGCTAGAGGCTGTGAGGGTGCAGGAGAGAGGGCACGAAAGGTCAGGATTCAGGTGGCAGGGGTCGAACTCAGCGGGACGACGGAGACCAGATCAGTGGAAGTCAAGGTCAGTTCAGCAGGGTCAGGAAGTTAAAAGCGGGTCCCAGGGGTTGAGGGTTAGAGCCCGCATCAGCAGGAGTTATGTGAGGAGAGGTGAGGGGCAGGGGGAGTCAAGGTTGAGAAGTCAAAACCAGGAAGGGGCACAGAACTCGAGTCAGCTGGGCACTGGCACTGGGGTCAGAGGGCTCACCTGGGGTCCCACTGGGCCAGGGGATCCACGTTCACCCTGATGGAACAGGATGGGTCAGAGCTGAGTCCAGCCCCAGACCCTCTGGGGCCCCAAGAGACCCCTCGGCTGCACTTACCTTCTCTCCAGTTTCACCCACAGCCCCTTTCAGTCCTCTGTCACCCTAAGGGGAGACGGATAGGAGAGGTGCCTTGACTGTCAAACCGCAGAGAAGGTGTCTCAAACTCTAGCCATCCTGCCCCTGAAACCACAACCTCTGACCTGTTGAGAACCCTCATCTCCTGATCCGCCCACCTCCCCCAAACCTATAGCAGTCCCAGTGTGTCACACCCCACACCTGACCCCCCAAAATGGTGCTTACTTTGGGGCCAATGTCTCCAGGAGGTCCTCGAAAGCCCTAGAAAGGGTTCAGAGATTTGGGTTTGGGCATAAGGATAGCGTAGAGGGTAGGAGGTTGAGGGAGCTGTGGCCGCCCCTCAAAACCCTTGCCCCTACACTCACCCGCTCACCCGGGCTCCCAGGTTGTCCTGGGAGGCCTGGGGCTCCATCCTCACTGTCACCCTGAAGGAGAAATAGATGAGTAGAAGACCCTGCCCCCAACCCACCCCCACCCCCACCCCCGCCCCAGAACTGGGACACCAAGGGGTCAGGCTTCCTACCTTTTCTCCTTTCTCTCCAGAGGGGCCAACTGGGCCTTGGGGTCCGGGGCTTCCAGGAAGACCCTAGGGGAAAGTATGTAAAAACATGAGCCCCAAACTGTGAGGCCCAGCACCCACCCACTGCCCCAGCAGAGCCCCAGCCCCAGTATCCACACCCCTGAGCATGGCCCCAAGTTCCCCAGCAAAGCCTCAGGGCTCCCTCACCGGCAGCCCAGGCTCCCCTGGAACAGTGCCGTCATCACCCGGTCCTGGAGGGCCCTGAGAAAGAACAGCAGTGAGGAGATGACCAAGGGGAATCAAATTCCAAGCCACCCCCAGGATACCTTGTCCCTCACTTACCCGCTCCCCACGATCACCTTTGTCACCCTGAAAGACAGATCATGGCCCCATGACCCTGGACTACACCTCCACTCCCCAATATATGGGAAAAATGAAGGTCAGGGGGACAAACTGGATTACAAAGGTCATGGAGGAACTGAGGAGCCATGGGGGGCTGAGGGGTCACATGGGGTCAGAGCAACCAGTACGGGTTGTGTGGGTTCAAATGGGGTCACTAGGTCACTGGATCACATGGAGGTCATGAGACCATATGGGGGTCATGTTGTCACCTTCACGGCCGTTCCAGGAAGTCCTGGGGGACCACGGGGTCCTGGGTCCCCCAGTGGGCCACGGGATCCAGGGAGGCCCTGATGGAAGAGACAAAGTATAAAGTATACCCCACAGACCCCTACTCCCACCCTGCCTCCCGCTGGCCCCCCACCACACATCACTTGCCCCCACATGTTCTGGAACTTACAGGAGGTCCAGGGTCCCCTTTCTGCCCAGGAAGCCCCGGGCCCTCGCCTCCAATGACTCGTCCAGGCTCTCCCTACAGGACAGAAAGCAGTGGACAGGATTCAGGGTATGGGAGCCTTGAGGTGGGAGAAGCCCCTAGAGGGGCCTCAGCTATTCCTTATCATGCCATAGGCCCTGCACAGTGTCCAGCCTGCTCCTCCCTGGGCCATCCTGGTTCCCTCCCTTCCCCCTGCACCTACCGGCTCCCCCTTTGGGCCTCGAGGTCCTCGCTCTCCCTGAGGGCAAAATGGAGCAAAGGGTCATGCTTGGGCACAAGTGCATCTTTGCTGCCCCACCCCAGCAGGCCCCCGCCCCGCAGAAAGAACTCTGGGAAGACACTGGATGAGCAAAGAAGGGAAAGCAACTTACTGTTTCTCCACGAGGACCAGGCCACCCTGGGGAGCCCTGTTAATGGAAGCCGTCAGGACAGTCAGACCACCCACCCACCCACGCAAGCAAAGAGTCCCAGCGTGTGACCTGCAAGGGCAAGGCTTGCTTACCTTTGAGCCAGGGCTTCCAGGAGTCCCAGGGCGGCCAGGGCTGCCTGGAGGCCCATCTGCCCCGGGGAAGCCCTAACGAGGCAAAGAGGTCAGGGCAGGAAGGGACCCTCCCTCCATGCCCCTGGTTTGCTGGAGGAGCCCAGACCCCACAGGCCCCCGAGTGTCGCTGGGGTGGGGCAGTGGGGCAGAGAAGGAGCCCTTCTGAGCTAAACGGGGCCTCAACCCGGGCACAAGGGCAGTGATGAGGCAGAGGCCCTTCTCTGCCTCTGGGATTCAGAACTTACTCCCAGGTTCTCTGGCGGAATCTCAAAACTCCCCTGGCTGCTCTGCTTTAGGTCCTTTCCCAAAGTCACTGATGTGGTTTATAATGTCCATTTAGGCTTCTGGGAATACCCTGTGGTTCTGCCCCTATTCTTTCCTTCTGTCTTCTAAAAACCCTGGGGACACTTGCAGGAGTGTCTTAGGGGAAGCTCAATGGTCTCCACTCACCCTTTCGCCCTTGGCAACGGTACTTCCTGGGGGCCCCTGGGGGCCAGGAACACCAATCCTGCCCTGAGAGGAGAAAAGCAGGTGAGGAGGCCATGCACCAGTCCAGGAGCAGAGGACAGGTGTGGGGAGGCACTCACCGGAAGGCCAGGGGGGCCAGGAGGCCCGGCTTGTCCTCTCAGGCCCTAGGAAAGGTGATCAGTGAGCCCTGTCCCACCAGCGCCCCCCAGCCCCACTGACCCCCAACCATTCTCTGCCGCCAACTAGGACCACTCACCATCTCTCCAGGTTCCCCCTTCTGGCCCTGGGGAAAGATACGTCGAATGAGGGTCAGAGTGGCCAGCGCCAGGTGTGGCCCTCGCCCACCCTCTCAACCCTGGACATTTACCTTTGGACAATGCACCGTGCAAGGCTCTGGCTGTGGCTGTGGACGTAAGGTCTCCTTGAGGCCAGGCTCTTCCACCAAGAGTCCCCAGACCCCCTCTCCCCTGCCAGCTACCCCTCCCCTAGAGACCCCTTGCAAACCTGGGTGGCCGAGCCTATCTGGCACAGGGATGTTGCCAAACCACTGACTGCCCGCTCTAAGCTTGGACCATCATCCACAGCAAAGAAAGTCTGGACAGGGTCCATGCCTGGCACCAAGCGACGCAACTGTTCTGGGTCAGCTCCGGCCTGGCCCAATATCATCACTTTGAGCCCTAAGGAGGGGTCCGGCAGTCTGCATGACAACCCTGCTGGAGCCAGCCCGATTCCCAGGCCCCATCCGCACCAGCCCTTCTCCTCACCAGCAGCCTGGGCCTCACGGATAGGGCTGAAGATGTCACCTCTCAAGGGCTCATCTACTAGCAAAACCATTATCCCTGGTACATGCTGGCGGCGCCCGGGAGCATCCGGTGCTAACAGGTGTCTGTGAGCAGTAACCACAGCGGTGCCTGTGGGAGAAAAAACATGTCAGAACCCAGGGGCAACCAGTTCCCTGCAGGGAAGCCCCAAGAGTGCATGTCCAATGCAGTTCCTTACCCAGGTTGTTCCCACTTGGGTCCACGTAGGGGATGCTGCGGATCTTCTGCAGGATGACCCCAGGATCGTAGGAGCTATCCAGCGGGAACAGTGGGGAGGGCCGATGACTGTAGGACAGGAGGCCAACCTGGGGTGGGGGTGGGGGCAGACACAGAGCTGGGGAGGATGGCAAAGCAAGGATGACAGAGCCTATGGGGAGAGATATGGAGCTAAGGGTGTGGGACTAAACCTGAACACTAGGGAGTCAGCAGTGATGGTAGGATAGGGAGCCAAGCAGCAGATGGGGAGATCTGGAGTCTGGGGAGGGTTGGGAGACAGCCTGGACCACTGGTAGAGGAGGGAAATGGTAGCTGCTGTGAAGCCTGGGACAGGGAAGGGCTGGGATAGGAAGGGGTCTGGCTGCCTCTGGGGTCAAACCTGGACCGCCTGTGGCCCAAGAGGCCCAAGTGCAGACACCAGACGCTCCAGGGCTCGCTTTACAGCCTCCGCACGATGAGCATTGTCCTGAGTGGTGTGCAGCAGGAACACCACATCCATCAGGCCATGGGGACACACTGCAGGAAGGCGGCTGAGTTATTGAAGCAGCTGGCCCATGTAGCTACCCCCTTAGGCCCCTCCCACTGTGCCCATCATACCTGGGATGTGTGTGACAGAGGCCTCAGGACCCCGTACACCCTCCCGGATGGGTATCAGCGAGAAGGTGTAGGAGATGCCAGGCTCTAGCCCTGTCACCTGCTGGGAGCTCGAGATCCCTGGAAGTGTCTGTGAGGCCCCAGGGATGTCTGCAGAGGATAAAACCTGGTTAAACGGGAGGCCTTCCATGGAGCCCCAACTGCCAGCCCACCCCAACCCTGGCCTCCCCTTCACCTTGGCCAGGCCGTCTGAGTGGTCGCCAGGACAGGATGTAGCTGGATACTCCAGACACGGGAGTCCAGGCCAGAGTCACTGAGTCAATTGAAGTGTCCACCACACGCAGTTCAGTGCTTGGGACACGGGGTGACTCTGAAGAAGGAATCAAACACCAGGGATCAGAGTCTACATCCTGAGAACCCAGAGGGGAGAGATCATCTGAGGCGGTTCTGGGGTAGGACCATCTTAGTGAAAGAAGTGTCATGTGAGATCATGCTGGGGTCACCCCAGGGGCAAGAGTGGTAGGGGGTCTACAGGAGGAGTCACTAAGGGTCATGGGGTGCAGGAAACCAGGGTGGGTCATCAGTGGGGAGGAAGCTCACACCAGGGAAGAGTGGACTCTCTGGGCTCACCAGTGCGTGCAGTCACTTCTGTGGGGGGCCCTTCTCCAGCTGACCCCAAAACGCTCAGCCATATGCGGTATAGGGTGGCTGGTTCTAGCCCATCCAGTTCATAGCTGCTGAGATCGGGCCCCAGGACCCGGGACTGTTCCTGGCCACCTGCGGCAGGCATGAGAGTGGGACGCAAGACACGTGGGAGGGTGCTACAGACCAGCATTAATGAACTTGCCTACCTCACTGACTGACCCTGCTGACCAGATCCACCCTCCTAATTGATCTTCCCCATTCTCGCTGACCCTGTTCCCTTACTGACCCTGCACGACTGACCCTTACTGATCCCACCTGGATAACTGATCCCGCACACTGTCACTGATCCAGCAAACCACCCCCACAACTGACAGACCCTGCCCACTCACTGACCTCGCCTATCTAGCCAACCCCGCCCCCAGCCCCGCCCCCGCTGGTCCCTGAGCCCGCCCCCGCAACCGGGGGACAGCTCTCACCCTCGGGTCGCCAACGCAGACGGAAGCCCTGTGTCCCGGGCACCGGCTGCCAGCGCAACCTCAGCGAGTGCTCCCCTCGCTGCACGACGCGAAGGGTCTCCAGTGCTGGCGGAGCCTCAGGCGCTGCAAAGAAAACCCAGGCTTCAGGGAGGCTCCGCCCCCACTGGCTCCTGAGCCAATCCCAGACCAACCCTGGAACTCGCACCGCCCCAACTGACTCCTCTGCCTATCCCAGGCTTCATCCCTCCTTCCCCCTCGTACCCTGCCGTGCACAAAACCCGCCCCCAAACCCTCCAAGCCACCAATCCAAGGCTAGCCCCAGCCCGAGCTCCGCCTACGCGTAGTGACGACAATGGAGACCGGCGCGCCCTCACGGTCCCCGACCAGTGCAGTCACTCGCACCGAGTAGCTGACACCGCCTTCGAGGCCCCGTATTTCTGCGGAGTCCGTGTTTCCCGGGAGCACCTGCTGTCTCGTGGGGCCACCTGGGCAGGCAAACACGGGGCAACAGTCGGGGTGGGGGTGGGGCACCAGAGAGGGCAATCCCAGCCAGGAGGGACAAGGGCGGGTCAGGGAAACATACCCTCGCTGCGGCCCCAGGCCAGTCTGTAGGCTGTGGCTCCAGTGACCCCCACCCAGGTGACCCGCAGAACATCACTGGAAGCATTGAGGATCTGCAGCTTCGACACACTGCCCACGGGCGCAGGGTCTGGGGGCAGAGGCAGGGTAAAGGGTCAGGGGCCACTGGATGGCTGGTAGAGAACAGGGTGGCAGTGCAAACATGGTCATCTGAAGGTCAGTGTGAGGTTAGTATGGACAGGTCAGTGCAGGCAACCTCTGAGAGGGAGGAGGTCAGTGCCCCAGAGTGGGCAGTGTGGAGCGGCCAGGAGGTCGCTGAGGGTGGACACTTAGTCAATGTGGAGAAGTCGCTGAGCAGTGATGGAGCGGGCAGCTGAAGCAGTCAGGAATACAAAGAGGGGTGGGGTAGCCAATGAGATGCGATTGCCAGCTGGCCATTGTCCACTCACCTGTCCTCACAACCACAGAAGCAGGGGTCCCATCCACACCAGCCACATGCGCCCACACATGCACCGTGTACTCAGTATCTGGCTCCAGCCCATCCAGCTCAGCCACTGTGGCCTCTCCGGAAACCAACTGGGATTTCTCTGGACCTGGGAGGGGGAATGGAGGCAGCTCCAGGGCTAGCTGGATTCTGTCCCGCAGTGCCCCACCTGGACCCCTAATAACCCCCCAGCCCCCATTCCACCCAGACCTGCCCCCCACGACCCTCCAAAACCTCCGGTTCCCTCCAAAACCCCTGGTCCCCACCATGGCCTGAGTGCCAGGAGATCCTGTATCCTGTGGCACCAGGAACCCTGTTCCAGGCGATGATGACAGATGAGCTGCTGGTCTGCGTCACATGGATAGTCCTCACTGGGCCCAGTGGGTCTGCAGGGAGAGGCAATGGAGAGTCTAATGGAGGAGGTAGTGGAGGGTCTGACGGGGGAGGATTGGAGGACCATCTAATAGAAGGCTATGGGAGTCTAGAAGGAGACAGGGATCTGATGGGGGAGGTAGTGAATGGGCCAGATGGGGGAAGAAGCGGGGGTTCTGACAGAGGAGATAGTTGCAGTCTGAGGGAGGCAGGTGATAGGAATCTGAGAGAGAAGAGGGTCTGACAGAGAAGATAATAGGGTTCTGATAGAGGTATGAGGAAAGTCAGGTGGAGCAGAAAAGGCAGCGGGAGCCTGAGAGATGAGGTGGTGGAAATCTGAGGGCAAAGAGAGTGGGATCTTTGAGGAGAGGCAGAGGAATCTGAAGAAGGTAGGGGCTTAACAGGAGGCAAGGGAGGCCAAAGGGGAAAGCAGGACTCTGAGGGAGAAGGCAGCGGGAATTGAAGAGGGAGACTGTGACTGTTCTGGGGCGAAGCAAGGGTCTGAGACGGGAGGCACGGGGGTCCAGAGGGGCACTGGAGATAGATAGCCAAGGGGCTGGGTCAGGCCCTGACCAGTTTGAGCCACGATGACCACAGGGGGACCCTCCTCTCTTCCTCGCAGTGCTGACACGGCCACTTGGTAGGAGGTTCCAGGCCGTAGCCCCATGATATCTGTGGCAGTGGATTCTGGGGGCAATGTCTGGCTGGACTCTGGTCCTAGGGTCAGAGGGAAATGTTGACATGGCTCTTGCCTGCCCCCCCAATCCCCTATACCCCAGTTGTTCTTCTCAACCCTCCCATACACCCCACACCGACCACTGTCTGTCCTCCAGCTAATCCGAAATCCACTGGCTCCAGGAACAGGTCCCCAGGCCACCCTCACTCGTGTTGCATCTGCTGCCACGACTCGCAGCCCTGGGATGGCAAGTGGGGTTTCCAGTTCTGGGGGTTAAGGATAGAGGTCAGAGGTCACAACCAGGACCGGAGTGAGCCAGGCAACTGTCCCCCCACAGCCCTCCTGCAGTGCTCACCCCGGCGGACCGTGAGGATGCTGGTGCCACCCTCGCGGGTGCCCACTCGAGCAGACACCCGCACAGTGTAGCTTAGCCCAGCCCGGACATCGTCCAAGTCAAAGGCTGTCTGACTTCCAGGGAGCACCAGGGTCCGGTCAACCCCTAAGAGAGAAGGCAGGGTAGGTGGGCAGGGGTCAGTGAGACATAGGGATGTGGGATGATGGTGGTCAGTGACGGACGGTGACACAGGATAATGGACCAGTGATGAATGGAGACCCAAGATGATAGGGGTCCATGGAGAGGGATGTGGAATGTAGGACGACAGAAGTCAGTGGACAGCGATAGGAATTGACAGGTCATCAACAGACAGTGACATGGGGTGACAGGGGCCAGTATTGGGTGGGGACAGGGGCTGCGAGATCAGCGTGGATAGTGGTTCCAGCTAGGGTCACCGAAGGGCAGGGACTGAGCCTGTACTTGTGGAGAAGGGCGAAAGCTGCAGCCAGGGATGTGGGGCAGTGAGTGGAGACAGACCCGGGTGAGAAGATGGGCTGAGGCAGGGCCAGGAGCAGACAGCCTCTGTGACAGATCTGGACTCAGTTGCCAGCTCGGGGGATAGATGGACAAGGAGACAGGAGGAGGCTGTAGAAACCCAGGAGTGGTGGGTGCCTGGGTGGCTCAGTTGGTTAAGCGACTGCCTTCGGCTCAGGTCGTGATCCTGGAGTCCCAGGATCGAGTCCCGCATCGGGCTCCCTGCTCGGCGGGGAGTCTGCTTCTCCCTCTGACCCTCTTCCCTCTCGTGCTCTCTGTCTCTCATTCTCTCTCTCAAATAAATAAATAAAATCTTAAAAAAGAAAAGAAAAGAAAAGAAACCCAGGAGTGGAGAGAGATGGGGTGAAGGTGCATTCAGACCCCAAGAGCTGGACCTTTAATGTGTGTGTGGGTGTGGTGGTACTCACCCTGGGTACTGCGCACAGTGATGCGGTACTCAGTGGCACCGGGAACTGGGCTCCAGGACACTCGCACCCGCTGCCCAGGCAGCTCGGTTGCCTGCAGGTCCGTCACAGGGCCCACGGGCAGCTCTGGCCCTGTTGGAGAGCGCGGCATGAAAGGCTGCCCGGGCCCCCCGCCCCGTCCCTTCCCCCATCGCAGGGCCAGGCCCACAGAGCCCTTACCAGTGGGCACCACGGTGGCAGGTGTGGCCACCTCGCGGCCCTCCAGCAGCGTGTAGAGCGTGAGGCGGTACTCAGTGCCCGGTTGCAGCCCATCCAACTGGTAGCGGGTCACATCAGAGGGCAGCACCACCCTCTGTGGCGCCCCCAAGCCTGCCAGATGACAGGGTCAGGCCAGCTGAAGCCAAGCCCGACCCTGCCTGCCCACCCCTCTCCCCTGCACTGACCGCTCTCACGCCGCCATTCCAGCCGGTAGCCACGGGCCTCAGGCACCAAGTTCCAGGAAATGAGAATGGACGTGGGGCCCAGGATGACCGGGCGCAGGGTCTGTTCCACAGAGGCGTCTGCCCAGGGCACACGGGACGTCAGTGGCCTCAGTGACCTGCCTGCCTGCCCACCCCACCCGAAGAAAGCCCCCGGCCTTCTCACCAGTTCGGGCAGTCAGGGAGGTGGCCGCCCCGACGCTCCGGCCGAGCAGGCTGCTCACAGTCACCTCGTAGTCCGTGCCAGGCTCCAGGTCACGCAGCAACACTGACCCCTGCCCAGGGCCCAGCTCCTGCTGCTGTGTGACACCACCTGCACGGGGGGCACGGGGGTGGGGGTCAGTGTGCCTTGCAGACTCAGAACCCTACGATCCTCTCTGAGGTGCAGGGATCCCCCTCACTCACCACTGAGGGCCCGCCACGTCACACGGTAGCCAGTGGCACCCGGCACACTCCGCCAAGCCACCAAGAGGCTGTGCGTCGTGGTATTCTGGATGGTCAGCTCCGGCCCCTCCAGGGCAGCTGGGGGAAGGTGCACCAGGGATTAGCGGAGTCAGGCTGGGGGGGGGGGGTTACTGGGGCGTTAGGTGGGCGGGGTCAGAGGTTAGCAGAATTGCTCACTGGTCCGGGCTGTCCCGCTCACGGCCTCCCCGATGCTATTGGCGTAGAGGGCTACCACAGTCACCTGGTACTCGGTCAGTGGCCGGAGACCCTGCAGCTGCGTGCTGGTCTCACCAGCGGGGACGCTCACCTGCCCAGGGTCAGAGGTCACTTTACCTTGCCCAGCCAAATCCCCAGCCCTCCACCTGCCACCCCTGACATCCTTACCTCCCGCCGCTCGCTTGGCAGCGGCTGTCCCAGTCCTGTCAGAGGAGTGTACTGGACCTTATAGCCAGTCACAGGGCCACTGGCCGCGGTCCACTGTACTCTCAAGGACTGACTGCCTGCTTCAGACAGCACCAGGTCTCGGGGACCAGAGGTCAAGTCATCAGCTGGGAAGGGCAGGGAGTCAGGCAATCAGGCAGGAGGATCAGGGGTCAGACTTACAGCGTAGCACTGGGGTCGAGGGTCAGGAGCCCATGGGGTAGGGTCAGCACCTCGAGGGCAGGATCAGAGGATGGTACCCCCAGCTTGGTGTCGGGAGCATGTGGGATGGCATCAGCACTCCCAGGTGGGGGGCGGGGGCAGAGGTCCAGGTCAGGGCACAAGTGTGGGCAGGCACTCACTGGGCAGGGCCACGGGCACGCCACCCGCAGTTGTGCACACTCTCCGGGAAACAAGGGGCAGCAGCGTCCTCAAGATACTGAAGTCGTTGACGAAGAAGAAGAAATCACTGCTAGGCTGTGAGGCAACTCGCTTCAGCTCCTCGGGGTCGGCATTCTTGATCCCTGAGGTGATGCCCAGTCAGAGTTCAGGGGCTCACGTGCCCTCTGACTGGCCCCCGCCGCAGCCCACGTGTCACTGCAGCTTGGAACTCACCCACAGCAAACAGCTTGACCCCCTGCCCCTTCAGCCGCTGGGCAGCTGTGTCTACCAGGTCCTGGGACTTCCCATCTGTGATGAGGATGCAGACCTGGGGCAGGCGCAGGGGGTAAATCAGTGTGCCTCAGACAGCTAACTTGGGGGGCATGGTAGGGTGAGAGATCACCTTGGGGACACCGGGTCGGGCCAGCTGGGGCAGGAAGACGTGGTCAGCCACGTGGAGAATTGCAGCCCCTGTGCGCGTGTTGCCCCCCTTGTAGCTGAGCTCACGGATGGCTCGGATCACATCACCCCCTGAGCCAAGGGCATCGAGGCCAAACTCTGTCCTGTGCAGGGGAGGGAAGGTGGCAACAGGCTAGGGGCCAGGACCTCTTCTGGCCCTGGCTTCTAGGAGGCCTCTGGGGTGAGATTTGTGAATATCAGGTCCCCTTGAGGGTCCTCTTTGTTCTGTGACTCCCCCTGTCCTCCAACGTCTGAAGCCGTTAACAAACTCCTCTGGTACCCCTCTGCACCCTGCCTGTGGCTGCAGCCCTTGGGGCTCCCTGCCTCTGGGAGCAGGATGTCTGGTTAATTAAGTAATTCTGGGAGGAAGGGTCTGGTTGTAGGGAGGTGGCCGTTGGCCAGGCAGGGAGGCAGGGAGGCCCTGTGGGAGGGGAGAGGCCGAAGGCATCAGGAAGCTGAAACATGGAAAGTCCGGTAGGCAGGGGGCATCTGAGGCCCCTGGGCTCTCCATCTCCAGATCAGAAAACACACTGGTGTCTTTGACAGGACACCAGCCTGGAGGTGTCTCAGGTGCGAGGACTCTACCCGGGAGACCCCTCCCTCTGTCTCCAGAGGAGGTCCTGGCTCAGGGGAGAGGGGTCTGGGTTCCCCAAAGCCTGGCCTAGGGGTTTCTGGACTCCCTGCTTCCGTGGGGGAAGAATCCTGGTGAGAGCTATGGATCCCCAGCTCCGGGGGCCCCCACTCACCGGGGGTCGTCACTGTACTGCACGGCAGCGAAGCGCACGCCCTGTGCACTGGCTGCCCCGGAGAAGGGAAGCACCAGTCCCTCCAGGAAACCTCGAACTTCGCGGAAGTTGCCACGGCCGATGGACGAGGAGCCGTCAAGTAGGAACACGATGTCAGCAGCGTAAAGGCGTGTGCAGGTCACTGGGGCAGGGAGGAGCCATCAGGCTCTCTTCTTGGAGCCCACCCACCCCTCCGTGCACTGTGGTCCCTTGGCACTAGGGGCTGGGGAGGATGGAGTAGGCCTCGGTGGCTAAGCAAACCGGCCCAGGCCGGCTTGGGCCTGGGAACCTCGGAGGGAGGGAGAGAGGGACCCGGGGCAGACTCTCCGCGGAGGATTGGTGTGTGCAGGCAAGGGAGAGCCACCTACGCGGGTGTGGATCTGGGACTGAGGTTGGCCTCAGGGGGCCACAGTGGAATGACAAAGAGTAGGTGACGCAGCGCGCATGTGGGGAGCCAGGGTTTGGGACCCAATGGGATAGGATTTAGTTTGGGAGACCCAGCAGGGGTGGCAGAGGGTTTGGGGAGTCCGGGGAGAGTTAGCAAGGATGCGGGCGGGGTCGTGGGGTTGGGGGGGTGGTCCCAGATGAAGGCCGCAGGTGACAGGGTGCAGCGCCCTGGATGAAGTCCTTCCCGGTGGTGCCCACCTCTCTCCCTGTGCTGGGCCCGCACGCGGAGCGCCCCTGCCAGGATCCCGGCGCAGAGCGCGGCCACCAGGAGCGGCAGCCTCATCCTGGGTGGGGGAGACGGTCAGCCAGGCCCCCCGTCTCTGTCCCTCGGCCCCCGTAGCTGTGGCAGTCCAAGCCCAGCGCACCCCCACCCCCAGTCCCGGTCTTGCCTGCCCGTCCACCGGCTCCCGCCGCCAGCCGTTGCCGCAGTCCCGCCGCCACAGCCGAGAAAAGTCCCTGATCCCGGGGGCGGAGCTGCGGGCGGGGTCCCAGGCGGCCCGCCCCCCACCCAGCGTCCCAAAGGCCGCCACCCCCACCACCCCTGCCGGGACAGATGATTTGACTCCACTAAAGCGTAAAGCCCCCCACCTCCTGTGGCTTCCGGGACTCCCCCCAGAAGGTTCTTGACTGATGCTGAGGCAGACCCCTCGAACCCTGTCCAGGGTCAGAAGTTGTGGCTGCTTTAAGGTCAGAGTGACTAGTGTCCTGACTGCTGGAGGCTGGAATTCAGATAGGTTCCTGCAGATGGAGGAGACAGCGGGATGGTGGTGGGGGGTGCTGCAGCTGGAGATGACTCACCCCCCACCCTATGGGGGTGCCCAGACAAGCCTTCAGGCCATGAATCCCGCCGGCCACTCCTGTGATTCAGCTATCCCTGTCTGTTGGATCTCTTGTGCCCCACCCCAATCCCCTTGACAGCTGGAGCAGCCCCCAGCAAATGAGGGGCTCTGGGCTCATCCCAAGGGAACCAAGGCACCACTGGACTGCATCTGAAAAATGCCCACCACCACCACCCCCCCGACCTTGGGAAGGGGAAGCCCAGGAGGAGAGAATCTGTGTCATGTATACGCATACACGTCCATCCCAGTACCCCACACCCCCTGCCATGCCCTGAACCAGTCACAGGCAGATGCCATCCAGCTGTGCCTACACGGAGAGGGGTTGTCCATATGTGCAGGGTGGGACCACCCACAGTGACAGCTCATCTCTCAGGAATCAACCCCTTCCTGCCTACACCCCCACTGGTGGCCCTCTCCTGCTCCAAGTCCCCTTAACTACTCGTCCTCATTCTGGCCTGCCCGAGTCTCCTCCCTCACTCTATTCTTCTTGAAGACCCCCTTCCACCCATCATCCCACCCCCCAAACCCCCCAGGCCCAGAGGTCACCATGGACTCTCCCTCCTTTCCTCACTGCTGTCAGGGTCCACCTGTGGCTGCCACCTTCGTAACTACCCGTCTCTCTGCTCTCCCCTTAAGCAGCCTCTGACTTCCCACCCATTTCCCACAACTGGTTTTTGTGACTGTAGACAGTCCCCTTTAACGCATCTCCAGGTCACGTACGCTGTCCTGAGATGAGCCTTTGTATGTGCGTGTCTTCATCATAGGGGAGTGACACCAAGGCAGAGATGTTCCCAAGAACAGCAGGCCCTGTGTTTTGTTTGTTTTCCTGCTAGTCCTAGATAATTCTGAGAAGCCCAGAAAGTATGTCTACACTTACCACTACCACCGAGTCTCTTCCAACATGCCTGGCCCCAAGCCTCTCCTGGGTCAACAGGCTGAGTGGTGAAGAGATGGGGCCTGCACTTCATCTCCCCTGGGCTCCTTCCGGGCCAGGGGGGGCGGGTCTCTGGTATGTCCAGAGCTGGAGGCAATGAAGACCCTCCATGCTGCCTGTTTTCCTCTTGCCCAGATGGCTGAAGCCACAGAATGGCCCCTTTTATCACTGATCTCTCCCCCTAACTATCACAGGATACAGTGCTGTGACCCACGGGGCCCAGAACTTTTTCCAAGGTCAGGGTCTCCTCACCCACATCCCAAGACCCCCAGCCCTTAAAGCTGTCTGATAGGTGAGAACAGCAGAGAACCAGACACAATCTCCTTACAGGGGCAGCCCCTGGCCGCCAAGCCCCCCACCTCCTCTTGTAGGGCAGAGGGCAGAGCTGCCACATATGGTAGGTCCAGCCTGTAGGGGCGACTGGACACCCTGCTGAGAGGGTAGCAGGAGCATGACGTGGCCCTGGAAGGAAGGGCTGCCTGCTGTGTGGGGGTCCCTCAGAGGGTGCTGGGAGAGGCTGTCGGGGCGGTTCAAGCACAGGTGGCCAAGAGTGTGACTGGAGCCCCTCTGAGGCCACGAGCAGGTGTGTGACCCTCTGAGGCTCCTGGCTCCAGGTACACAGGCTAGGGCACAGCTCCAGAGCCCAGCACCTTCCACCTGAAGACTGGGGTCCCAGAGCTCTGTCCTTCCTCTCACGCTCCCCCTGACATCTCCTCCGGCTTCGGTCACTACCTCTGCCAGGTGGCACCACATCTCTAAGTGGGGCTTTCCAGGATTCCAGCCCCACACATCCCACTGTCCTGGACACCTCCAAATTTCTCACCAAAACTGTGGCCAAAGCTAGGCAGGTCGTCCTCTGGCAACCTACCCCTCCTTGGGGTACCCCAGCCCTGTTGGGGCTGTTGTCCTGCTGGTGTCCCCTGCAGCCCGCTCCAACTCTGCGCTGCCATAGCACAGCTCCCTGGGGTGCCACAGAGATCCAGACTCAGAGTCCCCGTGCTATTCCTCAGGCTGACCAAGTCACTTCTCTTCCCAGTAACCTCTGAGGCACCTCCCTCAAAATGCCTCCAGAGTACAGATCAAATTCCCTGGCTTGGTATGCAAGGTCTGTTGGGACCAGATCACTTCCAGGAGTGCCCAGCACACCCAGAGCCTTCGAGGACCATGTCTGGGCTTAGAAATCAACCCCATCTTCCAAGAGCTCAAACTTAGGGCAAAGATTTGGTACTCCCTGGGCCCAGTGTGCTACATCTATAAGCACCAGGGTGGGCCTGTCAGGGTTCTGCACTGTCTGGCAGGTTCTCTCAAAGTAGGAGGATGACCTGGGACCTCCAGCTCTGGGTTCTAGAAGGCACTTGACAGTTATTTCCTAATTGACAACTGGTGGCAGCAGAGATGAGGGAAAGGCACTGGGGCAGGGCAGGAGTGATTCAAGGGTTGTCTGGGGCCACTGTAAGGTTAGGATGCTGGGTGACTTCTCAAGAGCCCGCTCCTCAACCACCTTTGTCCTGGGACTCTGCTCCCGACTGCCAGCAGCACTCCTCCTAGGAGAATCAGGCCCCTCACTTCCATCCTGGGCTCCTAGGGAACCTGATTGCAGAAGGGCTGGAGACAGAAGAGGATTCTACCTGCCCACCTGCCTCATGGGGCCAGGACCTGAAGGGGGACTAGGCAGCGGTGAGCTCCACCAGGTCCTGGCTGCCACAGGTAGATGGGAAGGGGATCATCAGGCCAGCAGCTCAGGACTTGCCTGGGACAGATCTAGTCAAGGGAGGGGGCTCAGGCCCCACTGAGCTCAGGGCTATTCTCGGAGCCTGAGTCAGCGGCAAATCGAGGCAAAGGATTCCTGCCCTGCCTGTCCAGGCAAAAGTTAGAAATCAAATGGGAACACTATGCCTGAGGCGATCCTCCTTCCAGAATCCAAAGTAAACATACGAAGGAGGCTTCCTCAGGGACAGTCCTTGGCCCTTCTGGTCTGTCCAGGGGGCCAGGAACTGCCAGAAGGCATACTGCATGGGGCCCACAGCAAAGGGTTTCCCTCCTGAGCCACCAGACCTCTACCAGGGCAAAAGCATGGGTTCCCACACCCTACTCTTGGGACAGACTAGCTAGGAGCATCCCCCACGTGGCTAAGTGGAAACATCTGGCTTCAGCTCCCTGCAAGCATCAAAGGCTTCCGGCCTCCATACTGCAGCCCCCACGCTTGCCCCTGGCTGAGGATACATCAGCCTGTGGGAAGGCGGAAGGATCCGGGGCAAACAGAACTGGAGGGAAGTCCCTGCTCCCCCATCCACTGCCCAGGGGACTCCATGGCAATGCCAAGTGAAGGACAACATAGTTCTCGACACAGGGCTTTATTGGAAGTAAGGTCATCTGCGTACAGGTCTGAAGAGCCGAGGTGGTATGTTTGTGGTGGGGAGGGACCATGAACCTTGGCCCGGCCCTCTTGCCTGTACAGCCTTCCTGCCTAGAAACGCAGCCAGAACATGCCGCTACGGATCCGGTTGTAGTCTGGGAGCTGTTCAATGGGGCCTGTAGGGATAGGGTGGGGCGTCAGGGTGGGGTACTGGGCCTGTAGAGGGACGTCTGGCCCTGCGCCGCACCCGACTCAGAGCTGCCCAGAGCAGCACAAGACAGGCTTTGAGTGGAAAAAGGGAAGAGAACATTCCCCCAGGGGTGCCGAGCCTGTCACTTCATGCTCTGGCTCTTGGAGCCCCACCCCACACACGGAGGTGTCCGTTACCTGGCGGGTGTGGGGTACTGATGGAGGCACCCTGGCAGGGAGTCAGGGAGCTGCTGGGACAGGTTTTCTGAGCAAGAACTCCCTGGCAGCCAGGCTATTGGGCAGAGCCTCTCGGGGGCCTCAGTTTGCGGCTGCCAGTGTAGGCTGGGGGGAGGGGGAGCACAGGCAGCAGGGGAGGCCAAGAGGAGGCCTGAGAAGGACAAAGAACAGGCTCTCTAGGCCACTCACCCAATCCAGCCACTGCTGGACACTGGTCATAGAAGTACTTGGAGCAGACCTCACGCACCACACTGGCATCCACGTCCTGCAGGGAAAGCAGAGAGCACACTGACAGGCAGGTTCCCGGGACCACCTCAGCCAGTCAACGTCACCCCGCCAATCAAGATCTTCCACATGGACTGAGGAGCTGCCCCCTCAGCCAAAGGGGAAAGGCAGGGGGGCCCTCCCTGCCGCAGACCTGCCCAGGCCCCACCCATGCCCTCGGCTTTCAGTGCCTCTGCCCGGCCCTCCAATTATGCCAACCCTGCCGAGGACACCAGGGATGCCCGCGGAAGCAGTCTGTACCATGCACTGTCAGGCCTGAACCTCTCCCAGGGGCCCCCGTTACCGCAATCCGGCTTTCCCACTCAGCCAGAGGGATGCGCCGGCCATAGGTCAGGAGGCTGCGTCCGATGTCCTCGCACACAGGAGTGGTGCCTGCAAGGGTCAGGGAAGGCTTACAGGTCCCCCCAGTCCAGTCCTGGAGCACAGGTGCTCATGAGCCTCCAGCTCCAGGCTGCCACCGGGGCTGCGGTCTGACCCCGGATCCCCGCCCTCACCTCCACCATCTGCTCCCCTAGCACTGGGCCGTTGCCGACCTGGCCCGCTGCCACCTAGATCTGACCCACCAAGCCCCTGGGGGTGGCAGTGGGGATATGGCATGGCCTTCAAAGTTCTCCTCTCCCATCCTGGCTGGAAACATGGCTATCCTGGGGCCGTCCCTGCCAGGATGTGCTCCATGCTCGCCCCCAGAGCTGCAGGACTCACCATCCAGATGAGACACCAGGGCGTTTCTGAGAAGGTTTTTGCCCCGGAGCACCTCACTCTCCGTGGCACTGGTACATAGGCGCATCCTAAAATGGGCAGGGGGTGGGGTGGTCATCCTGAGCGATGGGGCTGTCACCGTCCCGCTCAAGGGGCCCTCCAGAGCCCGGCCGTACTGGGCTGCCACTCACCACTGGCCCTGCAGGAAGAACATCATGTCGTCGATGTTCATGCGATCGCAGACGAAGTGTGCGCCCAGCAAGCCGGTCTCTGCATAGCAGATGTTGAAGGTCTGGAAACTCTGGCACAGCTTGTTGGTCACGGAGACGGCAGCCAGTGGGCTGGACAGGTGCTGCCGGGGGCAAGGAGCGTCAGCATCCACCCTCCTGTCTGTGGCCCACACCCTGAACCCCACGGTGCAGGAGCCCACGGCCCCGGCCCGCCCTGGTCCCCGAAGGCAGGGTCCCGTGCTCAGCCCAGCACTCACCGTGCCGCCACCGTAAGTGCAGTCGTAGTGGCCTATGATGGCATTGGCCACTTGGAGGGCCACATTGTCCGGGCTGGCCCAGCCAGGCCCCTCTACCGCAATAGCTACATGGGCCAAGGGCAGAGCATCGTCGCGGTGACGGATCTGAAAAAGGACACGGCGAGACTGAGAGAGCCAGCATATCGAGACGACAGGAGCGGTACGAGGTGGGGATGAAGCATGCACACGCGTGTGTGAACACGGGTGCCTGGGAGGCAGCAGCCACAGGGCCCGTTCTGCACCCCAAGGCATCTCTGGCATCACGAAGACAACCGTGTTCCCGAGGGTCCCTCCGGAGGCCCGGGCTGAGAGCACCACCCCGGCCCACAAGGCGGCCCACCTCGCTGCCCGTGAAGCGGCACGGAGCCAGGGTGGGCACGGTGTCATCCGTGTACGTCTCCGAGACGCTGCTGAGGTGCTTCTGGGCGAGGTCGAGCAGCTGCCGGTGCTCCACCCCTGCCAAGACATGGGGTGCCGTCAGCGACCGGGCCGCAGGGTCCGGGGAACCACGCACAGGCGGAGGACCCCACGTCCTATCTCGGGGGGAGACGGCGGAAGAAAGGCATGACGTCAGGACAGGGTGAGCGAAGAGAATCCTCCCCAGACAGACCCTGCCTCATGGGGGGGACAGGCACCTCAGCGTGAAAGAGCGTCCGTCCCCTCAGCCCCAGGGAAGCAGCAGCATACTGGGCGTAAAGATGGGTCCCCAGGGGGTGCGTTCTCCCCCACGTTAAGGACAAGCCTGGGGCTCCCTGGGCACCAGGCCACCTGCTCTGCTTCTCCCTCTGACCCCTCCTCAGGCAGATCCTGGCTGCTACCCTGGGGGAGAGGCTAACGAGAGGGCACACGTGCTACTGCAGGGCCGTGACTAATTCGGGGGACGGTCACAAATAATGTTGTGACCTCAGTCCCCCAGGGCCCTGCGGGACTGCACATCCTCGCCGTTACAAGAGGTCTCTGCTGCTCTAGCATCTTGACCGGTCGGTGCTGTGGCTGTGTGCAGCCAGAGAGACAGCCTGCCAGGCGCCCCAGCCTTTATGCCTTCCTTCCCTGAGCTCACACCCTGCTGGTCTCAACACAGTCTCACATGTCACTCGCTTAAACTGCCCTTGGTACCCCGGGTCACAGGCCCCATGGCCACCAACCATGCTTTTCCCAGCAGTCCTTTTCACCCACCCGGCTGCCAAGGCCACAAGCTGGAGAAGCATCCTTAACCCCAATCCTGTCCACTCCCCACCATGGCCAGACGTCTTCAGATTTCTATAAAACCATCCTGAGTCCAACCCTCACTCCTGCCACCTCCCACCAGACACCTGCCACAGCCCCTCCCTGGTCTGCCTATGCTCTGGCCCCCACATGGCAGCCAAGCATCGGGCCACGACACTGCCCTGTCCCTCTGCTCAGGTTCCCCACTCCCCACCTCACTGACCCGCCCCCCCCCGCATCCTTTAGATCTTGGTTCCAATAACATGTGCTTCAAAAGCACCCCCTAACCTGCAACCATGCAATTCCTGGTCTGTCATCAAATGTGCATCGTCACACCCCAGTGTCTGGCCTGCCCACTAGCAAGGCTGCAAGGAACAAACCTCAGGGCTTGTCTCTCCCACCAGCCTGCCAACTGGGTCTCTTAAGGGACAGGTGGGGCTGAGAAAGGCCTGTACTGAGGGGGAGTGGCATCCCTATGTGGCGGGTACCAGTGGTGGCGACAGGGCGGAACCCCATCCCATCTCAGAGGGCATGAGAGAGAGATCACTCTACTCAAGGACAGCACAGGAACAGGGTCCCCAGGAGTGGAAGATCCCCCACTGTCAGAACCAGGAACGCTGGGCCCCGGTAACCAAGGCTGGTACCCACCCAGCCATTACCACAGAGCTTCGGCGAGCCCAGCACTCACCTCCAGCTGCTGCCAGCACCATGCGAGGGGCCTTGTAATGCCTGCTGAGGTACTCGGTCAGGTCTGCACGAGACAGCTTCCTGCAAGACATATGGCCAATGGCTCAATGCCTCTCCCAAACCACAGTGGTCTGGGCCCCACAAAACAGTGCTGAGGAGAAAGACAAGGAGGGACGTGGCTTTTCCGGGGTGCAAGCCCTAGCACACCCCTCAATCCCCTTCCCCATCTCTGCCACCCAGCCCTCTGGGCCCCACCTCACGTCTGCACTCAGGACAGGCTCAGTCCTTCCTCTCCGAGGAGGCTGTGAGCTGATGAGGTGAGGCTCTCAAGAGGCGGCGTCAGAGCTCGTCCCACCAGAGGACGAAGAGCCACGCAGATAGGATCCCCAACGCTCCCTCCCTCAGGTTGTCAGGACACACATAAAATCATACCCTACAAGGAGGCCCGCAACGCGAGTGAAGACCACATGGGCATTCAAAAAGATCCCCAGGAACCATGTGGTGACAGAGAAAACGTTTTCAGTTGTGCAAATTAAGAACATGTAATAGCACAGGCCAACTAAAAACAAACGGGTGGACGGGGCTTGAGCGCAGGCCAGCATGGGCCCAGCCAACCCTCACCTGACATTCCCGCTGGGCCCCTCCACAGCCTGGGCTAGAGGTGTGCCCTGGAACGCCGTGGCATGCAGGTAGTCAAAGACCACGTCCCGCATACACGCATCGTTCTCCTGCAGCTCCTGGAGGATCACATCACGCTCCTTCTCAATCTGGGAGTCTTCTAGGCTGCAGTTCTGCACAATGTCCGCCAGGAGCTCCACAGCTGGATGCAAGAAGGGCAGGTGTGGGCACGAGGTGGGCTACTGCAGGCCAGTACCGGCACAAACTGCCCGGGTCTGGCACGCCTGGTTGCCCTACTACAAGAGGATGCTGTCACGGTAACCCCACTCTTCAGCCAAGCCAAGCTCCTGGGGGCCTGTCCTCTGCACCCCTGAAGTCCTATACCCTTGTCCCTGCCCCCTCCTCCAGGCGTTACCTTTTGGCAGGTCCTTGGAGAGCGCCTTGATGTAGTAAGCTGTGTGCTCCCGAGTGCTATAGGCATTGAGATGGGCTCCCATGCTCTCCACCTCCTTCTCCAAGGCATTGCCAGGCCGATTTTTTGTTCCCTTGAACCAGGTATCAATAGGATCAATCAGGAGCCACACAGGAGCTCAGGACCCCCATCTTCAAAGGCCAAAGTCCCAGCAGGATCATTGGTCCACAGGCACCTCCTTCAGCAAAGACTATGGGGATAGAGGGCCTACAATCTGTGCTCACCAAGGGCTGAGCAGGCCACAGTACCACAGGCTGACAGAACGGAGACAGCCGGGGGCAAGGAGAGAAAAGGCATGGCCAGTGCAATCCAGAGCCCCAGAGTAGCCTGGCCATAGCAGCACTCTCTGTCCCCTTGCGGTCAGTCATGGTCAGGTTAGGTCACATCAATGTGCAGGTGATGCTGCCATGACCTACTCTAGCCCCATGCCAGTCACATGACTGTGTGTGTGCTCGTGGACACCTCTGTGCGGCTGCTGCTGGCTAGACTACCCACCCCGTCCTGCTCCACACCCCCACCCCTCCATAGCTCCTCCTCCAGTTTTTCATTCATTCAAAAACTCGCGACTTCATGCCAACACGGGCTGGCGCTCCGCCCCCGCAAGAAAGCTCAGTATTTACTTCTACAAACAAGAGATGCCTGGGTATTCTGCCAGAGGAGAACATTTCACAAGAAGGCAGGCCAGCCCAAGTCTATGAATTTGTTAAAATGCACGTGTCGATCAACGTGTCTCACACTTCCACGCCAATGCGCACATATAACACAGGACTGGCCTCTCTGGTGAGGAGTGGGGTCCTGCAGATCCCTGCATTTTTTTCTGGCTCTGGGGGCCTTATGCGGGGGTGATCAGATAGGTGCTCACTCAGGAGAGGCTAAGCCCATGTGGTTCTTTCCAGAAAAGCCAGCCAGAGAGTGCCCCCCAGCTGAAGCCCATAATTGAGGAGGTTGACTTTGCTAACCTGCATCCTCAGGAGGGACAGAGGCAGCCCTAACCCCAGGGGAGATTCAGGACTTCAGGAGCCTCACCTTGAAAGCCAGATGCTCCAAAAAGTAACCTGCCCCATTGTTCTTCTCAGTCTCATAACGGCTGCCAACGTCAATCCACACCCCGACCTGGACAAGAAGCCATAGACAAAGGTAACACACAAACCACCCCAGCCCCCACTTACACCCTACCCTGGATGACTCAACAGAAGCCCCAGATAGGGGGTCACGGTCCCAGGGTGGGGGAGAACGGTCTCAGCAGGACCCCTATGCTGGGAGCTACAGCTGTGCCCTGGGCACAGGCACTGGCTGAAAGACATACTGTGTCACCTCTCCTTCCCACTCTATTTATGGACTGGTTCCCAAGGAAGTTTCTAACTGTGCACACTCACCTAACCCCATTACCATATGAAACTCTTATATTCTGTTCTCACTTTTCAGTTGATTGTTTTTTCTAGGCAAGTAACACATCGTTTGCAAACAACAACTTATTTTCTCCTTTCTAAAAATTATACCCTGCCTCTGTTCTGGTGATTTTGTCTTTCACCATTAAGGAAGGAGGCAAAGGTTTAGACACTGATCGTTTTATCTTATTAAGCAAGGAACCTTCATTCACAATTATTTAAAAAAAAAAGTTTTTAATCAGACTCGAATACTTAACACTGCCAAGTGTCTCCTTGACACCCAATGAGAGAATCTCATAATTTCCTCAACAGCCTCCTGGTGTGCCATGAAACACATCACCCCACACAAGTCACACAGATCTAGTCTTTTAATATTTGCTCACAGCTGATTTAAAATTTTCACATCTACTTACCCAAGAGATGTTGATATACATACTATATATCAAAAGTTCTTACACTAGTAACTGTTTCACAACTAACATCTCAGAAACAAAAATTAATCTTACAACCCATGGTAGCTTTTGGTTATCATCGACAGCATTCTATCTCTGGCACTAAAGCACAGTGGTGCCCCTTACAATCTAGAGCATTTCCAGAGTCCATGAAATATAGCATTCTCTCCCAAACTTTCTTAACAGGCTTTGGGTCAGTTTATATAAGTACCATGTAATACAGAAGTTACCCATGATCTTTTACTGTGTTTAGTAACAACTTGTATCAAAGGACATTATTTGTTCCTGGAAAACTGAAAGAATTTACCAATAAAACCACTTAGCCCTGCAGTTTAGGGGAAAGAGGATTACGTCTTGAGAATCTTCTCACCTAGTATCTAGCCAAGATTTCTCTCCTTAAGTCAATTTTGAGGATTTGTGTTTTTTAAAATCATGCTTCTTTGGAATCTTCAAATGCATTCCTCATGCAAGTGCATAAGCGGTCTAGCCAGAGGACATTATGACTTTGGGCACCTTACGTCTCTGAAACCATTTTCCTCATGGTAAAATGAAAAAAGGATCACTTCTCTCATATGGGCTGCTTAAGAAAACACTGCAAAGAACTTGGCCTCCTGCTTGTCAGGCATCATATGCTAAATGTGTTAGTTATAGTGAGGAATGCCCCACGACGTCAGGCCTAGCTGGGGTCGGGATTAAAGTAGTAGAGTCAATCCAGCGGTGAGTGAGAAGTCCGACCCAAACCACAGAGGACTGGAGCCCAAGGTCACACCCTGACCTGGTAAAAGACGCCAGGCGCAATATGGAGGCGGCCTCCCGAGAGGGGCCCCCGCTCACCGTGCAGGTAGGCTGGGAGGACTGCTCGGAGGCCACTCGCAGCCCGTTGTCCAGCACGCTGACCTGTGTCTCTGGCACGCTCTGAAGAGCTTGGGCGAAGGTGGCGGTGCTCCGCAAGGGAGGCGACCTCAGCAGGGCCGGCTGCTGAAAAGGGACGACCGAGACTGAGGGCTAGGTTGCGGGATCTCTCCTCGGCTCCCAGGCCAGCAGTGGGATCCCCGTCGCCGCCCCCCGGACAGCCGCGAGACTCCCATCCCCGCTCAGCGCCGTGACCTTCGCACGGCCCTGACCCCACAACCTCCCCAATCTCGACCCTCCGCCGCTAGCAGTCCGCTCCCCGTCCGCGTGCCGAAGCCCCGCGCTCCACGGCCTTGCACTGTCCGCTGTCGCCTCACCGAGCGGCGGGCGCTCAGCAGCACTCTCGTTCCGGTCCCGGCCGCCCGGCAAACTGCGGAAGCCGCCATGTTGTAGCTCCGGTCGGCGCTGGGTCGCGCCACGCAAGCGTAGAGGGGGACGCGCCCGTCCGAGGCGCAGGCGCACTGCCGCAGACATGGCGCTCGGCCGCCTCCTGGCGGAGACCAGGAGTGTTCACGCCCGGCTGGTCCGTGGTTCTGTCCGCGCGTCTACCGGCACCTGCGTGCTTCAGCCCGCCTAGCTGTTCATGGCCAGTGCGGGTCCATCCTCGGCCCAGTCCATCTTTACCTTTCATCCATGGAAGGCAAAGTGCGCGATGTTTTTAACGAACCGCGGGCGCCCCGAATCCACTGCGTGCTCGGAGCTGCCGCGCGGGCCAGGGGCGCAGCAGTTGCGTGTCCGGGGATGGGAGGCCCCGGGCTCAGGCACCAGCGTGGGATGCTGGGACTCCGAGGTAGCTGCTGATCACGGTTTTCTCTTTAAAAGAGTGAAGTAGATTCAGACGGTTGACATCGAAGGAATTTAACAAGATATTGCCGAGAAAAAGGAACGGTTTAAAGACTATTTGGGTGGAGAGAATATGGATTCCGTTTGTTCGTGGTTGACACTGGCACTGTGCGTGTGCACTCATATGCCCTGTGAAACTGAGTTCAAATTCAAAGTCATCGACCTTGAGTCACATTTCGGAGAGGAACGTGAGAGAAGCCTGCTGCTGCTCCCGGTTCCCGACTTCCGTGCGCACTGCACACTGTAGAACAAGGAAAACTCCTAGTCTGGGGTTTGTGAAATAGGTTTCCATGTTTGGAACACAAAACATACACACACAAATAAAACAAAACGATGTGGCTTTTCTAATAGACCCCATAGAAAAAAAATCCGGAGGAACTCCCTCGAAACTTTCAGCCGAGTGACTTCTGGAAAATGGATTGAAGGGAAGGAGGATGTTACCGTATTTACATTTCTGTGTTAATACAGAATTTTTAATTTTTACAAAACAAATGTTACTTTTGAAAGAGCATACCTCTGAACTCTGCTTTTACATGATTTATATGTGATTTATTGCACTTCTATCTTCGTGATCTTTCAAAAAAAGTCATACTTAAAATATAACTCTTATAAAAAGCAGACAGAAGATGCTTAAGTGTGTGTTTATTAATATTTTGTGGTCTAAAATTATATTATGATTTAGACGTGAAAAATAAAAATGAAATAGAATCGTCTAATTAGTCTATCTTTCCACTTTTTTAAAACTTTAGTTTTAAATTTTTTTTTTTTTAATTTATTCATGAAAGTCAGAGAGAGAGAGAGGCAGAGGCAGAGGGAGAGAAGCAGGCTCCCCGCCTAGCAGGGAGCCCGATGCGGGACTCAATCCCAGGACCCTGGGATCATGACCTGAGCCGAAGGCAGACGCTTAACCATCTGAGCCACCCAGGCGCCCCTAAAACTTTAGTTTTAGAGAAGTTTTATATTTACAGAAGAGTTGAGCAGATCGTAGAGTTCCCATACAGTTTCCCCTTTTATTAACATCTGACATTATTAAGGTATGTTGGTTGCGATTAATGAGCCAATATTGGTACACTATTATTAACTAAAGTCTATAGTTTATTCAGATTACCTTAATTTCTACCTTTTTTTTTTTTTTCTGTTCTAGGATTCCATCCAGGATACCACATTACACTTAGTTGTCACGTCTCCTTAGGCCCCTCTTGCCTGGGACACAGTCGCCTCCAGGGGCCACCACACTTCCCCAAAGAGTTCACTGCACGCACTTCCTCTCCTCTCATTCTCTCCCAAATCCACTCCAGTCCAGTCCTCGCGTCACTTCTCCAAATCCACACCTGTCATAGCAACCAGTGAGCTCCATGTCATCCCTTCTCCATCTTCAGGTTTCCACCCTCCGCTCTTCTTGTCCCACCTCCCTGGACTCTCCTTCTTAGCTCCTCAGCCGGTTCTTCTTCACCTCCCAGTCGTAATAGAGAGCCCAGGCCTCAGCCCTGGCTACCTCTTCCCTTCCTGATCAAAATTTGCTCTCTTGTCATCTCATGGCTTCAGTGCTGTCTGTACATACAATGGCTCCTGGATTCCCATCATTTACTCACCATCTCCCCTGGAGGGCCAACATCTCAATTAAACATGGCTAACACTGAACTCTTCACTCTCCCTTCCAAACCTATTCCTCCCACAATTGCCTTCATCAGTAAATGACACCTCCATTAACCCAGTTGCTCAGACTAAAAATCTAGGAGGCAGTCTTGACTCATCTCTCAAAATTCACACCCAATCCTTTAGTAAATTCTATTCCAAATAATTTCTATATCCAGTCTTCCCCATCCCCTTCCCCTACCCCCACTGCTACCTTGGGGTGCGAAGGCAAGGACAATGATAAAACCAGGAAGTGCGTGATGTTGTAGAAGCCCCGGGGAAGTATGTGTTTCAAGAGGTTGGTCAAAAAAGGAAATGTTTACTAAAAGCAGCAGTCATTGCAATGACTTGGCAAGAGTCTTTGATGATTCACTGATCTTTGGAAATTACTTGGTATATGGAATGAGGTGAAGTAAAAATATCCTTTCCCCCCGCAACTGAATTTTTTAACAGCATTTCTTTTTTTATTATTAAGTACCCTCTATGCCCGACGTGGGGCTTGAACTCATGACCCCAAGATCAAGAGTCACAGGCTCTACCGACTGGCTCAACCAGGTGTCCCTCTAACAGCATTTCTTGACCAGACCTCCTTTCTCTATCCATCTCTATGCACATCTCCTTTATTACCCACCCCAGGGATTCTCAAACCTGTAACCAGGTCTGTGTGGGCTGCCTGAGAAGGCTCTGACACTCATCTTACTCTTCTCATTTAGTATTTATTTGATATACTCACCAGTTTATTATTTTGGGCATTTTTCACGTTTTTTAACTTAATTTTATTTTTTTAAAGATTTATTTATTTTAGAGGGAGAGAGAGAGCAAGAGCATGAGCAGGGGAAGGGGCAGAAAGACAGAGAGAGAATCCTGAAGCAGACTCCCTGACTCCCCACTGAGTGCTGAGCTGGATGAAGGGCTCAATCCCAGGAGCCTGAGATCAGGACCTGAGCCAAAATCAAGAGTCAGCCACTTAACTGACTGAGCCACCCAGGCGCCCATGTTTTGTTTTGTTTTGTTTTGTTTTAATTTTAGATTTAAATTGTGCTAACATTTATGTAAAATTTAGTATCTTAACTATCATTAAGTGTACAATTCAGTGGCATTGATAACAGTCAAAATACTGTGCCACCATCACCACTATCTATTTCCAGAATTTTGTCATCATCCAAAACAGAAACTGTACCCATTAAGCAATAATTCACTATCTCCTCCTTCCTCCAGCCCCTGGTAATCTCAATTCTACCTTCTCTCTCTATAAACTTGCCTATTTTAAATATCTTGTACAAGTGGGATCATACAATATTTATCGTTAAAAACAAGAGGCCCAAAGTGGAGTCATTTATGCTAAGCTTCAAACCACCAAACCAACCTTTTTGGATGTGTGTACTCATGTTTTTCATCAGATTTGGGGGGAGGAGTTGACCATTATTTATTCAAATGTTTTTTCCTGCCCCTTTCTCTCTCTCTTCTCTGTTCAGAACTCCCACAATGCATATATTGTTCTGCTTGATGGTGTTCTACAGGATCTGCACATTTTTTCTTCATTTTTCTTTCTGATCCTCAGACTTGATAATTTCATTTTTATTACTTTCAAGTTCACTGATCCTTTCTTCTGCCTGCTCCAGTCTGTCGTCGAACCCTTCTAATACTCCATTTCCATTATTGTAGTCTTCAGCTGCAGCACTCTTGGATCCATTTAAAATTTTCTCTTTAGTGATATTCTAATTTTATTCAGACATTGTTTTTCTGATTTCCTTTAGCTTTTTGTCCATGGTTTCCTTTCACTAATAATTCCACTGCCTGGGCTTATTCAGGGATGTTTTCTGTCAAGCTCCTTTTTTTTTTTTTTCCTCTGCAAACAGGCCATACTTTCCCATTTCTTAACATGTTTCATAATATTTTGTTGAGAACTGGACATTCTGAGTATGACATGTGGCAATTCTGGAAATTGAATTCTCTCACTCTTCAGGGAATCCTGATTTCGGCTTGTTGAGAGGTGGAGCCATCTGTTTATGATCTTTCCATACTATTTTTACAAAGTGTATATTTCTTGCTGTGTGCAGTAACTGAAGTTTCTATTCTATTATCACTTTGGCCAGCCAGTGACCTCACAAAGATTTCCTTAAATGTCCTGCTCCCAAAAGGAAGGTGGGATGGGGGTTGGGGAGTGAGATCTACTTAAATCCCCTGCAGCTGGGAAGCTGCCTCAGCCTGTGGGAGTTGAAACAAGGAAATTCATTGAATTAAATTCTTCATTAAACTCTCCCTTGGATGCTGCAAGTGTTCAACTAGACTTCAGAGTTCCAAAAACCTGCTACAGTCTCTGCTAGCTCAATAGTTATTTTGGTGGCGGGAAGGATTCCTGGAGAGTCCTACTCTGTCATCTTTTTTTTTTTTTTTTAAAGATTTTATTTATCTATTTGACAGAGAGAGAGATAGCGAGAGCAGGAACACAGCAGGGGGAGTGGGAGAGGGAGAGTGAGAGCAGGGAGCCCGATGCGGGGCTCGATCCCAGGACCCCAGGATCATGACCTGAGCCAAAGGCAGACGCTTAACGACTGAGCCACCCAGGCACCCTCTGTCATCTTTTTTTGATGTCACACCCTGTTCTAAACTATTTATGAAAATAGTACTTTGTCAACCTAAAAGAAAAACCTGGTTTGATTAGAATTGTATCAATGCCAGTAATTTGGGGAAAAGTGTTTTTTTGGACAGTTGGCCAAGAATTTCCGATATCAATATCCTGGTTCTGTTTTAACCCTTTTTCTCTCGATCTTCCTTCCTCCTCTTGCATTTTTCCATAACTAACAAGAGCTGAGGCTCTGTTTTCAACATTTTACTTGGAAATCTCTGCTACTTAATGTCTAAGTTCATTGCTTACAAGTTCTGCTTTCCACCCAACTCCTGGACACAATTCCACTAAGCTCTCTACAGCTACTTAGCATCCTACTTCCTCTTGATCTCCAATAACATGTTCCTCGTTTCCTTCTGAGTCCCCACAGGCAGCATTTTTAAAGTCAAGATTTCCCCTAACAGTTGAAGGCAGTTTGGGCTTTTTCCATCATGTTCTTTGACATTCTTCCAGCTTTTGCTCACTGCTCAATTCCAAAGCCATTTCCACGTTTTTAGAATTTGTTACAGTAGTACTTTGCTCTTGATAGCAACATTGTTATTAGTTTTCTATTACAGTCATTACAAATTACTTGGAACTCAATGACTCAGGACACAAATTTATGATATCACTGTTTTGTAGCCTCAGAGTCCAACATGGATCTCATTGAGCTAAGATCAAGGCATCAGCAGGGCCGTGTTTTCTGGAGGTTCTAGGAGAGAATTTGTGTCCTTGATCGTTTGGGTTGTTGGCAGAATTTAGATCCTAGTGGTTGTAGGTCTGAGGTTCCTGTTTTTCCTGCTGGCTATATCCAGAGGGTCATTCCCAGCTTCCAGAGGTCACCTGAATCCCTCGGATTTTTGGATGGTGGAAGGGACCTTCCAAAGGAAGGGATCTTCAAAGCCAGAAACAGAGGATCAAGTACTTCTCACAATTTAAATCTGACCAACTCATCTGCCCTCTTCATCATTTTTAAGGGCTCATGTGATTACATTAGGCCCAGCAAAATAATCCAGAATAATCTCTCTTCCTTAAGGTCTTTAACCTTAATTCCGTCCACCAAGTTCTTTTTGCCATGTACTGTAACATATCCACAGATTCCATGGCCATCTTGAGGAGCCATTATTCTGCCCACAACACCCTCACTAAGAGGTACCCACCCCTTCCCCTCCCCAGTCTGCTCCTTCTTACTCCTCAGAGCTCCTTTTCCATGGAAATTCTGACCATCTTCTAGTTCCCGGACAAGGCCAAGGTCCATCCTCCCCCCTCTCCACTAGGCTTGTCATTCTGACTGGAGCACTCTCCCCTACTCTAGTCACCTCACTCGTTCTTCAGGTGCCCACAGTCAGTCCATGTCTGCTCCACTCTGACGAGGCCAGCACACCTCTCTGCAGAGTAATTGCTTTTTTCTAGTTGGTTTCACCACCACCACCCTCCCATTTGTGAGTGGGTGAAGGGGGAGCCCTTTCCGTTCTGTACCTCAATGGATCCTGGTATCCACAATGGAACCTGCAAGCAGTGGGTGCTCACTGAACCTTGGAGAATGTAGAAGTGGGCCTAGCAAGAGGCTGATGAATCCTAAGCTTCAATGCCTTTCTCTTCCAGGTCTTGGGAAGACCCCCAGTAGTGTGTCCATAAGGGCAAGTCTTTTTTTTTTTTTTTAAGATTTTATTTATTTATTTGAGACACAGAGAGAGAGCACAAGCTGGAGGAGGGTCAGAGGGAGAGGGAGAAGCAGACTCCCTGCTGATCAGGGAGCCCGATGTGGGGCTCGATCCCAGGACCCTGAGATCATGACCTGAGCTGAAGGCAAACACTTAACCAACTGAGCTACCCAGGCGCCCCAAGTTTTTTTTTACACTCACGAAATGGAGATATTCTAACTGCATTCAGTTAGAACCTCTGTCCTTTCCCAGTCAACCCCTCCACCCTACCTCTCTGCTTACAGGGGACATTGAAGAGGTTATAACAGTTTGGGGGTTCAGCCAAGAGGAAGGTGGGTTGGGGATTTTCCCAGGTTGGGTTCTCTGGAGAGCAGACTCCAAGAGGGAGATTAGGATGTTTCCCAGGGAGTCAAGATTGGTGTCTGAGGGAGGAAAGGAAAAGGTTGGGCCAAGGGCAAAAACCAGCTGTGATGAGGCCCTTCTGCAGCTGAGGTAGACCCATCTGCCGACTGCCTTCTTGGTGGCTGGCAGTAGCAGGCTTCCCTGCAGGGGGACCCGGGTGGCACAGCTCCAAGTCTACCTCAGGGACACACTTGGTTTGGGTTTAGAGGGACCCAATGCGGTTTGCTCCACTCCTGTGTGTGGTTAACTTATTGTTCCTATCCTGGTACAGGAGTCCTCCAGGAACCTCCTGCCAGGTCAGAGCTCCTGGTCAGGACAGAAATACAGGATCCTATTGCATTTAGAACCTGCCCCCACAGTGCCCAGTGCTAGAAAAATTGTGGGCCACGAAAAGAACACAAATTTTGAAATATCTGTAGAGCCAGGAGCTCATCTTTGAGAAATTCTTCCAAATTCCACAGCTTCTATATGAAGGCAAGCTGACAGTTTTCTGAATTTGAAAACCATCCAGACCATTGATGGGATATCATCAATAACAGGTTGGGAGAGGAATTTTCCTCTCCTAACAACAACAACACCCTCACTAAGAGGTACCCACCCCTTCCCCTCCCCAGTCTGCTCCTTCTTACTCCTCAGAGCTCCTTTTCCATGGAAATTCTGACCATCTTCTAGTGTCCGGACAAGGCCAAGGTCCGTCCCCACCCTCTCCACTAGGCTTGTCATTCTGACTGGAGCACTCTCCCCTACTCTAGTCACCTCACTCTTTCTTCAGGTGCCCACAGTCAGTCCATGTCTGCTCCACTCTGACGAGGCCAGCACACCTCACACTATCAAAAATTAAAACACAAATGTCAATCAACCATGTTAGAAGGAAGACTGAGTTATTTTTCAATTTTCTGTATAGAGAGTATGTCCCCCATATGACAAACCCGTCATCCTATATAGAGGTTGTCAGAGTCTGCAGCCAGGGGGTTCAGAAGAACATGCATTACAGAAACATGTCAGGACATCACCACAAACACATTATTGGTCTGGATTTTGCATTGTAGGGTCAACTCTTTAACACTGGTAATCTCTCGTTTCTTTCCTGATGTGAATGCATCTGTTTCTATTTTTGAATAGAATATTCTTTTTCTAAAATAGACCTTAAACATGCATAGGCCTCAGTACCTGCTCAACCTGGGTTATCTGCAGAAGGAAGGGAAGAGGGGGTGAAGTTCAGCCCTCACTCCACTTCCAGGGGCCTTAGGGCAGGGGCCACTCAGGTGCCAGAGGATGTTTGGGGCTGCCACAAAGATGAAGGTGGCCAGGGCTCACCCTTCACACCACCCCCGACCCCCTGCATCACCAACTGGGAGCCCTCACTGACTCGGCCATTGTCACCTCCATGGACTACCCACGTCTGCCCTGATGGTCGAGTCTTGTCCCACCACACTGGGGCCCCCGAGGAACAGGTACGTTTGTGGGTGAGAAGTTAGGGAAGAGGGGTAGGGGCAATGGAGCAGTGTGGGCCAGTCCCATCTGCCCACCCACCCTGGGCACGGAGGCCTCAAGTCTGCTGGCTACAGAAGTAGAAAGGGGACACAGGGTCCAGGCAGGCCTGGAGAAGACACACACACAGGCCTGAGCCTGGCCCAGAGCCTCAGGCCATCCCCACCCCGACTGGCCACCAGGCAGAGAGGCATATATTGGGTCACCCACTCTGGGCGGGAGTCCCCTTTATTTGGGACTTCTGTTGGGTAGATATACGCTGCAGGTGGCTCTCAATATGGACCAGGAGGGAATCCAGCATGTGCAGGACACCAAGGAGCAGGGCGCGGTCTGAGATTGGGGTCCGCCGTTTCCAGGGTCCAGGGAGGTTAGTGGTCACCCGTGGATGCTGAAGATAGGACCAAGAGGCAGGAGTAAGAGCAGAGGGACGGAATGGGGGTGTGGTGAGGGGCAGCAAGGAGACCAGGGAGAAGGGCACAGGAAGGGAGTTGGTGATGGAGGCTCACCGAGGGTCTGTTGTGGGCTGGGGTGGTCACGGGGGCCACAGGGGCTGGATGAGGAATAGGGAGAGTAAACGGGTGGACAGATGGGGACAGAGTACTGGCCACAGGCAATGGTCAGGGGCTGACAGGTGTGGACAGATGTAGGAACACAGGGTGTGAGCAGTCGGGGAGGGGACCCAAGGCCCAGGCCCAGGCCCTCAGTGGGTCTGAGCGGAGGAGGCAGCTGCGGCGGGCAGAGCCGTGCTACACTCACCTCAGACTTAGAAGCCTGGGAGCGCCGTCGCTGAAGCACTGCTCGGCCCATCATCAGCATCATGGTAGTGGTGACCGTGACCCCAGCCACAGGGTAGATGCGGCTCATCCCCAGGCCCATCCAGTGGCCAGGACAGCCCAGGCTGCCCCCACAACCTTCCAGGCTGTTGGGCTGGCAGCCCCAAGGCTGGAGGTCCAGTCCCACCTGGTACCACAGGGGCCGAGACCAGGCGTGGGAGGGGGCTGGCAGGGCCAGCAGGGGCAGCAGGAGCAGGAAGGACGGTGCGAGCAGCATGGCGGCGCCAAATGCCCGGATAGAACCTGGGTGCCCGGCAACGGGCAAACACCCCTCCCCCAGCAGCAGGCAGCAGGTTCCAGCTGGGTCCATGGCCTTTCATGAGGGGCAGCCTGGCCAGAAAACACAGCAGGGTGGGGAAGGGGAGCTTCCAGGGCCGAGGGGGGTGGCAGGCTTGAAGCCTGGGTGCCAATCTCCTAGCCAGCCCAAGACTGAAAGAATACCTTCCCCCACCTCCTCCTCCTCCCATAACGTCCAATCCCTAAAATTCTAACACCTCACAGCTCCTAAGGCTGTTGTCCAGCATAGAGCTGCTTGCTGGTCCCCAAAGCCCAGCCTACCCCACAGTCCAAATTACAGCAGGGTGAACCCTCACAAGTGTGGGGCCCCCAAACGCTCTGAATAAAGCCTGAAGGCTCGCGCTGGCCCGTGAGGTCCTGCGTGCCGTGGCCGCCCTCTGGCCTCGTGCAGGCCTCCCTGGTGTTCCCGAACACAATTGCTGTTTCCTACGGCGGGACACAGTCCTCCACTCCACTTCTCACGGCTTGTGTGACCTGCTCCCTTAGCTTCCCTCCCATGCCCCTGTTGGGCAACACAGTCCCTCCCCTCTTGCGTGACCCCATTTTGTTTTCTTCAAAGCAGTTCTGATAATCTGCAATTTCTTATTTGGGGTCTGGCCTCCACTCCGGCACATAAGCTTCACTCACCCAGTACTTCCCAAGCACACCACACGCCAGGCAACATTTCTGGTGCAGGGACATGGCGTGTCAGAGTAGATTAAAAAGCCCTGACTTCCTGGGCTGTGGTTGGCTGGGGGGGGCCGGGCGCCGATGATTCATGAACACAGAGCAGGATGCCGCTGCCAAACACTGAGCTGGACAAGGGGCACCTCGGTGACTTGAAGGGCAGGACAGCCTCTGTCCACTTGCCCAGCACAGAGGGGGGCACCTGGTCATTACCTGGTGGACGGCAGAGCTCATGGGTTCTGAGCAGGTAACAGGAGCCTGGCATTGTTATAAGCACTCCTTGGCACTGCCTCGTTTAATACTCACGGAGCAACCCACGACATGGATGCGGTTACCATCCCCGCTGTGGTGCCGAGGAGACCCAGAAAGATTCTAGCCCCCCACCCCCACTCACTCAGAGCATCAGCTGGCCCGAAGGAAGGCCCACTGCTGCCCACTGGGCAACACACCCAGATACTGACCGTTTAAGGTAGAAATCAAGCACATGCTTCTTGCAGTGACCTGCACAGCCCAAGTGACCTAATGATATGAATGGGCTTTTTCCCAAGTAAGTCAATCCTACGCATTCTTACTTCTCGACACAGACCAGCAGTGCCTGTGAACACCATGCTCCCCCAGCTGGTTGCTCAGGCATTTACTCTACACCCTCCAGGGGCTGCACTCACTGGGACCATTCCTGAGAAGCAGGTCTGATTCCACAGTCTTCCAGCTGAAGACACAGGCGCTGAGGGTTGTGCGTGGCTGGGGAGCTTGAACCTGGGGTGCCCCCACCCTGGCTCTGGGCCCCATAACTCTCCCTCTGGCTCTCTATTCACTCACTGGACTCTGCCCTCCTCAAACGTCCCCCCAACTTCTGACTTCAGCCCCCCACTTTGGAGCATAAGAAGAGTCAGGAGTCAGGGCTGTGGATCACTGCCCACCCCACCAAGCCCACACCAAGGCACAGCAAGCTGGTGGTAGGCAAACAGGTCTTTATTTTTGGGGCTAAAAACATGCGTCTTCCCCCAACCCAGCCGGTCTGACTCCAGTGTCCCATCCCAGGCCCAGGCCTATAGCACTGAACTTGGGAGACCCAGGACCTCCATCCCTGAGTTATGTGTGTGTGTGTGTGTGTGTGTGTGTATCCGGAGGGGACTCCTGGGTGACATCTGGAGGCAGCCCAGGGGCAGGGAGATTCTCACAAGTGCCTGGTCACAACCTGCAGAGGTGAGCAGTCTCAGGCAGGGCGGCGGCATGGTCAGAGTTTGGTCATCTGAGTGGGCAGAGGAGGGGAGGCTCCAGTCAGTTTCCAAAAACACATATCAACCCTTTCCCCCCGGACAGCAACCCCTGCTCCCGGGAGCAGCTTCAGCTGAAGGCAGGAAGGGAAGGCAGTGGGTCCACTGCGGCAGAGCCATTCAGGATGGGTGGACTTCCTGGAGGTGGGGGTCAGGATAGGGACAAGCAGTAGACAAACAAAAACAGCTCTGTGAGCCAGAGGCCAGCTCACCAAAACAGAGCTGGCAGGGCTGGGCCTCGGGTGTTGGAGGGCAAAGAGGACAGCATCGTGGACAGAGGCAAAGAGATGCTGCTTAGTGATCGAAGCATCGAAGAAGTGCCCAGCCTCAAGCTGGGCGATCACAGGAGCTGCGGGCAAGGAATAGGTCTCCCCTAGCTCAGAGAACCACCAGGAACCCCAACCCCCAACCTCAGTCACCAGAACACCCTGACCCATTTCACCCATGACCTCTACCTCCTGAGGTGACAACAAAACCTCCAGTCACTCCTGACCGTTGACCCCTGCCTCCCAAGACGCCTCTGACCTCCAGTCTCAGAGAAAGAGTTTTCCTTGTGCTGCTTGGCAGACTCCTTGGCTGAAAGAGCCCCACTCCCCTCCCAGACCACTCATGCTGTACCCCCCACGCACTGTGGCAGGCGGCCATATACACTTCCACCTCGATCTCTCGGAAGTCGCTGAAAATCTGCAACAGAAAAGGGGGCCAGGCTCAGAGGGAAGCTCAAGGGCTCCAAGGAAGGACTCAGGCAGGTTGTGGGGGAGGGAGTTTTGAGAGGGAGCTCAGAGGGGCTCTTGGGTCTAGTTACGGGGTGAGGAGGCTTAGGGGGCCTTGTCCTCTCCCAGGGCTCTTCTTAGGGGTGCCCCAGCCCCTTACGTTCTTCAGGTTCTTGATGCACACAGTGTCCACGAAGGAGAGGGCACCCAGGTCCAGGACAAGGCTGTGGAAGTGTGGCTGAGGCAGGCCCAGGGCCTTCAGTGTGGACCCATTTGGGGCCTTAGCATCTTCCTGACCACTGGCTGCTGCATCCTCTAGCTCATTCCCTGTGCTCGCCTGCTGGGAAACCAGACACCCTGCAAAGGCTGCCCAGGAAGGGGTGATGGCAAAGAACACACACGGACAGGCAAGGGCCACACTGGGTCAGATGTGGGAGCATGCATGCAAACACCTGCATATATGGGACATGCAGGGGACACATGAAAACCTGGACATGGAGGAGGCTCTTGTATGTAAAGACAGGAGGGACAGGAGGGACATATGGGGATGCACAGGAGAGGAAGCCCAGACTCAGGGAGCATGCACAGACGTGCATATACTGCTGTTATCTCCCGAGCTCAGGCCTAGGGACGCTTAAGAAGGTGGGGTGCTGGGTGACAGCGCCCCATCCTCAGCCAGCCAGGGTGGGGCGGGTAGGGGGCCCAGGGACACGTGAGCACACACAGACAGCTTGGCACCCTGCCTGGGTCTCTAGTTGAGCTTGGCGTCCCTTTTGATCCCATATTTTTCCCCATAGCCCCAGTCCCTTCTCTCTACCCATGAATCTTGTGGACTCCACAAATTCAACGTCTTTGGATGGTAGACCAGAGAGCCACAAGCAGAATCTATGGCAGATCACTAGGCCTCTCTCCAGAAGGCATCGGATCCATCACCACCCGCATCCCCCCACCCCCCACCGCTGGCGCAACCACCTCGAACCCACGGCTTTCCTTGCAGGACATGCATGGACCACTCACATCTCTGCAGCTCATGGCTGCCCCCTCTCCCACCTCCAGCCTCACCTTAGCCTTGGAGTCCTCCACGTTGTTGCTCTCCATGTCTCTGATGCTGGTGTTGACTTGGATGGAAACAGATGTGCCCTCGGAGGCGGCAGTCTAGGCCGGGGAGAAGGGGGACAAGAAAGAGTTCTCCCAGCTGTCATAGGACAGCCAACCAGGCAAGTCTGGTATCACCCCCAGGCTTTGGGCAGCTAGGCAGGCCAGAAACTAAAGCTTAGGACCCAGGGCTGCCAGGCTGGAGGTGGTGGGGTTTTCACCAGCTCCAGGAGCAGCCAAAAATGGAAGAGGACTGTGGTGGTCCATGCTATCACTGGCTTGGGGGTTGGGGGGACAAAACTCTGCCCAGAGCGCTGACCTGCCGGGGGAGCAAAGCAGGGGCCCAGCAGGGTGGGGGGGGCATCAGGGAGGAAGGAGGGATGAGTGAGGCTAAGAACTCAGGCCAGGAGGCCAGGAGAAAGAGCATGTGGGTTCAGCAGCAGGACAGGGGGCAGGAATACCTGGCTTGAAGGGGCCCCTGCCTCTTTCTGGAGACTCTTCTGCAGTCGCTTCAGCTTTTGCTCCTGCTTCCTGAGCCGCTTCTTCTTCTGGGAGATGAGGTGGTCAACGTCCACACCGCACTAGAGGCAAATGTCAGGGAAGGGGATGTGGATGCTCTGGGGAGGTGAGGGAGCCTCTGACACTCACCCTGGGGACCCCCGGACTCACCCTCTGCTTCAGCGCGTCGCTGTAGAGCTCAGCATTAGCAAAGTACATGGTGGCTGAGGAGCGGAAGACCTTCACGCCTGGGACCTCCCTGGCCTGGGGATGGGTCAGGTTGGGTGGCTGAGCCCTCCATTCTCCTGGTTGTATCGTGTTCTCCTGCTTTCCTCCCCGTGTGGCCCAGGGCTCCCATCATCAAGCCTCTGCTCACCGGCCAGCATGGGCCCAGCCTGCGGCCCCTGTTCTCCCAAGATCTTGGGCCACAAGCTTGGCCATATCACCCCAACTCCTCGTCCTGCTCCCTAGCCCCCAACCTTGCCACCCAGGCCCTCAGCCAGGCCTGTCAATGCTTCCTCCAGGGCATCCTGCACCCTCCCTCCCCACCTCCCCTCCCTTCTGCCAATACCCAGGCCAGGGTATTAGGCCTCCTCGTGGGGCTCCACCCCCCACCCTATGGTCTGTTTCCTGCCCGCGCACAGAGAGACCCTCCCCAGCTCCCACTCCATCCAGGGCACAGCCCAGGAAGTGTGGCACTGCTCGGCACTCGGGCCTGCATAATGTGCCCCCCACCTCCCTTTCCAGCCTGCTGAGCTGCTCCACCTCCTGCCCTCCCCTTACTCTGCCTGATTATACTGTACTCAGACTCCAAGGCTCCATGTCAGCAGGAATGGGCTTGTTTTATTCCAGAACCCCACTATTAGGCACGAGGCTTCTCAGGAGGTAAATGAACCACTGAGATGTGGGAACTCCACTGATCAGATCAGGAAACAGCCTCCCCTACATCCTCGTGCCCCGGGCTCCTGCCCCACCAGCATTCCTGCACCAAGGCTGCTCGGCAGGATAAGGCTTGACTGCTGGCTCCAAGACAGACCCCTCTCCAGGCTCCTCAGTCCCTCTCTGTCCACTGCTCCTCTGTCCTTTCGTAGCTTTTGAGTCACAGACCCAAATTCCTCCCTTGAAGCTCCCAGGACCAAAGCACTCTCAGCCCCCAGGGTCTTTGCCGGGTATAGAAAGGACTAACAAAGGCTCATCCTGCCTCTGTCCCACCCCACCAGGCCTTCCTCCTGCCCAGCCCCTCCCACCCACCTCTGAGTACTCAGCCACATCTTGGTAAATGTCCGTGTCCGGCACCTGCCCCAAGACAGAGTAGCGGGGCCTGTGAAGGAGAGTGTGTGAGGAGGGGGCCATGAGGGGGTACCAGGGAGCCTAGGGTTACCCCTGAGATGCGGGAAAGCTGGAGGGAGCCAGAGTGGCCCTCACCCCCTCACCAACTGGGATGGGGGCACCGAAAGGGGAGACTCACAGCTGTGTGCGGACCACCACGAGCAGCAGGGAGAAGACGACTGAGATTGCCAGGCCGATGTCCAGGTTCAGCAGGATGGTGGCCACAAAGGTCACCAGCCAGATGAGCTAAAAGTAGAAGGGTAACATGGCTAGGGGAGTGGGAGAAAAATGAAACTCCGCCCAGAGTGCTGACCTGCCAGGGGAGCAAAGCAGGGGCCCTGGGGGCATCAGGGAGAAAGGAGGGATGAGTGAGACTAAGAACTCAGGAGGCCAGGAGGCCAGGAGGTCAGGAGAAAGGCCGTGTGGGTTCAGCAGCAAGACAGCGGGCAGCAGGACAGGGGCCCCCAGACCCACCCCTGGGCTCCCAGGCCTCTCACCAGATCCATTCGATTAGACTTCCAGAGGGAACGTATGTCGCTGAACTGCTTCAACATGCCCTTCAAATTCACGATAATGGCAGCTGCCAGGACTGCCTGGATGAGGAGAGGGCGTGTCAGCAGGGGCTGCTGCGAGGTGCCCAGATGCTGACAAGCCTGACCACCGGGGCAGGAGCCAGACCCATGCTGGCATCACCCCGCATGACGCTAACGACCACCCCGAGCCAAACAACTTGGATCCGACCCTGAAGGGTTCTAATCCCTGACCCTTGACTCCAAATCTCACCCTAAAGAGCTGAACCTTGACAAAGAGGTCATGCATGACCTTGTATTCCTGCCCCTCCCCTAGGACCTGACTGACCGGAGCCTCTGGCCTGGCCAAGTCCCTCAAGCCCGGCTGGGTGGATGTGGCCACTCACCTTGGGCAGGTCTCTGAAGAGCTCCCCAAGTTTGACGATGATAATGAGGATGAAGAGGGAGGAGACAGCTCCAGCCACCTGTGGGGGGTGGAGGGAGGAGCGGGGTGGGATCGCCCAGCCAACGTGGTGTGTGTGCGCGTGCACAGATGCCCACCCACGCCCGAAGCCCACCTGTGTGTTGCCCCCGGCACTCTCCTGTACCAGACTGCGGGACATGGAGCAGCTCACGGGGAAGCACTGGAAGATGCCCCCAATGAGGTTACTGAGGCCAAGAGCCACCAGCTCCTGGTGGAGAAAAAGTGCAGGTATGTAGTGTCTGGTGCCTGGGCCACTATGTCCAGGCCTAGGTGTCCCCAACCTCCATCCACACTCAACAGCCCCCAGACTTGGCTGCTGCTGTCCCAAATGCCTTGCTCTCCCATCCTCAGTCCCCTGCACGGCCCCAGCACATCTGTTTGCGGTTTCCCTATGTCCCACCTGATACTCCACACCCCCCGCCCCCAGGCCCTGGGGTCTCTCTATACCCAGCGACCCCTGTATCCCACCCCCAGACCTGGTTGCTGTCCACCCGGTAGCCGTGCCTCAGGGCGAAGATCTTCCCCAGGGAGATGGCAATGGCAAAACCAACCACAGCGATGGTGAAGGCATATCCCACCAGGCTGGCGAACAGCTGGGGGCTGGGGGCCGCTGGGGGCAACAGCCTGCGAGAGGCATCTGTGAGGCCAAAGGAAGGAGCTGGCCCTGGGCCCCCAGCCCTCCCCGACCGGACAGGGGCCAGAGCTCACCCTGCAGGGATGTCACCCACGACATCCACCCCAAATCTGGCCTTTAGGCCCACACCGTAGGAGATGCCTGTGGCCCCGATGAGCTGGGGAGAGAGGACAGAGTCAGGGGAGTGGCGCTGGCATCATCAAGGGGCTGGAGAAACCACTGTGGGAAACAGACCATAGGGTCGGGGGTGGAGCCCCACGAGGGGTGAAGCAAAGCCTTCCGGGGGGGTGGGGAGAAGTGGGCAACAGGGTAAAACACACCACCCTTTGGGGAAAGTGGAGATGCTATCAGGGTCCGGAAGGTACTAACATGGGACCTTCCTGCTGTGGTCACACCCCGTCCCCAGGAACTCTCCCTGGTGCCCACTCCAGCTGGTCTTTAAATCCTGGGGGGCGCCCGCCAGCAGGGATGTATCCTCCCCTGCCCCTCCCCCCGGCCCCGCAGATTCCGAACCGTTAGCAGCTCCCCAGGGATCGGCATGGGCAGATATCGGTGCAGCTTGTCATTGAGCAGTTTCACCAGCACCAGCACCACCCCTGCCACCAACGCAGTGACCACCGTGCCCACCACACTCTGGGGCAGCTTCGAGCAGACGTCCACCACTGTCTGAGGGGAGGCAGGGTCACGGGTAGCACTCAAGGTTGTGGGGCGCACCCCGCCCGTCCCTCCTCCCGCCCTCACTCACATAGATGAGGGACAGCGGCCCCGAGCAGCTGCTCAGTTGGAGGCCAAACACATACTTGAGCTGCGAGACGAAGACCTGCACAGACGCGGCCGTCGTATAGCCGCGGACCAGGGGCTCCGACAGGTAGGTGACCACAAAGCCGAAGCGGACCAGGCCCAGCCCCACCTGTGGGGTGGCCAGGGGCAGTCAGGGGACACGAGGGTCGGGGTCGTCAGGGTGGCTACAGCAGAGCCCGGGGCAGGTGGAATCCAAGGGACACGAGGGAGCAGCCAGGGGGAGGAGGAGGGCGGTGATGGGCAGACCCTCGGGGGAACTGGCAGTGGTGGGGTGAGGGGTGGGGGGCACATCCTCCTGCCTGCTCCGCACCTGGAAGAGTCCGACCAGGACGCTGAGCGTGGAGGCCAGCTGCACCCGCACGGCATCTCTGGCCACCTCATCGACGGTGGAGTTCACACCCTGCAGGAAGTTCTCATTCGGGGCCAAGGATTCTGTCACACTGCCCACCATCACAGACATGACAGCAAAGGTGCCTGCAGAGGTAGGTCAGGGCAGGTCTGCAGGGGAGAGGACACTGCCCTACCCTTAAGGGGAGAGGTCAGGAGATAGCTGGTTCTAGACAAGTATCTTCAGACTACATCAGGCATAGAGAAGCAGTGCTGGTGATCACGTGTGAACCCTGAACTCAGGGACTCTTGAGGGAGGCCAGAAATGCCGGCCCGCCTCACCTACCCTGCCCCACCCATGTCTATCGGCTGAGAATCACACCCCTTGTAGAAGGTGAGATGGGGAAAGGGGGCACGGCCTGCCTCAGGCTGGTCAGGACTCTGCCAAGTTCTGGGCCCTTCAAGTTGCCTCACCCACATCCTCCTGGAGCCAGGGCCTGGAGTTATCCTGAATCTGTGGCCCCACCGTCAGAGGCCTAGTCCTGCCTGGAAATGACCTTGGACCCAGCACCAGTGCTGTCCCCTTCCCTAAGTTCCCTTGCCCCGCTCGGCCCTCCCTCGCCCTGTCCTCCCTGGGGGAAGGTGGACATCCTCCTGCAAGGCTGAGCCTGGCTCCACTCACCCACGGAGATGTGCCGGGAAGTGCCGAACAGGAAGTAGATAAAGACAGGATAGAAAGAGCTGTAGAGGCCAAACACGGGGGGCAGTCCAGCCAGGAGGGCATAGGCTAGGCCTGGAAGTGGAATGGTAGCAATGGAGGCTTGGAGGCCGGGGCCTTGGAAAGGATGAGGGAATCCCAACCCTAGGTCATGGGCCATAGTTCCAGGGGCAGCGCTCATAGCTTCAGATTATGGGGGGTGCACAAGCCCACAGGGCTTCCGGGCCGGGGCCTTGAAGGATTGCAGATCGCCCCCCAAGGATTGAGGGTACAGCCTCCAGGTCAGGTATGGCTCACCCTGTGGTAGCTGCATAATGGCCACACTCAGGCCAGCCAACGAGTCGCCCAGGAGCCAGTCACGCAAGGGATACCGGGGTAGCCAGGCCAAAACCGGGAGGTGCTGGAACAGAAGGGCTCGGGCCCGAGCACGGGAGCACCTGGGGACACAACAGTAGGCATTGGGGACAGGGTCTACCTAAGTCCTGCCAGCGCCCCCAGACCCCCACCCTCCACCTTACTGAAACCAGGTTCGCCATTGGTAGGTCGTGGTTGCTGAGGTCCAGCACCCCAGCTCCTCCAACTGTTCCTGGTTCATCAGTGGCCGCTCCACATGGTAGTCTCGCTTTCTCAGCTCCATGGCCTGTGTCACAGGCAACAGTGCCTGTGTGTCCCTCTGTCTGGGGTGGCGAGACCAGAGTCACAGTGAGTGTACCCCTGGCCCAACCTCCCCCATGCTTCCACCTGGGATCAGAGTCACCCACTTGACTTTTCTAGGCCTTGAGATCTAGGTAGCTGAGAGCTGGACCCATGCCCAGCCAGTGGAAATCCCTGAACTTTGGCTAGGAAGTCTCTCGGTGGGCCAAAGTCCCCTATGAAGGGATGGCAAGATAAATATAATCCATACCTCCAACCCAGGTATAGCTGCCCCCCCTGTGAGTGTTCTATCAGTCCCCATCCCAGGCTGACTGTCCCCCCCAGCCCCTCCCCTGGACAATCCCTGTCCAGTCTCTGAGTCCTCATCCAGCTGCCCCAGGAGCTCAGTGCTGGCTGTCTGAGAACTCGCACAAGGGACCCAGCAATCAGGGGTCCAGTCCTTCAGGCAGGTTCCTCTTTAGAGTGACTCCCCTCTAAGGGAAGGAAAGTATTGGGGCTAAGTTTGCCCCTGGGCCTCCAGCCTGGGGATCCAGGCTGTGGACAAACTCAGGCTTAATCTGGGAAAGCCAGGGAATGGCTCTCACCTGGAGAAAGGGGTCTCACCTGGAAAGGCAAGCTCCCACCTGAAGTGGGAAGATTTCCCCTCCAGAGCTCCTACTACCAGGTGCTCTTTCTCCCAGAGGGAAAGCTCTCACCTGACAGGAAAGTTTGCACCAGCCAGGCATGTTCTGTATTCAGAGAATCTCTTATCCACCCAGAGGCTCCCACCCAGAGGCGAACCTCCCCCCCCC
>NC_138369.1:14760748-14810638 GCF_054177405.1 Leptonychotes weddellii
GAAAGCTCTCACCTGGAAATAGATCTCAGCGCAGGAGTCTTCCCTGAGGGGAAACTCTCCCCTGCTGGGAAAGTTTTCAGGAAAGTTCTGATCTGTGGGCTCTGACCTAGGGGTAGGATCTCCCCCGAGGGGTAGGAACTCGCCTGGGAAGAACCTCTAACCTGGATGAACTGGTCAGAGAAGGGAGTGGAGTAGGTGCAAGGCAAATAGATCCTCAGAGATTCTTGACACCGCGGTGTCACAGAGATCTTTGAGCCCCCTTGCCCCTCCTCCGTGAGTCGCTCAGGTCTTCTTAAAGGGCTCCCCCACTCCCCAGGACACGTGCTTGGAGGGCGGGGCCTAGATCCTTGGCCCCTTCCCCGGGGAGGGCACCTCGGTCCTTCCAGCCGGACCCCTCATTCCCGGTCAGTGGTACAGCTGCGTGGGCTCAGGCCACCGCTATGGACTCCTTGCGGCGACCTCCCGGCCCCAACGCGCCCAGCGGCTCACCTCCTGGGCCGGGGCTCCTCCACACTCAGCCGCCTCCCGCGGCCCAAGGCTAGCCCGCGGGCAGCGCTCGAGTGGCTTCCCGCACAGCCCTCAGGGGCGGGGGTAGCGCGGGCTCCCGCCCCATCCCTCGCTTCAGGGGGCAACCGCCTGCAGAAAATCGGCAAAGCTGCAAACCAAGGCGTCGCAGGGGGAGGATGCCTGCTCCGGACTGCCCCTTCCGAGCTAACCCAAGCCGGCGCCTGCACCGGGGCTACGCGGCAGCTCGCGGACACGGACGCGGAGAACCGGAACCGTGCCCTGCACTCACCCCGAAGCTTCAAACAGCCCCATGGCCAGTAGGCTGCCTGCCAGGTGGCGGCGGCGGCGCCTAGAGCTCCTGCGCGCAGCCGGGGACCTACGCGGGGCTCCAAGGGGCCAATCCCCGGACAGGACGGGGCAGGCTTGGGCCAATCAGCGTGCTCGGGCGGGGCCTAAGGGACACTCTTCAGGAGGGGCGAGCCCCCGGGAGGAAGATTTAACCCTTTCCTCCCCTGCGGCCTGGAACTTCACAACTGGGACTAAGGATCCCCGCTCGGCTACGGCCGTGGCCGGGGTACCTGGGTACGACAGGGCGGATACCAAGTCCTGGCTTCTCTCGGAGGGTCCCCGCGGGATGGGGAGGGAAACCCCCCAAATGGGCTGCCTGGGGGCGCTGCTGGTAACCAGAGCCTTAGCTCTCCTTGGGGTATCCGGTCTAGGGGCCTCTTTTGCCTCCCACTAAGGGCGGCGCCTTCAGGCTTTCCCCTTAAGACCAGTGTTTGGGGCGCCTGGGTGGCTCAGTTGGTTAAGCGACTGCCTTCGGCTCAGGTCATGATCCTGGAGTCCCGGAATCGAGTCCCGCATCGGGCTCCCTGCTCGGCAGGGAGTCTGCTTCTCCCTCTGACCCTCCTCCCTCTCATGCTCTCTGTCTCTCATTCTCTCTGTCTCAAATAAATAAATAAAATCTTAAAAAAAAAAAAAAAAAAAAGACCAGTGTCTGATACCGAAGGTGCTCAAGGCCTCCCTTCAACTCTGGACATCCAGACCTGAAATGAAGCTGCGAGGTTTCCCTCCCCTACAGGGCACAGCCTGGCATCTCGCCCCGAAGACTTCTGCCTGAACGGGGAAGGAACACGATGTCCTGGCCAGCTGCAAGTCCGAGAGGCTAGTGGGGGTCAGTGCTGTTAATGGGCTGAGGGGTTGGCAAGGGCAGTTCCTAAGGTTGATTGGAGCCCTGGCCAGGGCAAATGCCAGGTTAGAGTTGCAGGCCCTGAAGACCAAGTCATCATGCTGACACCTTGAGGAGAGAAGGGATTTCCCTGGCGCCTTACTCCCAGGACCTGTGCTCATACTTCAGGCCCCCCATCACAAAGCACCAGGCCAGAACTCAGGGTGAAAGAGATGGGAACTTGGTCCAAATGTCAGACAAAATGGGCTAAAAATAGCTGACTATTGAGGGGGGAGGGTCAGTGCTCAGATTTCTCCCAAAGGTCAGCCTGGTCTGAATCATAACCACCCTCCTACGCTACCCACCCCACTCCCACTCCCAAACAGAAAGACGCAATAACCATTTTCTATAGAAGTTTATTCCCAAAACAGAGCGCGGCTTCACGGAACAATTTACACAGACGGGGAAAGGGACCACTGGGCTGGAGCAGGGGACCGCCAGAGAGGGGCATCTATAGAACCTAGGACATAGCAAGGACACCCCCCTCTCCCCAGAGCGGGCCCCTCAACCCTTCAAGGGCTGGGGTCATTCTGGGTAAGGAGAGCTGGAGTCCTGGCTGGCAGGATTTGGCACCAGTCAGCAAAGTAGAATTTTTAATCGCCTTGGAAACTGCCTCCCAAGAGTATGTGTGGGGGAAGGGGGGTGTCTGCACAGACCCCCTACAACCCTACACAACCCATTGTTCCTAGCCATAAGAGGATGCCTACTCTGGAGGCCTTCTGGGTCTGCTGTTCAACAGGGGGCTCAGGGCTGACCTTTGGCCTGGGAGAGTTAGGAGCCAGAAACCTCTCAAGATGGCCATGTCCAGGGTCCTCCAGGCCCTCTCCGGCCTTCTCAATCTTTCACTTGTAAACAAAGGGAGGGGGGAACCACTTTTTCAACTGTAAACAAAGTATAAAAGTTCAAGGTTTTGAGTTGTAAACACAGTTTTAGCATGTTTTAAATCTTGACCTGTAAACAAAGTAACAAAATCTAAAAGTCCCCAGTTCTGGACGTCAGACAAAGTAATAAAAGAGTTTTGTGAACAGGGTCCTAACAGTCATTTCTCCCTTTATAAGGGAATGAAGTAGGATGGAACTAGTTACCGCAGCCCAGGTGCCCAGGGCCAGGGAGGGTCCTGTAAACATGGGAGGCAGTGGCACCTACATTCTGTGTCTTCAACTCTCTTACTTCTGCTCCCCCTTGCTCCCCCGCCTACCCCTAGGAAGAAATTCTAGCACAGGGGAGTGTCGGGGAATCAGATGGCACCACAGACAACGTTTGCTCTTAGCAGGGGCTGGCAAAGACCCCCCTAGTCCACCCTCTGCAGGAATGTCTGCATAGAGGCCTGAGCCCCTCCGCGTGGGAGAAAGGGAAGCCTTGCTCTGTAAACATGACATGCTGCTCCACCAGCGCCCCACAGCATCAGTCCTAGGTCATAAGGCAGTAAGTGGCAGGGACTCCGCATAAGAAACACACACATCCACGGGGAGGGGCAGCATGAGCAAGCCCCGTGAGGAGGTCAGAGGACCCCTGTTTCCAAGACAACCCCCAGTCCCTGAAGTTTGGCCCTTGGGGCATCTGAGAAAGCGCAAAGATCAATTCTGTACTTTGGGCCCTACCGATATTCAGATCAATGGGCAGGGGCTATTTGCCCCTCCTCTCTGAATTTACCCCAGGAAGATGAGAGGAAAGAGCATATCGTTTGCCAGGGACCCAAATGGGGCCAAACACTGCACGTCTTACCCTCTGTCCCCTTCCCCTTCCAGCCCAGTCTCAGAACCCCCGGGAGACAGAAAAGCTGAAAAATAACATAAGCATATCTCTCTGGTTACAAAGGTACAAAACGTATAAAAGTCCTCCTTTCAGTTCCCTCCCCCTGCACCTGTTACACGCATGCTCACATGCTCATGGACAGAGCGAGGAGCCTCAGCACTGCAGCAACAGGAGAGCTGGGGGGTGGGTGGGAGGCTGCCTTGGGATCAGCCCCTGACTCCTGGAGTCTCTTCTGTTAGCTCAAATCCTCCACGGCCCTCAGCCGTTCCTAGTCCGGGAGTCTGCCCCTCAGGAGTGCCCCTCGCTTCTGGGAACTCTGCAGGGTTGAACGCGGCAGTCAGAGGTGGTTGCTGAGAAAATTCAGTCAGGGGGCTCTCGGCTCCCCCACAGCCTGGGCCCCCGCCATCTCCCCCCCAACCCCATCACCTTTTCCTTTCAGTCCCCAGCCCCCTTACACCCATTCCGGGGATCTAGACCCCTTCACCCCTTCTGCACCCTGAGACTCATCAGCAAGGCCCCCTGGTCACCACCTGTCCCCTCTCTAGGCACTCAGCGAGCACCTGCTGAGTACAGATATTACATTAGCACTTGACAGATGTCGCCTCAAAAAATCTCCACATCTCATCTGTTACTACAGACACATTTTACAGATATGGAAACAGAGACTCGGGGAGGTCAAGTGTGACCCCAGGGCCCGAACCCCTGCACAGTCCCCCAGGACCCCTCCCCCACCCCACCAGCTAGACCCCAAGGCTAGGCTGCAGTTGGGCCCAGGCAATACTCATAGCTCTCCCTCAGCCCTGCATCCAGCACCCTTCCAGAGTCCCCGGCACAAGGCCCTAAGTTCCCTGCTCCTCCTTCCTTTCTCCTCCTCGGACTCTGCTTGGGTTCTATTGGTCTCCTGCCCTACTCCTGGGGTCCCTTTCCCCCAAAGCCTCCTTTTAACCTGCAGACCTCCACAGAGCCTGACCTAGCTGTTCATCCTTTTTGAAACTCAACTCTTCTCTTGGCTTCCAAAGCCTGGCAATCCCTGGTTCCTCCCCACTCCCTCTTGGACTCCTGTGTATCCAGCTGCTTCCCAGGTACGTCTGCAGCTCCCTACGCTACAGATGGCCCACAGGCCCCTGAGATGCACCAGGTCCCAACTCAGTTCCTATGTGCTCCACCTCGCAGTGCCCACAGGCATGAGGAACTTAACACTGACTAAATAAATAAGTGGGTAAATGATTTACTTTCAAAGTTAGCTCTTCAGCCTGACATATGAGATGCCCATATCCTGGCACTACTTCTGGCCTCTCCTTATCCCTTACCACCTCCTAAGCAAAGCCTCTCAAGCCATGAATCCTCCTCTCCGCCCCCCGGCCCCCCTGCCCCTTTCCGTACCACGTTACCTCCTCCTTCTGGGCCTTGGCTCCTGCTCTCGCCCCCTCCACTAGCTCAAGCCCTTTGGAAGGCACGTATCTCTCTTCCCTAGCCCGGGAGGTGCAGGGGAGGGTGGCTGGCACCAATCAGACACGTGGCAAGTCCCTGCTAATCACACCACCATTCCCTGCCTGTGGCCCCCTCGGGTAGCCCACACTGCCAACCCACATGTGGCCAAACACAGGGCAGGGTGCACAGGAGGTTGCCTTAAGCTGATGAGGGTGGGGGCAGGTGGCCACACCCTGCTTACTCTGAGTCTGGAGACAGCTCCGAGATGCTGTGGGACGTGGCAGAGCGTGGTGTGGAGGGCCCAAGCGCAGAGGCTGTGGCAGAAGGCGTGGCAGTGGTGTGAGGGCCCGAGGGCGTGCTGGAGGACTGCACAGAGGAGGAGAGAGCTGAGGAGTTGAAGGAGGCCAGGATAGAAGAAAGAATGTCCAGCTGCTCTGTGGAGGGGCCATGGCTAGGGCCACTGGCTGGGTCCTCCCTAACTCTGAGCAGCTGTGGGGCTGGCCCGAGGCCTTCTCGTGAGGGGTGCCGGCTAGGCATGTGGTCCAGCTGCTCCCCTGAGTTCGATCTCCTGGACAGGGAATCCAGGGGCCGGGATGGCAAGAGGGGGTCCCTTGAGAGTTGCCGCTGGGGAGACAGGGGCAGAGGCGGGGGCTGTGGGTCAAGGTCCCGGGCACCGTGGGGCAGGGGCAGTGTGCGCAACCACTCGCAGGGTGCCCCTAGGTCCAGAGCATCTCGTGACCCGAAGCGGCTGGCCCTGGCGCCAGGGTAGTCCCTGGGTGGCTGCCTCCGTGGGAGGGTACTGCCCCGATCCCTGGGCTCCAGGTGGCCTGGCGCGGCGTCCAGGCATTCCTGGGACCCCGGCCGACTCAGGGGACGCAGAACAGGGGCAGGGGCCTCCTCCAGTCGCTCACGGCTCAGTTGCCGCCGGAGGAGCAGGTCCAGCTGTTCTCGAGAGGAGTAGCGGCTGGCTGGCTGCGAAAGGCTGCCTGTGGCCCCTCCAGCATAGATGCGACCATAGGAGGCAGCTGGCACGGCACGGTGGCCCAAGGTGGCTGCACGGCGCCAGGACAGCTCAGGGGCACCTCGGGTCTGTGGCACCAGTGGGTACTGCAGTCGGTTCTTTAGGATGCCTGTGTGGGGAACACATGGGAGCTAGGCTATGTATGGGGTGGGGGCAGGGGCAGACACTCCCTGGGTCTAGGGCGGTAGCTGCCCCTGCGATCCCTGTGACATGGGGCTGGGGGCAGAAACCCCTTGCAGAGGGGCAGAGGCAGCCCCTAGGGATTCCACAGTGGCAGCAGGACAGGGCTCAGAGTGGGGAGGCGGTAATCCTCGGTCAGGACAGGGTCTGTCCCCATGGGTGCAGGAGTAGGGGCAACCCCCCCCGCCCTTGAGATCAGAGGAGGGACAGCCCCCAGGATGTGGCAATGCGGGCCAGGGTCAAAGGGGCAGGAATCCCCGGGGTTGGGGTAAAAGCAGTCCCTGGGGTCCCTGAAGTACAGGTCAAAGTCAGGGATCATACCTTTCCTCTGACGCTGGGCCCGACCCAGGGAGGTTTCATCTCCACTGGTCAGGGCCAGGTCTGGCTGGTTGTTGTTGGCTGCATCCTTGCTGGTGTCCAGCCCCAGGCGCCTTTCAGAGCCCCAGGTCTGCAGAGCACAGGGAGTGGCCTCACATTCCCCTAGGGCTGGCCAGTAGGACAGGAGGTCATTGCCATCCACATCTGTGGAGCCAGAGCAGGTTACAGGAGCCTCCGAGTTGACCCCACTGTTTCATGAGCCCTATGATCCAGACTCAGTGACTGCCCTCTCTCCCCCAAGCCTGATCCTAATGACTCCTGAAACCCTGGCTGTTCTGACTGAGCAGAGGTAGGAATAAGCGGGTGTCTCTCAGAAATCAATGGAACCATGGAGAAGATTACTGGTGAGCCTGCCACTCTGGAGGTAGACAGATACTAGGGGTGGGGGAACTTGGTGGCTGAGGGGCCAAGAAGAACCCTGGAAGAGCCAAGGCTGAACCCTAACCCTCAGGGAAGAAAAGGGGCCGGAGAAATGACATGTCACCCCGTAACATCCCTGACTTTGACCTTGTTGCCCAGGCTGTTCCCGGGCCTCCAGCCAGCAGAACTGCTAGGAAGCTGGATGGGGCGAGGTGTGTGGGCACCCAGTGATGACCCCACGCTTCCAATAGGTCAGTCCCAGGAATCCTCAGGGGATATCAGTGTCCCTAGGTCACACCCAGGTGGAATAGGGGGTGTCTCTTGGTCACCCAGGGGGTCAGAATATCCCCTCACCTTTGGGGTGAGTGAGGAGCCTCTCACTCTGGGCTGCGCGGCAGAGTGGACGCTGGAAACGTCCCCGGGTTCGGCCATTGTCCTCGCTCTCTGAGGATGGGATGGACAGACTTCTCTCCTCCTCCAAGGACAGGTCACTGTCGGAGTCAGAGTCTGCGGCTGGAGTTGGGAAGGTCAGAAGAGGGAAGGCACATCAGTGGCTCAGGGAGCCAAGGAACTTGGGGGTCAGCAAAGAGCCTGGAGCTGAAGGTCTTGGAGTGGCTACAGCAGGGAGCTGGGGCTGGGGACCTAGGTAGAGCCTGGAGTGGGGGTCGGTGCAGAATGGCTGGGACTTGGCAGGAGAACCAGGTGCCTCCTGGGGCAGAGACCTGGGGGGAGCTCGCCCCACCACAGTCGGCTGCTGCGCTGCTGCTCTCAAGAAAGAGAAATGGGGGAGAGACCCTCCGCCTCCTCCCACCCCCGGCCCAGGCACCTACCTCCACCAGCATCTCGATGGAACATGGCCACGTCCAGGTCAGTGGGGCCAGCGTGAGCCTGGAGGCTGTGGTCAGTGTGGTCAGCAGCTGAGCCATGTCGAACCAGGACATTGTCCCTGGAAATGCAGGAGCGCCCCACCCCATCATCAAAGCGTGATGTAATGGGGTGCTTCGGAGGCTGGGGCATCTGTGAGCACCCAGGCCAACTGCTGTGGAATGGCTCTGAAGGCACCCCGGGTGTGTGGCAAGAGGCATCTGGGCCCAGGTGCCAAGATGGGCAGAGCCACCATCCCGGGACCCGTGATGCCAACCTCTGGTCGAGTGGGACTGGTCTGAGCTGTATGTCCCCTTGCCCCTCCCGAGAAGGCTGCTCCGCTCACCTGAGGTAGCCTCGGCCCCGCTGGCTGTCTTGGTCCTGGGTCCGGCCCGAGCGGGCACTGCTCACTGAGGAGACAGTGGAGGCACCCAGGGTGATGCGGATGAGGCCGCTCTCTTCAAAGAGGGCGGTGTTGTTGTAAGCCCCGTGCCCCTGCAGGAGGTGGGCGCAGACAGGCGTGTGAGCCGGCTCTGCAGAGGCCTCCGGCCCCCGGCCTCCCAGGGCCCCCGCCCTGACCCCCCAGCCCCGAGAGCACCTTACCGTGCCAGGCGCCGGCCTCGCTTCCTCGGGCGCTGCCTTCCTGCCCAGACAGGCCGGCGTCCAGGCTGCCCGAGCATCTGCATTCAGGACACAGAAGAGCAGCAGAACTACCAGGCCCTGTGCCCGAAAGGGTCAGTGTGGGGTCAACGAGGGGTAAGCGAAAGTCAGTGAGAGATCAGAAATGAGTCACAGGTCAGAGGAGGGCCACCAGGGGGGTGAGTCAGGGCTGGGAGATGTCACTGTGGGTCAGCAAGGGGGGGGGGGGTGGTCAGGCATTGCAAGTTCGTGTGAGGGCCGACCCAGGAAGGGAGTCAGGGAGAGTGTCGGAGGCAGTGAGGGGTCAGAAGGGCACTAAGTCGGTGGAGGTCAGTGTGGACCAGCAAGTGGCCAGGAGCCGTAGTGCTGGGGAAGGTCAACCCAGGATGAGCAGCCCGCCCGTCATCAGTCAGCCAGCAGGAGTCAGCCCTAGACCTGGGCTCGAGGGCCTGGGTTGGGGCCACCCGGCTGAAGCCCCACCTGGCCCAGGGCGGGGCAGGCTGCCAGCTACCTGGAGGCCGCAGAGCGTGGCGTGGAGGTAGTGGAAGGTCAGGACACTGTGGTTGACCGCCAGGAGGCCGAAGAGCCAGGAGGCACTGACCAGGAGAAGCAGCAGAAAGCAGCTGCGAAGGCTCCTGCTGCAGGACACGGGAGGACACAGGGGACATGCAAGCGTCATGCGGGGCTCATGTATGGGACACACAGGGGACACGGAAGGATAGGAAATCACACAGGAACACGGCGGTCTCAGGAGGACACGAGGGGAGACGGGAGGTCACCGAATGAACCAGGAGGATACTTAGGGAGTCATGAGGGGATGCGGGGGGGGCGGGGACTGTGAGAGAAATGTGGAAGACAGGGGGGTGACACAGGGGGTAGGGGGCAAAGTGAGCCACCCAGGCCACGGGAGCCTCTGTGGAGACAGCAGGGCAGAAGCACGTGTAGGACCAGAGAGGGACCACAGGCCAGGGCAGGTAGGACTGCATCCCCATACCCAGAATCTGGAGTCCAGCCTGCCCAGGAGAGGACTGCCGTTCCAAGAACCCCCCACTTTCCCCAGCCAGCCAACTCACAACACAGAGGTCTTCTTGGCCTCCCTCTGCCCCGCAGAGCAGGAGGTGCGGGCAGCGAGGAGAAGCATGGTCCCGTTCATCTGGGCCCGCGGCCAGACATGTGGAGCAGGGGTGGGGCAGAGAGAGACAGAGACAGTGAGAGAAAGAGAGAGACAGGGACAGAGAGAGACCGAGACACACAGAGAGAGGCAGAACCAGGGAGAAACATACACGCGCATGGGTGCACACACACAGTCAGGAAATCAGAAACAGAGAGGCCCTTAGAACACAGAGGAAGTCCCAGGTAGGGAACCAGGGAGGGACTGAGAAATGGAGAAGGAGGTTCACAGAGAGAGAGAGGCAGCCGAGTTTCTGACCCGATGCCGCCCATCTCTGTGCCAGGGGAGCGGAGGACAGAAGTTGGGGCGGAGCCCTGCAAGGCTGTGGACTGCCGCCTGGCATCCCTCCAGGGACACCACCACGCCTGCCGCAACGCTCACGGGTGGCCTCGAGCACAGCACACTCACCACGATGACCAGGACGACAGGGCCCGCGAAGCTCCAGATGAGGGGCTCGTGGATGGAGATCCAGCAGAAGTCAGGGTTCCCATAGCCCTCGGGATCCAGGCCGACGGCAAGGCCTGTAGGGGAGGACAGGAAGGACGGAAGGGGTATGTTCTAGAACAGCTGCCCCTCTCATGCCCGGGGAGAAGCTGGGGGCGGGGTGGGGACGGAGCAGGCTCCTCCCCGAGCACACGGCATGGGGGACTGAGGTTAGGGTAATGATCAGGACGAGGGTCGGGCCGGGTGACAGGAGTCAGGGGCGCAGAGCCCTCACCCAGCAGCACAGCAGGGACGCCCCAGCCCAGGGCGTGGTAGAAGCGCATGGCGCCGCGGTCCACGTTGCGCGGTTCCACCTGCATGCGGTAGAGGTGTAGGCCCTGCACGAGGAGCCACGCGAAGGTGCTGAGGAAGAAGTAGTGCAGGAGGATGGCGACCGCAGTGCACACCAGCTGAAGGCAGGGGTAGGGGGCGTCAGCACCGCTCCCGCCTCACCCCGCCTCTGACCCCTAACCCACAGCACCTTACCCTGGCATCCTGCCCCGAACCCAGGCCCCCACCGGAGCCTCCCTGACCTCTGACCCTGAGCTTTGGCTCCAGGACTTGGTGGGCCAGGGGAGGTCATGAAGACACAGGTCCCCTGGCCCTGACCCTGCACCTGGTTGTGGGTCCTGTGGATTCCCAGAAGGAAGAGGAGCTCCGCCAAGCCCAGGGCAGCCGCCACGTTGGCATGGATCCCACGCACGTTGGACTTGAGGCTGCGCAGGCTCAGCAGGACAGCTGCGGTCAGAAGCAGCGCAGCCACGGACACTGCCATGACCACATGCGTGAACACCGCCAGCAACTCCAGGTCGCCCTCCAGCCGCTGTGGGGACAGGGACGGTCCCTGGGGTGTTGGGCACCCCGACCCTTGGGCCTGCCCACGTCCTCAGGACTCTGAACACAATCCCACCTCACGGGGGGAGGCATCCATAAGGACCCCAAAGGTGCCCGTCCGGCTGCAGCGACATCGGGCGTGAGACCCGTTCCTGTGCACCAGCTCGCAGTCCCGTGCTGTCCACATGCCGTGCTGGTCCGCCCTGCAGCCACAGGGCAGTTAGACCTACTATCCCCTCGGGGCGCTGTCCCCTGGCCAGGCGGTGGGGGGGGGGACTGTGACAGACAGTGGGGGTGGGGCTGAAGCTGGGGAGCAGCATTCTTCGGGGGCCTGGGTGCACAGGGACATTGGTGGGGGCCCCAGGGGCAGGCGGGGCACTGCAGGGGCCCATAGGGGACCAAGGGTTTCCGGAGCGGAGGTCCTCACGGGCCAGGTGGGTCCCACTGCACGCAGATCGCCTTGCTCCGATTCGCTGTCTGTAGCAGGCGGAACTCCAGGCTGATCGGGGACTCCAGGACACCCCTTAGGAAGTTGCGCCGGTGGAACACAGCCACACTGACCACCGGGGAGTTCATAACAGGGTTCTGGGGGAGCCTGAGGAGACACCCCACCTGGGCTCGGACACCGCTGACCTCCCCAAGCTCTGACCACCTACCTCACGGCCTTCATGCCATCGGCATGGCTGACCGAGAGTCCGGGGTGCCCCAGAGCAGAAGCTATTTCTGGGCTGCTTCAAGACCCTGAGTCCAATGGCCTAGCTGGGCTGCCACGGTTCTGCCCAAGCAGCAGGTTCTCTGCAGCCAAGGACTTCAGACCCACTGCCCACACTGGGGTCTGCGGCCCCAGCAGCTCCAGACTGTTTGCCTCAAACGGCCCTCCCTGCCAGCCCCCTCTGACCTCCATCCGTCAGCCAGTTTGCCTGTCTGTACCTGGCTCCTATACCCCTCTTTTATGTGACCGCCCCCACCTGTGGCTCAACCGTGCATGACCCCACGGGACATGAGTCACAGGGAAGACGGCATGGACGAGGCTCCCGGGGGCTGTACCCAGGAGCTGTCTCAGGACGACGGTGAACCTGTTCATCTGCCCACCAAGAAAGGTGTGCTAGGCTGGGTAGAAGCTTGCAGGAAGCTCAGGGGTGAGGGGCCTAGAAGTAAAGCCCTCCCCGTGGTACCTGGCACCCCGGCGCTCGGCCTGGAACTGGGCAGGGAGCAGCCCCCCCAAGGTGCGGTAAACGAGGAGGATGACAATGGAGATCCCAGGCTCTGGCTCGGGCTCTGGGGGGGCTGGAGGAGGGGCCACACTTGAGGTGGTAGAGTTTTCCATGCTGCTGCTGCTTGTGGACAGAGCTGCCAGGGGAGGGAGAGGAACCACCGTCAGTGACCTCTGACCCCACGCACCCACAAACCCAGCTCTGAACCAACCCAATGCAGCCTCAAGCATGGGAATCTCTTCCCTGAAGGTCCAGAATGGGGAGATGGGGAGAACAGAAGTCCATGTCCCCTTCATCCCCAGGGCTGGATCCTGAATATCAAGGCCTGGGAGAGATCATCAGGGGTGAGGGGGAGAACCTGGCGAGGTGAGAGTGGTGTGGGGGGGTTGACGTGGGAGGGTCTCACACAGGGGTCTGACATGGGGCAGGCCTGGCAAGGGGAGAACCGGCAGGAGGGCGACACACTATCTGGCAAACGAGGGTGGGCAGGGAAACAGGACCTGGGCCAGGGGTCACCCAAGGACTCTCACCTTCAGGTGGGGATGGCCGTGGGGACTGGGAAGGCAGCAGCACGTGTGTGTGAGGATCCCAGGCATCCTGGCCCCGGAAAAGGTTGCTATGGTAACGAGGGTAGCGACGGGTCCCCCGGGTGGGACTGGGGTGCTCCATGCGGTCAATGCTGAGCACTGCCCAGGAGGAAGACGGGTGTGACCCAACAAGGATCTCCTCCCCATGCTGAAGGCCCCACACCCTCCTCTCCCCATTCTGTATCGACATCCCACAACCCATCAGTTCACTGCTACCAGCACAGAACCTGTCCCTGCAAAGCCCTGAGGGAGGTGGCACAGCCTCCTGCCACTGATGTTGATATCCATATCCCCAGCCCCTCAGACCTCCAGGTCCTTGCCCTTTCACAGCCCTCTTCCCGCCCCCCACCCCCCGCCAGGCTACCCGCCACATACTGATGTTGGGCGTCACCAGCCCCACGGGATTCAGGTATGTGAGCTCCATATTCCTGGCGAGGGTGGCTGCATACTCTTCCAGATGCTGCACCAGCCCGGCACTGCCTGGGGAGCCCCCAGGGGCCCGCTGCCCCAGGGCTGCCCACAGGTCTCCAGTCTCGGGAGCAAGCAGTGCGGAGCCAGCCCACAGCAGGTTCTGGGAGGAGGGAGATGAGAGTGGGCTCAGCCATGTGAGGACATGTGAGGGGACAGGGCTGGCCTGAGGGGTCTGGCTGGGCACTCAGGCCCCAGCAGGCAAAGGGGTGGGTCTGGAGAGGACAAGGGCAGAGGGAGAGCCCAGGGCTTTCAATTCCCCAGGGTCAGGAGGGACCCGAGCAGGGGTCCAGGGGATGCTGAGCACAGGGCGCAGCCCCACCTCATTGAAGTGGGCGTCCTGTGTGGCTGTCAGCCCGAAGCCCTGCTGGTGGCTCTCGAATGCCAGCAGGTGGGCCAGCAGTCGGGCAGTGACCCGGACATCCTGGCTAAAGTAGTGGTCAGTGTGGCCGGTCACCTCCCGCAGCCTCTGAGCCAGCTTCTTGGCCTCCACCGTATCCAGGACTGTCTTATTCAGCTCTAGGCCATCCAGCTGCCAGGACAAAGATGGGGATGGTCGCTCTCCGGTCCCTTAGGCCTTTCTCAAAAGCTTCACCGGAAGAAGGGTTTGGCCAGATTAAAGGGCAACCAGGAAAAGCCCAGGAGGTCAAAGGCTGGGGCATGAGGCCTAGGGCCCAGCACCGGCCTGGGGAGGCCGAGGCCAGGCCGGGGCCAGCGCAGGTCTTGAGTGCAGGGCCAGGTCTGGGCAGTCTCACCAGCAGGTTGAGTTCTCGAAAGGCAGGGGAGGTACAGTTGAAGAGGTCAGGCTCCAGCCAACCCTGGTCCTCACCACACAGCCGTACAGCAGCACCTAGGACCAGATGACCCCCGGTCAGGCCTGGGGCCTGGACACCTTCGCTGAGGAGGGAGCACAGCACCCTCCCCTAACCCAGGGAGAGCTCTGAGGCAGAGACCAGAATAGTTGGCATCTGTGGCTGGACCCCTGGACCCTGCAGCCCCAGCCCCCAGCCCAGGCAGGTCCCAGCTGCCTATCAGTTAATTCTTGAAGGGTCTGTGGGCCGTTCTGAACCACTGGCTACATAAAGCTGAGCACAAGGGCGTTCTCTGTCTCTATCTCTTTCTGTCTCACACACACACAAACACACACACACACACACACACAGGCCAGGTTCACAGACATGTGGCCCAGGGCAAGCACACACACACAGATGTGTGGATCAGGACAGACACACAGACACACACGCTCTCTCATGTATGCACACGCAGACATGCTGACACAGACCAGGTTTTCCAGGGGCAGTGTGTGACCAAAGTGAGGGTGGGGTGAAAGTTCTCACACCAGTTTTAACTGCCCCCGTGGTGGGCTCTGCTGCCATTTCTCCCTCATCTGTGTGATCAGGATGGGGGTTGAATGAGAACTGACCTGGGCCTTAAGAGAGCTTATAGCCACCAGCAAGAAGGACCCTAACTTAAACACAGAAGCCCCTCCCCTGCAAGACAGACTCACAGACACATGCACAGGCACAGAAAGACACACACATGAGCATGCATACACAGACGATCTCTGTCCAGCCACTGTGGAGACCTCAAGCAGCGGGGAGGGTTCTGCGGGGACCTCAGGCAGTGGGGAGGGGCCCTCAGGCAGCAGGGAGGAGTCTAGAGGGTCCTCAAACAGAGGGGAGGGTTCTTTCGTGACCTTAGACAGTAGGAAAAGGCCTGAAGACCCCAGAAACTGAGGAGGGGTCTACAGGGATCTCAGGAAGTGGGGAGGGGTCTGCAGGGTCCTCAGGCAGTGGGGAGGGGCCTCTGAGGACCTCAGGCCTCAGAAAAGGGCCCCCAGCATCCTCTGAGAGTGGGAAGGGGCCTCCAGGGACTTCAAGCAGCTGAGAGTAGCTTTCAGAGACCTCAGGCAGCAGGGGATGGGTCTGCAGGGATTTCAGGCAGCAGGAGGGGTCTGCAAAAGCTCTGGCGGTGAGGGGGGGCAGCAGCGCACCTGAGCAAACACGTACCCCTTACCTGCACCCCGCAATCCTGCCCAGAAGCCAAGAGAAACAGATGGAGGCTCAATGAGGGTGTGGGGAGGGGCCCAGAGCCCCTAGGAGGTAGTGAGGAGCCCACATGGACCCCTCCCTGACTCCCACTTCTTTGCAGGAGCAGGGCCACCCAACTCAGGAAAAGAAGCAGCTCCAGCAGTCAGAGGACAGGCCTACTCCCACCCTCAGCGATGCCCCTGCCCCCCCAGGTACTCACCCAGGGCCCCCCGAGGACAAGGCACTGAGGCCAACATGCCAAACTTGGTCTGGGGCCACCACACACCAGATCTCAGGGACTTGGGGCAGGCGTCATAGAGCACTAGGGAGAGAGGAGGCACTGAAGCAGATGGCCGGAGGCTGGGGCCAGCGACAGCCACACCCACGGCTCCTCTACCACCCATACCAGACCCACCACCCACCACTCCCGGGCTGACCTTATTATGGGAGCGGCCTATCAGATTCGGTGACAAGTCACTGAAGTACGTGGGGCAAATGTGGGGGTCCCTAGGTGTCAGTGGTCTCCTTCAGGAAAAACCTCCCAGAGCCCCTATCTAGGGAGCCCGGCAGTCCAGGCGACTTGGTGGCAGCCAGAGCCAGCCCTCTCGATGTGGAACTGCAGGGAGCCTGCTCACCTCGGCAGCCACTGGCTGTCACCTCTGCGAAAGGACTGTCACAGCTATTGCATTGGCGGCCGAGGGCTCCTGGGCGACAGGGGCACTGCCCACTGTGGGGCGCACATGAACGTGAGGTGGAGCCCACAGGGTAGCAGTCACATGGGAGGCATGAGTCGCTGCCCCGTGGTCGGTAGTGGAACTCCTGTTTGAGAACGGATCAGGGGCCTGAGGTCAGAGATCAGGGCTTAAGGTCGGGCTCTCAGGCCTGGGGAATGAGTGGAATCAGGGGCAAAGGGCCAAGAGAACAGTACTCACAGGCCAGAAGGAAGGTTGGACTCCAAATGAAACATAAGGGGCGGGGGGGGGGGCATCAGATGTCAAGGACAAGAGGTGGCAGATAGGTGACGGGACAGAGTAAGAGGTCAGGGCCTGGGTCAGGTGGCAGAGATCAGCAAGCTGGATAAGAATCACAAATCACAGCTGGAGAAAAGTTCAAATGTCAGGGGCCAGGGACCAGGCATACCTTGCAGTGACACTGCCCGTTTGTCTTATTACAGTTGGGGTCGAAGCCCTTGTGAACGTCACAGTTGCAGGGGCCACAGCTTGGGCTCCCCCACCAGCCCCGTGGACACTGCTGGTCCATCCTGGAGGGAGACAGCCAGGTGAGATGCCTCCACGTCTCAGTGACCCTCCCTGCCCCCCACCAGGTGTTTCCATCATCTCAGCCTCCAGCCCCTCACCTGTGCTCACAGTGGTGCCCAAAATAGCCACCCACACAATCGCAGGTATAGCCATGGGGGGCTCCCGGGAGGTGGCGGCATGACCCCTGGTTCTGACAGGGATTCAAGAGGCAGGCATCCACACACCCTGGGCCGTAGTAACCTGCAGGTTGGGTCAGCAAGCTCAGGACACTTGGCCACAGCATGGGAGGAAGCAGGCACCCGTTCTTCCAGTGCCTGCCTCCTCCAGGCTCTCCAGATCCCCCGGTCTTCACCATGAGCCCCTGGTTCCTGCCCAGATCACTCTGCCCTACCCCCAAATCACACCTGGCCAGCAGGTGCAAGAAAAGGTCTGCCAGAGGTCTCGGCAGTCAGCATGGGGTGGGCAGGGGCCAGATGCACAGGCATTGGTCACGACACAACCAGGTTCCACGTTCACTCGGTGGCTGGGCGGAAGCAGGGCTGGGGATCCCGAAGGCGTGGAGCCGAGCCATAACCCCTGCGGACAGAGTGAGCAAGGCGTGAGACTCATGCCAAAGCCCCTTGGTCCCTATAGAGCCAGCCACCTGATCTGATGACCCCTGACATGCAGTCTCCCCCAGGCTCCCCAAAAGACCCAGACCCTGACCCCAACATCCCCAATTCAGGCCCCCCAGGGGACCCCTAATCATGCTGTCCCTGACAGAGCTCTCTAATGACCCTTGATAACTAAGCTAGACCCTCACCTCCAACAGCACAGGAAGGCCTGGCCTATCTCTGATGGCTCTGTGTCACATCCCCTCCCCATGCCAACCCCTACGTGAATGCAGCTTGTCAGGTCCCAAAGCACTCCTAACCTCTGACCACTCACCCTAATGGCCCATAGCATGTTCCCATGCTGACCCCCACCTGGATACAGCCAACCAGGCCCTGAGGAACCTCCTCTTCACTGCTGGGGGGCAGGCCTCCCACATGGAGTCGCTTTACCTTCAGGCCCTGCAGTTCACTCCCCACTGCCATGGTGTCCTAGGGGAGGGGGACAGTCAGCACTGGGGGTGTGGGGGCACCTGATGGATCCCTGCCCTACCTCAGAGTCAGTCTTGACCTTGTCTTATCCCTGCATGACCATCCTCTGTCCCTCTGGACCAGCGGAATGGTCTGGGAATCAGCTGTCCCCGAGTATGGAGGACCTGCTGGAGCATGGGGGATGGATAATAGCAAGGTTTCGGTCAAGAACTGGGCCCAGATAGGCCTCTCTCCTGGACCCAGATAGACCGTGAACTTTCATGGCTTTGAGCTAGGGAGGTCAGGGCAGGGACCAGAGGGGGTTTCCAAGAGTTTGGGAATGTACGGGCTGCAGAGGTACCCGAAGACCAGACCAGAAATCTGGATAGCCTCTCCGACATGAGCAGGCCTGGCAGTGGAGCAGCCCGGCGGGCAGGGTGGGCTCAGAGCAAGGGTATGAGGAGGGCACTGCAGGGAGAGTGGGGTGCAGTGGAGGCAACTGAGAGGAAATGAACTGCAGGGGGGGGTGTCAAACGAGGTGGGTCTGGTTGGAAGACTGAGAATGGACTACCGCAGAATCAGCGATCAGACCTGAAAGAGGCTAAAGTCCAATGAGACCATGAGGACATGGTGGCCCCGCCGGCCCCCTGGCTCCTCCTGCAATTCCAGCCGCAGATCATGCCACCGGCCATCACTGACAGTCACCTGATCCAGGAGGAGGTGGGCAGCACGGCCCGAGCCCCTGGTCACCGTCACGGACAGCAACCCCCGATCCAGCTGCAGATAGAGAAGCACAGCCCTGGGGTCAGGGCCCCAAGTTGGGCTGGGGCTGGGAGTATCAGGAGGTGAGGTCCGGGGACTCAGACGTCAGCACTGCATGGCCAAGGCTATATCTGGCACACAGGGCGTTGTGCCCAGGGACGTCATGTTGCTGAGAGGGAAGTCAGGGGGCAGACGTCAGGCCAGGGGTCGGGGATCAGTGCAGTCAGCACAAAAGAGATATGCTGGGGCCCTGCGCCTGCAGAGGATATCATGGTGGGAAAGAAGGTGGAGGGCTAGGATCCAGAGCAGGGTTAAGTATGATCAGTACACCTGGTAGGAGCATGCGGTATGACCAGGCTCAAACTCAAAGGAGTGCGGCTGGCGGCATTTGAAGTTGAGAGTTGAGGGTCTAGGGAGGGGCCAGGAGGACAGACACACCTGACAGAGGAGCGTGCTGTGTGGCCCAGCCTGCACTTGCATCAGGACCCCCTGCGTCGCCCGCGTCCGAAATGCCAGCCCCAGGTACCACGGCACAGACACGGCCATGTCATTTCCAAAGTCCCAGCTCAGGGTGCCATTGCCTCGGAAATGATGGGGATGGGCCATGGCTGAGGGGATAAAAAGAGCAGGATCACAGGCCCCACCTCAGGAACAGACCTTACCCTGCAGGCCCCTCTTGCCCCGTGCTGCCCACTCACTGAGCCTACAGTCTTTGCCACCGAAGCCCACGGGGCAGTCGCAGCTGAAGCCGCCCCAGCGTTCTGAGCAGAAGCCGCTGTTCTTACAGGGGCCCGAGTCACAAAAGTGCAGCTTGGCCTGGCAGCCTGGGAGAGGAAGGTACATGGAGGATGTGAGAACATGGGGGGCGGGGGGCACGAGTGCTAGACAGGACAGAGGGGTCCAGAGGGGCCAAAAGTGGCCACAATTTTCACCCTGTGTTCTCTCGGGGTGGAGTTGGAAGGAGGCGGGCCCTAAAGGCTAGGCTATGGCATGGTGCTTGCCCTCAAAGGAAACAAGGATGAGGTCAGATTTGGAGTCACTCCATGGAGCCCTCCACCCCCCTCTCTAATATGGGGACACGGCCTACCTGCCATGGTGCCGTTGTTCGCGACAAAGGCTGCCATGTCCACTCGGCGGCCATCAATGTACAGGTCCCGCATGCAGCCAACAAACTCCTTGTGTGACACGGGGAAGTTCTCGGGGAGGTTGGGGACACCCCCCAGGAGCAGAGGGCCCGTCAGGTCCAGGGACCTGGGGATCAGGGGTCCGCATCATTGTTGGGACGGGGGCCAGGGTAGGGTTGCTCCTGAGGGCCACAGGAAGTGTGTGTGGGGGGGGTAGGACTCAGAGGGTAAAGGTGATTTAGGGGGGAGGGTAAGGCCAGGCTAGGGAAGAAGGTGGGACCTAACTTCAGTTGTGGGGGTGCAAAGGAGAGCTCATGATGGACAGATGGTCTGGGGAAAGGTGAAAGACGGGTCGAGGGCTAGGATGAAAGAGTGAGGCATTTGGGTGGCTGGTGAAGAGTCTGGGGCACCAAGTGGGGATGTGGGGCATTAAAAAGAAGCAGGGAGAGTGAAGACTGGGGACTGGCGGCCTGGGGACCATGTGCGGGAATGGGGAGTCTGGGGTAGAATACAGGGACGGAGCTAGGGTGAGGTGGGGTTTCAGTGTCCTCGTGGGGAGAGCAATGGTGATTTGGAAAAGGATGTGGAGGTTTGGCAGGCTGGAGTGGGGAGTGGGATATGTGAAGGGTTGGGGTGGGCTTTGGCAGGCAGAAGGCATGGGGACCAGGGGCGGGGGTCTCACTTCTTGGAGCTTGTTTGCTCGCCAGCAGCCGCACATGAGTAATTGCCAATCTCAGCACCAAACTGCAGAGCCACGGCCATGTCGCAGTCATCCACGCTCAGCACAGCCACCTTGTCCTTGGAAGGGCCCTGAGCACTCCCCAGGGCATCTGTCCGGGGCTAGAGACCCAGGCACACCAGTCAACAGGACCCCCAGGGTGACCTCTGAGGGGCAGAACCTAGCCTCCCAGCTCCCCTCATGCTCCCATGCCAAGGGTGGTGCCCACCTTGTTGTAGTATCTCAGATGCACTGTGTGCCACTGTCCGTCACTCAGGCCCCCTGGAACTGTAGGGCTGACCACTGTGTTGGATTCACCTGTGGGGAGGATACAGATGGAAGGTTTCCTGGAGCTGCCTAGTTGCCTCTCCCTCCCCACCCCCAGTCATATTAAAGCAGCTACTCCCAGGATGTAGCATATGGTCCTGGATACATCAGAGCAGTCCCATCCACTGGTGACCACACTGGCTGGACCAGAGTGCCTCTGGACAGATAGGAGAAGCACACACTTCATGGAGAGATGGACTTTCCCCAAGGGAATGGCTAGGAGGGTCAGAGCCTCACTGATGTCTGTTTGGCATGGAAGTAGGTGTTTAGGGGTGCAGTGAGGGGACTTGAGGCTTATACCCCCCAGCCATCTCACCCACACATGTACACTCGCCCACATACACATCCACGGGAGCACCCACCCGTGGAATATGTAAGCCGCACTTGCCCGGCCACGAGCTCCAGGGCCAGGAAGTCGTGCTTCTCGTTCAGGCGCCCGTTGTAGAAGAGCAGCCCACTTGGCTGCACCGTTGCGAACCTGGGTGGGGTGGACAGGGAGCGTCATGAGCGGGACACCTCACAGCACCATCCCTGCGACAGGAAGTTTCGCGGGGCGCCCGCCCAGGCTAGGATGGGGCAGGAAGCGATGAGAAAGGATGCCATGACGTCAGGGACAGTGATGCTCCGAGAGACACCCAGGTGGGGCATCCCGGGAGGGGCGGTGTCCTGTGGGTCATCAGGAAGGGGCAGCCGGGAATTCGAGTCACGGTCATGGAGGGAGTAGGGACGGCGTGGAGGCGCGCAGAGATACGGGGCGGGCACCTACGAGAGGGACAGCGTGAGGTGGAAGCGCTGCCTCAGGCCGCGGAACATGACGAACGAACTGGGAGGGAAGGAGCGCGCCGCCACCTCGCAGCGCGGGCCCTCGAAGGCGCCGCCCGCCGGGCACTGGCAGCGGAAGCCGCCGTCGGGCCCGTCGGCACAGGTGCCCCCGTTGCGGCAGACGCCGGGGACGCAGCGTCCAGCCTCCGTGTCCAGCTCGCAGTCTTCTCCTACGGGTCAAACCGCGGCGGGTGGTCACCATCCCGCCCGCGCGGACTCCAGCGGGCCCCGCCCCTCCAAAGGCTCCCAGCCCTCTGAAAGGGCGAGCTCCCTGTGGGCATGCCTCCTGTCAGTCTGGCCCCACCTAACGCTCCCCGCGGCCCCGGCCACGCCCCCATAACCCGCCCACCCTTCCACGGCCACGCCCCCTTTACATCCTCAGTTCTGCCATCCCCCCAGCCCCGCAGCCTGCCCACCTGTGAAGCGCGGGCCGCACACGCAGGTGTAGCCGCCCTCGCGCCGCGCGCAGGCGCCGCCGTTCCGGCACGGGTTGGAATAGCAGAGGTCCAGCTCCGTTTCGCAGAAGTCTCCAGTGAAGCCGGGAGGGCAGCGGCAGCGCAGGCCTGCAATGGGCTGGATGGGTCGGAAGAGCGTGGAGGCCGAGGCCAGGAAGGGCGCGGACGAGTCGAAGCGCAGCACGGACACGCATTTCATGTAGTTTTCACAGGGCTCGCGCAGACACACGTTGTCGTCGAAGGGCAGCACGTCCAAGAGCGAGCGGGCCGCAAGGGCGGCGCGGCGCACGTATAACTGCTCTTGCAGCTCCTCGGAGCTGAACCAGGGACCCGTAGCGCCCGCCCCGGCCCCGCGTGGCGCCAGCGCCGAGAAGCTCACATTGAGCACGGTGCCCCCCACGTCCGTGTCGTTCTGGATGTTGAAGATGAAGACGTCCTCGGCGGGTGTAGCAAGCACCGCGGCCACGCCTTCCAGGAAGTGGCCCAGCAGTGGTGACAGGAAGCGCTCCTGCCACATGTTCTCGAGGCGCACGGTCAGGCTGTTGGCCAGCAACTCCTCCGTGATGATGACCACGCGCAGCACACACTGCGCCGTCACGCTGTGCAGCCCATCTGCGGGTGGGGGTAGGGACAGAGGTCAGTCTGGAGTCATCGGCTGCCCCTCCCCCGGGAGTCAGAGGGCTGGGGTAAATGAATGCCCAGACCCCCAGCACCGGAGTCAGCAGGCTGACCTTGCCAGGACACAGCGGGTCTGGGGCTTGTGACCACCAGCTCCCCCAGCATCAAGGTACAAAGTTGCTGCTTCCTCTCCCCTCCCTCCAACACCAGCAGAGATCTGAGCCAGCCATGGGTCAGTAAGTCATTCATCCAACAGCACACAAGAAGGTCCCTAAGTGGTCAGTAACCACTCCCCCAGGTTATTATGGTCAGAAAGACACCCTCACTCAGAACTTAAAGAGCTGCCAGGGCCACTGACCACCCCCCCCACACCCCCCAGCATTGCATAACCAGCAAAATATCCCCTCAAAGAAACAAATGGGGTTCTAGATCAAGGATTACCCATCCCCTATCTCTGGTCAGCAAACTGTTTTCCCATGGCACTAAAAGGGGCCCTGGCCCTGTGGCCACTCAACCCCATCCCACAGAACCCTGGCTCAGAAAGCTCCCTCTCTCCAGGAAGGTCTTGGACCCTGACCACCCACCCCCCCTCCTCAGCATTCTTGGGTCAGAAAGCTGCCCATCACCCCAGACCTGGGTCCTGTGATCTCAGTGGCCACCTCTCAAAATGAGGATGAGGTGCTTATATACTTTGTCCCCAGGCCCTAGTACACATTGAATGCTAAATAAGGATTGGTTGTTGAGTGAACTGGGGGATAAATGAAGGCTGTGTCTTCTTTGGCAGAGCCAGGAGTCCATGCTCCAGAACCAGGGAATGAACACCAATTGAAGTCTAGTTCCCAACCTCGGGAGCAGTAGGCAGAATTGCAAGAGCCTCTCCCACCTGCACCGTCCTATGAGGGAGTGTTTGTGAAAGTCTGGTGCTGTAGAGGTAGGAAAGAGGCAGGTGGGCCTCTGGACATATTCCCGAAGGGCAGGGCTGCAGTCAGCCCTCAGAGAGCAGCCACGTCAATGTGGGCCCACTCTTTGTCTGAAACTGCCAGAGCAAGCTGCTGTTCTTGACCACTAAACTATTGGCCTGCCTCCCCTGTACAGATGAAGGTCAGATTGGACCCAAAGTAATGCTTCATCTGAACAAGGGTGTGGTATGGGCTGAATGGCCCAAGCTTGCTTTTCCTGTGACCTCCAGAGCATTAACCCAGGACCTGCAGCCTTTTGAGGGTGGGGGCACTATCTCTAGTGTAGTGGACAGTTCATACGGTCTTTATGGGGCCTGCTAGATGCCCTAGAATCTTTGGGTTTCTGTGGAGTCTACCCAAGACCCTAAGCAGAGACTATGTGAACCTAACCTGTCAAGTCTATGGCAGATCCTGTGGGGTGCAGGAACCCAGCACTTAAGGGATTCTTGGAAGGCTTGGAAATCCTTCTTTGGTTTGAGGTGCCCTGTGGAGCCTCTGAGGCCCTGACAGGTTGAGGTCATTGGGTCACTTGCCTGCCCCCACCCCTTACCTGTGACAGTCACCAACATGGAAGCCACCAGTGGGCGGTTGTTGTCTAGCTTGCGGCTGAGTCGAAGCTCCCCACTGGTCTGGTTGACCACCAGCAGCTGCAGCTCATTGCCCCGCTCAAAAGAGTAGAAAAGGTGGTCAGAGACGTCAGGGTCATAAGCTGGGATGCGTCCAATAACTCCTGAGGGGAAGGTGTCTGAGCGGTTGGATACATAGTTGTTGAAGAGGATCTGGAAGTTGTTGAGCACAGGGCTGTTGTCATTCTGGTCGACCAGGCAGACGTGCACAGTGGCCCGACTGACCAGAGGGGCCGACGTGGCCTGTACCACAATCACATATTCCTGGCGAGCCTCATAGTCCAGGTCAATGAGTGCAGTCAACTCTCCAGAGAAGATGTCCATTTGGAACAGCTCAGGGATGTTCCCCTCCACAATCTGGTACATTATATGGGCATTGGGGCCTTCATCAGGGTCTACTGCAGTGATCTGAGCCACCACGGAGCCCACAATGCTGTTCTCCTTCACTCGCACCTCAAACTCCTCAGCTGGGAAGACAGGTGCATTGTCATTTACATCCTGCACCGTCACCTGAATGCTGACTGGAGTCCGCAGCGGGGGCACACCTCGGTCCACTGCGTAGGCAGTAAGTTCATATACTGGCACTGCCTCCCGATCCAGCCGCCTCACTGTGCGGACAATACCAGAGGTGGGCTCAATAGTAAAATCTCCATCCCCATCTTCCCCATTCTGGAAAGTGTATTGGACCCGGCCATTGGCATGAGCATCCCGGTCAGTGGCTGAGATCTGCAGGACACTGGTGAAAGGCGGGGCATCCTCAGACACCAACCCCGTGTAGTGTGAAGCCACAAACTGTGGAGCGTTATCATTCACATCATTGACCATCACCTCCACATAAGTGGTGTCTGCCTTCTGTGGGATGCCATTGTCCCGAGCAGTGATAGCCAGTGTGTAGGTCACCTGGTCCTCGTAGTCCAGTGGAGCCTGTAGTGTAATGGCCCCTGAGTCTGCATCAATTCGGAACTGGGGCAGGTTGTCCTCCAGGAGATAGGTGATACGAGCATTCTCACCCACGTCATCATCAGAGGCACTGATGACCACCACAGTGCTACCCACTGGCCGATCCTCATTCACGCTCACGGAGTAGTGGGCACTTTGAAAGACAGGCCGGTGAGTGTTGGCATCTGTGATGTTGATGTGCACGTAGCAGTGATCGTGAAGGGCACGGTCAGAAGCGGTTAGCACCAGCTTGAAGTAGCGTTCCTGCTTGTAGTCCAGTGGCAGAGCCAGCGTCACCAAACCTACACCCCCCTGGGTGCTGATGGCAAAGCGATTCCGGGTGTTGCCGCCTGTGATCTGGTAGCTGATGGCACTGTTGGCATCACGATCTACAGCGGTCACACTGACCACAGTCGTGCCCACAGCTGCATCCTCATTCAGCCGTAGGTGGTACTCCTTCATCGTAAACTCAGGCCGATTGTCATTAACATCTAGCACAGTTACTGTGACACTGGCTGAGGCTGAGAGTGGGGGGGTGCCATGGTCTCGGGCCTCCACACCAAAGAAATAATGCTCCACAGACTCACGGTCCAGGGGACCACTCACAGAGACCCAGCCAGTGGCACTGTTTATCACAAAGGGCATATCAGGTGCCACACCAGTTAGGGAGTACTCCAATCTGGCATTCTCCCCATGGTCTGCATCCACTGCCTGAATGTGGATGACTGAATGGCCCAGGGGTGCGTTTTCCAGTACAGAGACCTGGAAGGGTGTGCTGACAAAGATAGGAGTATGGTCATTGATGTCCACTACCTGGATGCTGGCCAGGCCTGTGTTGTTGGACAGTGGTGGCCGGCCTGCATCCTGCGCCCGGATGCGCAAGGCATACTCTCGCTCTGTCTCAAAGTCCAGAGGTGCCACCACCTGGATCTCGCCCGTGAGGCTGTCAATTGCGAAATGGCCACGACTGTTGCCGCTGATAATGTTGTAGTGCACCAGTCCATTGGCATCCTTGTCCCGGTCGGTGGCTGTGACGCGTAGTACCACCGTGTGGGGGCGCACATCCTCGCGCACCTGCGCCACGTAGCGCTTCTCGCTGAATTGGGGCGCGTTGTCGTTCTCATCCAGCACGGTGATGTGCACACGCACAGTTGCAGAGCGCGGCCCGGGCTCTTGGCCCTGGTCGCTGGCCTCCACCACCAGCTCGTAGCTTTCCATGTGCTCGCGGTCCACGCGACCGCTGGTGCTTATGAGGCCAGACCGCGGATCAATCTCGAAGGCGGCGGAGGCAGCGGCGCGCGCAGCTGGCGGCCCCACGAAGCGGTAACGCAGATTGGCGTTGGGGGGCGCGTCGCCGTCTGTGGCACGCAACTGAAGAATGGGGTAGCCCTCCTCCACGTTCTCGCGAAGCGTTTCCCGGTATTGCGCCTGCTCAAACACCGGCTCGTGGTCGTTGCGGTCGGCCACTGTAACGGCCACCATGGTGGTGGCCGAGAGGCGCGGCGAGCCGTGGTCCTGCGCCGTCACGCGCAGGTAGTGCCGCTCCATGCTCTCGCGGTCCAGAGCAGCCTCTGTGCGGATGAGGCCGCTCAGTGGGTCAATGCTGAACAGCTCCAGCGAGCGGCTGTTCATGAGCGCAGCCAGCGAGTAAACTAGGCGCCCGGCCTCGCCTGCGTCCGGGTCCTGCGCCACTACGCGTAGCACCGCGGTGCCCGCCGCCTCGTTCTCGGGCACTAGCGCCTGATAGTTGTACTGCGGAAACTGCGGGTGGCGGTTCGCGGCGCGACGGGGGCGGACCCTGCTTGCTGGGGGTATTCTCCAGACTCTTGGCCGAGCCGGGACCCCCGGGGGGCGCGGCCCGGGGCGCTGCCGGAGGAAGCGGCGGCGGAAGAGACCACGCGAGCGCATGCGCTCGGGCGTAGGCTCGGGAGCTGTCCGAGACTTGCGTGGTGCTGAACCAGACGCGGGAGCTGTCCTCTCTATGCGCGGTGCTGAATCCAGCCCAGGGCCAGATCCCACAGCCCTGGGGGAACAGTCCGGCTGGGGAGCTGTCCTCTCCGCTCGAGATGTCGCAGTTCTCTCGCCCTGACCCCTGCGCCTCGGCGCCCACAATTCCCCGCAGCAGCGCATGGTTCCCACTTTTTTGGGGTTGCCTCTCCCAGCATTCCTCTGGGAGGACACCGACTTGTAACCACGGGGCCGTACCAGAAGGTCGGAAGGGAAGGGCGAGCTGTTCTCCAGGCTCGGGACCCCTGGGGACAGAGCCTCTGGAGACAGACTATCTCTTCGCAAGGGTCCTGTCTGCCCGCAAGAGGAGACCTCTGCGCGCCAGCATAGCAGAGACCCTGGTCCCTGTCCTGTTTCTCGCCCGCGGCTGTCTAATGCCTGGACCCCATATTTACCCCCCAGCCCCGCGTTCGGCTGCTCAGGGGGCCCTCGACCACTCTGGGCGCTTTGCCTTCCCCCTCGGAGCCCCATGAAGACAGGCTCCCTGACTCCCAGATCAGGCTCTCCATCCTCCTGGACCCCGGGCGTCTCGGGACAAAGAGCTAAGGCTCTGCCACCGGTCCGCGCCCCTGGCCCCGTAGCGGCAGCTACCCCTGGGTCCCAGCCTTGGCCCCCGTCGACCCCCAGCTCCTCCCGGCTGAGAGGGAACAAAGAGAGGAGGAGAAGGAGCAGGAGTAGTGGGGTCGTCGGCCCCCTGAGACTCCACCACGGCGGCCGCCTCGCCATCACCCCCCGCCTCCCCACACGGCCTCCACCGCCCCTCGCCCGGGTCCGGGCCTTGGGCCCGCCCCGCCGCTCGGGCCCCCTCCCGGGCCCCTGCCGCCGCCCCGGTCCCCCGCCTCTCGGCCTGTCGCTCCGCGCCGCCTCCGCCCTCTGGGCACCATCTACTCCGCGGCCAGAACCCCTTTGGCGTGCGGCCCCGGCTTTTGCCGCCCCCACCACAGCATCCCCGACGCTGCTGCCGCCTCCCGCCGCTCCAACATGGCTCCCGGCCTCAGCGATGGTTCGTTCCACCTCCGCCCCGAAGCTCCAAATCCGGTGGTACAGCCCGTTACGCATGCGGACTCTGACTACTGAAGCTGTTGTCGCCATCTTTGTTGAGGGCAAAGCATAACTGCTGCCCGCGGTGCTGAACAGGGCTAAGAGGTTCACCGCCCCTGGATCCACCCTCCTTGCTTTGAGCCACCGCCCTCACCCGCCTTCTTTCTTCTAGGCGCGGTCCCAGCTGCATCTTCCATCCTTTCTTCTGCTTGCCGGTCTCTTGTCCCCCTTCCTGAGCACTAGTTCCGAACCCTGTCCCGGATTTTGACCTGAAAATTTGGTGCCCATGACTTGCAGGGAGCGTTATCCTGACTTTTGGCAGGGGTACCATGTGGAATCCTGGGGGTGGAAGGGACGTTGACTGGATGGGGACCTGGGACGCCATAACCAAAGTTAATAGCTTGAACTGTTCGATCAGTGAGTTTTAACTCATGAAACATGTCGGAACCATCTGCCTGTTTGGAGCGTCTCTGCAGAGCAGGGACTGGGTGACCCGCCCAAGGCGTGAGTAAAGACCAAACTCTTCCCTGCTTTGCTGGATTCCAGCAGTCTCCCGCGCTGGAGGCTACACCCTCCTCCAAGCTGCGGGTCTCGAGTGCTCTGGGATGCCACGTGGAGCCCGACGTTGCCACAGGGCTGCAGCCAGGGCTTCCTCGGATCCCCGCCCCTCGCCCGCCACGACCACGTCCCTTAACCCCTTGAAGGGACTAGCGGAAGCTCAACCCTCCTCCCACGATTCAATACAGTTCTCCCAGCACTGAGCAACTCCGGGCGCCAATCGGTCCCAGCTGGCCAATGGGCAGACACCGCGGAATGGACGTCACAGAAGTCGACACGGGGTTGGGGGAGAACTATTGGCACAATGGGAGGCTCCGCCCCCGACGGCGGACTCATTGTCTGAGGGGAGAGTTCTGTGGCTTCCAGGATGGCCGAGAGAGATAATCCTGTTGGTTTTCTACGGTCCCGCCGGCAAAGGCAGCAGCGGCAACGCCCTGCAGCGTCATGTGTGAAGGGCGCGGGCGTCCCAGGACCGAGGAGGGGTTTAGAGCTGGATCCCAGAACGCTCCAAGGGGCGCGGATCCTGCTAGGAACTAACGGAAAACTCCTGGCTAAGGCCTCCGGCCCACTCCGACGGTACCTATGACATCACCATCAACCAATCAGACGGCACGTTCTTTGGCCCCTTGACTTCTTCGCTTCCGGGAGGTGGGGTTCCCGTGGGCTCCACCTCCCGAGCACCCTCTCTACGTACTGAGAGCCGGCCGGTGAGCTCCAAAATCTGAGGACCCCCTAAGGTCGGAGCTTCGCTCCGGGTGTGCAGTCTGGGTTCTGCTGGGCGTGAGGGTGGAGCATCTGCTGCACCGCTGAAGGCGGAACTCGGTTGGATGAGGGCCCAGCCGGTGTAGGGGCTGGAGGAGCGAGGTCGGGGACGAGGTTTTGGTTGCACGTTCGCCCTCCGGGTCCACAAATCTAGCGAGTGCAGGGCGCAAGACTTTACACCAACAAAGGAGGGAGGCAGGCGGAACGCTAGGGGGAAGGGTGCTAGGGTCCCGGAGGAAGTGCCTCAGCCAACTTAGCGATCTGGGACGGCTTCCCGCTAGAGAAAATGCCTGAGCAGAGCCTCGAATAACCAAAAGGAAGCCTGCAGCTGCGAGGGAAGGAGGAGCCATCCTAGGTCTTGGAGGCTAAGTGGGCAAATGTGCAGAGGCGTAAAGGAACCACTGGCCGAGGGAAATCAAGCTCTGCTGGCTTCACTAGGGCTAGCAGTGGCTTCAGCGGATCCTCCTATGGAGAGCAAGACCTAGACGATACCCCTGACTGCCGTGGCTATCCGTGTCGCTCCCTGCTGTTCCTGCCTCCACTGCTGTCCTCTCTGGCTGTTGTACTGTGGAGGCCTCCCACTCCGCATGTGCACTCACCTCTATGCCCCACCCCACCAGTGGCAGCTTCTAATGTGTTCTGTAAAGACGGAAACCAAGTTTCGGTGACAGTTTCTCCCTTCAACTCCAGACCTGCCCCTACCTCCTAGGAACATAGCAAGATCCCTACGAGTCATCCTCTGTCTTCTTTTCAGCTCTAAGCTAGAGGGTCCACCCAGGGCTCAGAAACCTGGGTTTGAGGCTGCTGTGGGATAAATGGAGAGCAGTCCAGGAGACCAGAGGGCAAAGCCTTGGCGGAAACTGCTCTCTAGGACATCTTAGTTGTCCTCTTGCTTCCTGCCTTTTCCTTCTACCCTGTGTTTGCCCCCTCCTTCCTCCCAGTCAGGTACCTTGCTGGAAGAGCAAGCCAGAAGACCTGGCCAACCCATCCAGCTAATTATCCAACAGTTCTTTGATCTTATTTTTTTTTTTAAAGATTTTATTGATTTATTTGACAGAGAGAGACACAGTGAGAGAGGGAACACAAGCGGGGGGAGTGGGAGAGGGAGGAGAAGCAGGCTTCCCGCCGAACAGGGAGCCCGATGCGGGGCTCGATCCCAGGACCCTGGGATCATGACCTGAGCCGAAGGCAGACGCTTAACGACTGAGCCACCCAGGCGCCCCCAGTTCTTTGATCTTATTGAGATCTCCAATCCATCATTCCTCACTTCCTCAGTTCCTTACCTTTACCATTAGCCTTATAGAATCCAGTGTTATAACAACTCATCTGCCCTGCTTTTCTTAGACAAACATGGCTAAAATCTAACCCCACTTAAAATAGGCTATTTGTGTATTCCTCACTTCTGGAGCAGCAGAACATTACTAGAGAAAAACATTTTACATTCATGACCACAAGTCTCAAATAAAGTATGAGGATTGGAAAGGAAAAAATAAAACTTATGCACAGGCAATAGGATTGTGTATGTAAAAAATTTAAAAGAACCTATAGATAAGTTATTAGAGTAAGCTTAGCAAAGTTCTTGAACAGAAGGTCAATATATAAAAATCAGTTGGAGGGCACCTGGCTGGCTCAGTTGATGGAGCATGCAACTCTTGGTCTTGAGGTTGTGAGTTTGAGCCCCATGTTGGGTGTAGAGATTACTTAAAATCTTTAAAATAAATAAAAATAAAAATCAGTTGTAATTTCTATGTCAGCAACGGTTAGAAAATACAAATTTTAAAAATATGCCATTTACAAGAGCGTCAAGTAACAAAATGCCAGGAATAAAGCTAATGAAAGTTATGCAATGACTTTTATATACACACACACAAACATTATTGAAAGAAATAAAGACATAAATGGAGTGAAAAGCTATGTTCAAAGATTGGAAGATTCAATATTGTAAAGATGCCATTTCTTCTAAAATTGACATCGACATATGGATTCAATGCAATTCCAATAAAATCCCAGTAAGGTTTGTGTGTGTGTGTGTGTGTGTGTGTGTGTAAAGACATGGATTCAATGCAATTCCAATAAAATCCCAGTAAGGTTTGTGTGTGTGTGTGTGTGTGTGTAAACTGATAAACTAGGTTCTAAAATGAGGGCCAGATATGCACTCCAATGTTCACAGCAGCAATGTCCGCAATAGCCAAACTGTGGAAAGAGCCGAGATGCCCTTCAACAGATGAATGGATAAAGATGTGGTCCATATATACAATGGAATATTACTCAGCCATCAGAAAGGATGAATATCCAACTTTTACATCAACATGGATGGGACTGGAGGAGATTATGCTAAGTGAAACAAGTCAAGCAGAGAAAGTCAATTATCATATGGTTTCACTTATTTGTGGAACATAAGGAATAGCATGGAGGACACTAGGAGAAGGAAGGGAAAAATGAGGGGGGGCGGAATTGGAGGGAGAGATGAACCATGAGAGACTATGGACTCTGAGAAACAAACAGGGTTTTAGAGGGGAGGGGGTAGGGGGATTGGTTAGCCTGGTGATGGGTATTAAGGAGGGCACGTACTGCATGGAGCACTGGGTGTTATACGAAAACAATGGATCGTGGATCACCACATCAAAAACTAATGATGTATTGTATGGTGACTAACATAATAAAATTTTTGAAAAAAATAAAATGAGGGCCAGGAATATCGAAGACAGTCTTGAAAACCAAAGTAGGAGGACAGCTTCCTCTGCTATAGAAACCAAGACTATGGTGCCAGAGCAGGAATAGACTGCTGGAACATAATCCAGACACGGGCCTAAAGATGTGTGGAGACTTGAATTTTGACGAGGGTGGCTCTTAAGAGGCAACATGAGGAAAAGATGGGTTTTTCAAAAAATGGTGCGGACTCAGATATGGGTGTAGATGAAGTTAAATGAGAACCCTACTTCATACTACCCATGTAATCAATTCCAGATAGTTTTGATATCTGAATAGGAAAGAGAACACAGCTTTTGGAAGACAACACAGAAGCTCTTCATACTTCAAGCAAAGATTTTTATTAACAGGATACAAAATGCACTAACCACAAAGTCCTGAAAAAATGGATTACATTACAACTAAGAAGTCTTTTCATCAAAAGACAACATTAAGGATGGGAGAAGATACTGCAAGATAGACAACCCAAGGACTCATATGCCACATACATACCACAAATCAACAAAAGATAGACAACCCAGCAAATGAATGGGCAAGAGATTTGAACAGGTGCTTCACAAATGATCCAAATAGCCAGTAAACTAGTGAAAAGGTGCTCAACCTCTCTAGCCATCAGGGAAATGCAAACTTAAAATACTGCTATGGCAAACCGGAATGACTGGAAAAAAAAAAAAAAAGCTGACAATATCGTTTTTGGGAAAGAGAAGGAGGAGCTGGAAATCAACATGACTGGAGGGAGCGTACATTGGTACAGCTACTTGGCAAAACTATTTGGAGCGTGGGCTTTCGACCCTGTAGTTCCACTCGTGAGAATATACCCCCAATATAATGCACGTGTGCCACAAGACGACCTGGGTAACAATGTCCCTGACGGTACTGTTCATAATAGACAAGAACTGGAAACTGAGAGGTCATCAGCAGTGAGTAAATGAGGGTATATCCCACACAACTTTGGGGGTGAACAAACTGCAACCACATACTAGGACATAGACAAATCTCAGAAACTTAATGGTGAAATGAAGAAGCCAGACACAAGTTTATACTGTATGGTTCTGTTTATGTCAAGTTCAAACACAGGCAAAACTTAACTGTAATTCCCTCTAGGGGAATTACAGTTAATTCCCCTAGAGGGAATTACAGTTCCCCCTCGTGTGCCCCCTGGTGAAGAGGGGGCACACGAGTGGGCTTTGGGGACTGGTGATATTCTATTTCTTGACTCGGGTGGTGGTTCTATCAGCATTCTCTCACAATTCGCTCAGCTGGGGTGCCTGGGTGGCTTAGTCGTTAAGCGTCTGCCTTCGGCTCAGGTCATGATCGCAGGGTCCTGGGATCGAGCCCCGCATCGGGCTCCCTGCTCCGCGGGGAGCCTGCTTCTCCCTCTCCCACTGCCCCCTGCTTGTGTTCCCTCTCTCACTGTGTCTCTGTCAAATACAATCTTTAAAAAAAAAAATTTTTTTTTGCTCAGCTATACTCTCTGTATACCGTACTTTTCATGGTTATTCTCCCATAAAAACAAGAGGAAAAAAAGATTGTTTTCACCTACTTGAAGCCTCTGTATCTTTCGGGGACCAAGCAGGCATGTGATCTTCACCCACCACCTTACTCTGGAGTTGCCGGATGCATGGGTAGCCTGTGGTCCCTGGTGCTCGTCCCACAAGAGATTAGGTGCCAGCACCTTTACGTACCCGCTTCTACCCCAGAGCTCATCCCAACCCCCATCCCTCATTGCCCCTCAGAATCTTTTTTCCCCCTCGCCGCCCCCCCTTACACTCCCATTTGAGTGGCCTAGTTGTCTGTCTCTGCCTTCTTGCCTCACCGTATCCCACATTTACCATCCTTCCAAGCAGCCAAATGGGTGTTCTTGCAAAGATCGATCCCTCGCTGAGGAATTCTCTGGCTCATCATCATCTCCCCTTATGGTTGTAATTCTGTGTTCTGAGAGCACCGCCAAGATGTTTGCTGAGGGGGTCTCAGAACTCTGGATCCTCTCAGAGCACGTTTGCTGCCAGAGGTCAGTACTTAGCTCAGTCAACAGGGGCTCTTGCGTCCCTTACAAACACACGCCAGGGCCCCTTGGACAACTGTGCACAAACTGGCCGGGGCTTCTGCTCCCCCTGCCACGGGGTTATACTTCGCTCACCATGGGTACCAGCACTGGGACAGACGGCCCAGCACAGCCCTGCCCTTCCAGCGTGCGTGTGCGTCACGATAGGCAACAGAGCAAAGCACGGAGGCTGCCGAATGGTCCTGCCTCGGCTTCCTCAGGGACCTGCGCTTTTCACAGAATTCCACTAGCTCAGGAGGAGCATCATGGTTCTCTGCTTTCAGCTCTCCAGTGAGGAAGGAGTCGTGACTCGAAGGCCATGTCATTGACTCTGGATGTGAATGGAAAGGCAGAACGCCCCGGGGTGAAGAGGAGTGACCAGGTTGTGCCCCACAGTTCTACTGGGGGGGGCATTCTGTCAGCCCATCTTCAGGTCCAGCAGGGGAGCCTGTGTGCCTAACCCGAGAATCAAGAGTTAAGGAAGTATATCTCCCCATCAGCCTCCTGGACTTTGCTTCCGTGAGTTCCGTCAAACGTTCTTGCCTCAGCTTCCCAAGGACCTGTGTGTCCGGGGGACTCCCCCCACCCCCGCCCTGGCCTCTTTTGTGTTTCTTGCTGCATTATGGTCCTGTTGGAAAAAGAGCAAAACAGCCCCTTGGCCTTCAGCACCCCAGTGAGAAAGGAAAAGTCGTGACTAGACGTCACGGTGTCAGTAATTTTGGATGTGCAGATGGGTCGTGAAGGATTGTCCTGGGTGAAAAACAGAGGGGACTAATGAAAACTACTTCTGACTGGGGTCTGCCTGTGGGCTCTGGACCCTCCCCCATTTATGGCGCAAGCCTTCGTTAACTTGGGAGCCCGCAAGGAAAATGAAGCTTTTCCCAGATGGTCCCCGACTGTCCGCCAACAGGAGTGCAAACTGAACCCCACGCCTGTTGAGATACTCTTTTTGCCCTACTGTAATGTAGGGTAAAATCTCTGAGGCTGCAAAATGAGGGGATCTTGTTGGACCCACTGACAAACGAGGAAGGCGACCAAGCCGGGCAGGGCCTGCACGTGCAGGGAGGCAGGGGCTGCAGTGGGGCCCGCTTCACTGGAGAACAGCTACGAAGGGTAGGGTTTCAACACGGGAGAAGTGAGGTCTGCAAGGGCAGTCACCTGCCAACAGGCGGCGGGGCACTCACTGGCTTAGCTGTGGCCCGGGAGAAATGGGAACTCGGGGAGAGAGGCTGGAACAGGGCTCAAGGGACCTTGATGGACAGGCCTGTTAGGGACCATCCCCTCCTCACTCTGGAGAGGTCAGAGCAAGCAAGCGACAAGGTCCTGAGGCCCCAGCACCCCTGCCCATCCTCTCCCACCCCAACCCAGGATCAGGCGGGGTTGCTGATCACACAGCCCGTTTCCGGATGCCTGTGATTTATTTCCGAAGGTGAGCTACAGCACACAGGAAAATACACATGGCTTTTCAGTCTGTTTTTACGGAGAAAATAGACTCTGTCATTGGCTTTCTCAGTGCCATCACCCTATTCTGTGGCGCTCCAGAATAGATGGCCCGTCTATAAGATTCTGTGCTCGAAGCAGCTGCTTGGCAAAGACCTCTGGGGGTGGGAGCAAGGGAAAGCGACCCCCACGGCGGGGGGGGGGCACATGAGCAGCACTCACTGCGAAGCTAAGGCAAAGAACAGAGCTGGTGGGTGGCGCCTCCCCAGACCCCAACGACATGGCTTGCTGAGGCCCGGGACCCAGACTAGGCAGGACAGGGATGGGGGGCTCTGGCCCAGCCTGGAGCAGCAGCAGGACTCTGAGTGTGCATCTGATCTGAGGGGAGGGGGCATGCTGAAGAGGCAGCCTACCGGGAGATGGAGGGGCTTCAGCTCACACAGGCCCTCTGCCCCAGCGGAGCTCCCAGAGCGTGGTCCCCAATCCTGCACTTGGCCCCTCGCATCGGCTCTACTTCTGGGGAGGGGGGAGCCCTGCTCAGGTCCCTCCACCACCACCTCCCCCACCCCGTCTGTGCAAAACATTCTGAGGGCCACGCCTCCGCGTCCCCTGCACCCCGACCAGGGCTGCAGGGAAGGGAGGGAAGGGAGGCGCTAGCTGGGGTCCTCGCCCAGCACGGGGAATTCCTTGCACATCTCTCGGACAACCATGCGGTCCATCTGGCCCTGCGGTGAGGCCTCCTCTTCGTTCAGGATGCGCCGCAGGGTGGCCTGCAGGTCGGGGAGCCGGTGGCGGTGCTGCAGGTAGGGCGTGGAGCGGATCACTGCGCGCATCAGGGACAGGTACTCCACGCGCAGCTGTGGGAGGAGCGGCTGAGCTCAGGGACCCCGGCGAGGCGCTCTCACTGCCGCCCGACAGGAACAGGCCGCCACATGCGCCCCCGGGCCGTGGGCCAGCTCACGGCACTGAAGATCAGGGCTGCAGCCCCAGCATCCACCTGTGCCTGGCCCAGAGCTGGCCGTCGAGAGCCGCTGAGTAAGTGAAATGAATGGATCGTCCCAGACACAGGCAGTCCCAGAACGGGACCAGCCCACGGGATGGCTCGGAGACGCGGCCAGGGGAAGCGGCCAGGTCCTGCCCGTCTTTACCGCTGGGCCCTCATGGGGCCGCTGTCCGGTCAGAGGCCCCCTGCTTCCTCTCACCCTGGAAGATCTCACTCACACTCACAGCTTCAGGTAATGACCCACACTCACACCTCTGGCCTAGACCTCTCCAGGGAGCTCCAGATGAGAGTTTCAACTGCCCACTTCTCATCTCCCACGTGCCTCAAAAGACCTCCGCCACACGTGTGCACCATCAAATTCATGACCTTCCCCATCTTCCCCAAACCGAAGGCTTTCTCAGGGTTTTTTTTTCTTACTAAAGAGCTCAGCCGTCCATCTAAACGCACAGGCCAGAAACACATGTGTCCTCTCTGATACCCACCCCTAGGCCCTGGCCACCATCCTACCTTCCACACATGCCCTCAGTCCAGCGCCAACATCCCCCACCCCAGCACCTTTAGGTTGAAAAAGCTTCAACAGCCCCTCGAATCTGACACCCCAGCTGTTCCTTTTTCCTCACTGAGATACCCAATCCACTGACCTGACCCCAGCACTTTCCCTCTGTCTGCCCCCCTCACCATCCCTGTCACCATCCCTCCCCTCCCTCTCTACCTGTACTTCGAGGAGTCAATACCTTCTTCAGGCAGCGTCACCCTGTGACCCCCAACCCTGGTCAGACCGCAGCGCCTGCAAATCAGCGCCCAGCGTCTAAGCAGTGGGCAGCCCCAAGGCCGCACGCAGGCCCGAACTTCCTTCCCTACCACAAACCTCAGATGGACGTACACCACTGCCCTGGACTCCCGCCTCTTTCCTCTGCTACATTCACGCACCCTTAAGGATCACTGCCCACCTCCTTCTGCCGGTTTTCCAGATCCAAAGTGCCTGGACAGCCAGCCTTGTGCTTTGTGGAGAAAACAAGTGATCTTTCGGAAAGCTCTTGTTCTCCCCTCCCAGCACCTGCATCTCACCTGTCCCAGCCAGAATGAGCTGCCCTGGCTCCCATTTGGGGGGTGCGTCCCCCCACAGGCCTGGGCTCCCCCCACTGCCCGATCTACCTCACTCCAGCACTGGCCCACTCTCCTGGACACGTCAGCCATTTCTTGATGTTTACTGGATCATTCCCTCTGGCCCAGAGACCGGCACCAGCATCTTCTACCTTTAAAACCCTTCCTGACCCCCACATCTCCCTCCAGGGGCCCCCCCGCTCTTCTGCTCCCTTCATAGAAAGACTCACAGCAGTTGTCTCCATTTACGGCTTCCAATGTCCCCCTCACTCCCCTCCAAGTTCAAATTCTCTCTTGCACGTTCTATTCGGACCCTCTTCCCTCCACTCTGCAGATACTGCTTGTCAGTCACCTCTGGCCTCTGGGGGGCAATTTCAACGGCCAATTCGCAGCCTCTGTCCTACTCAGGCTCCTAACTGTGGAAACAGCTCATCTCCACCTCCTCCAAACCCCGCTTTGGGCTCCTGCTCTCTGGGTTTTCTCCTGGGTTCCTCCCTACCTGTCCCCACTGTGCCCTGAGCCGAGGCCTGAGCTTCCCTCTGACCTGTCCACCTCACGCCCTCGGCGGTGGCAGCGAAGCAGGCTTCCCCATCACACGTGTGCACAGGCAACTCCACGCTGTCTCTCTCCAGTCCCAACTCAGCTCCACTGCTCCCCAACGGGCTCCGTACCTGGACGACTAGCGGCTATCTTCTCAGTCTTGACACATCAGAACACAACCCTATCTTCTGCCTCCTCCCCGTGCTTCCCCGCCTCAGCAATCACTCTTCATCCACCTGGTTGCCTGACAGAAGTCCAGGGCAAACCCCAGGACTCACCGCCAATACACGCAAACCTGACCCCACCGCCCACGGCCATGGCCTCTCACCGCCCACCCGGGCCGCCGTGACGGCCGCGGCTGCTTCCTTGCAGGCCTCCCCCCTCCCCTGGGCTCTCATGTAGTCTGCACTCCATTTGGGGTGTCAGTCAGGCCACATCCCCTCCTCTCCCGCTGCAGCCTCTGAGGCCTTGTGGAAATGCCACCTCCTCCTGCCTGACCGCCCGGCTTCCTCCACCCCAGCTCCGTCCAGGCAGCCTGGCCCACATCGGCTCACCGGGGCTCCTGTGGGTCAGGGCACACCTGCCATGGTTTCTGAGCGGCCCCCACACCGGCCTGGCTGCAGCTGCACCCTGCCCCCAGTCTCCATTCAGTGGCCTGTCTCCCCTGCATTTTGTTGCAGCTTTTGCACAGCTCCCACCCCCGCCGCAGCCACGTCCGGGCACCTTGTCTCCGGGTGACAGGTCCGCGATGTGGCGCACAGTGATGTCGATGAGTGCCATCATGTCTGTGTGGTAGAAGATCGCGGCTGTGGCTGGGCTGGCGAACACGTCCTGCAGGAACTTGAGGATGGAGTGCGGCGGCTGCGGCTCGTGTTTGAAGATGCGCACGGGGTCGTCTAGGAGGCAGGGGGAGGAGGGGTCAGGGCAGTGGTTGTGGGGGGCCCTGGGGCACTGCCGAGAGTGTCGGGGGCCACGGAGCCAAACGACAGGGCAGTGGCATCACACAGGTTCCCAGGCCCTCACCCCCTCTGTTCAGAAGCAACAGCAGCTTCTCGGAGAAGATCTTGACGTTGGAGTGTTTGCTCAGAGCGCTCATGACGACGTTCTGGTCAGGGGCTGAGGACGGACACGGGTGTAGACCAGTGCACGGGCAGCAAGCGGGGAGCGCCCCCTCGCTGGTCTGCCCCGCTCCCGCCGGGCCCCACTCCCACCTGGCAGGTGCAGGTTGAGCGCTAGAAGCAAGTTCATGCACAGATCCGGCAGCTGCTCTGTGGTGTCCAGGGGCAGCCCGTCCTCCACGATGCTCAGCAGGAACTGGGCGAAGGGCGTGCCCAGGTGCTCTGGGAGGGGGGCGCACAGGACCTGAGGCCTCCCCGCCTCTGCGCCCTCCCCACGCAGCCCCCTGGGTCCCCGTCACCCCGGGCGGTGGGTCCCCAGGCCCTCGGGCTCCCGGCGCGCTCACCGTAGTGCGCGTAGGGCACTGCCTCCCCCATGGAGAAGACCATGGCCAGGATGAGGGCCGAGTAGCAGAGCTTCTGGTGATCTGGAGGGCAAGGCAGGCGGTGAGAGCCCCGGCGGGTGGTGGGAACGCCCCCCCCCGCAGGAGGCCCCGCCCCCGCCCCACCCCGCCTCACCCTGCGTGTCTGTCTGCATGTCCCGGGCCAGCTCCACAGGCAGCACAGACGACACGAGTGTGGAGATGACGAGCGCGTCCAGGCTGCACATGGCGCCAAAGCACCTGAGCAGCAGCAGCCGCAGTGACGCCCGGTGCTCCTGGCAGGAGACCCCGCGCTCAGTGCCCGGAACCGCCCCCTCTGCCCGGGTGCCTCCCCGTCCCCGCCCCGCGGCCTCACACACACCATTTGGTAGTAGGCCACCAAGGCCAGGACAGACTCGAACTCGTTTCTCTTGCACATTTTCTTGCAAACCTCCGGGTCTGCGTCGGTCTGTGGGGAGGAGGAAGCGTGAGAGAGTCACTCCGTGTGAGCCGCGCGGCCACACACGAGCGGTCTGAGTACCCGCGGGGGAGACTCCTGAGCACTGGACGGGGGTGGCGCAGGGTGGGGGGCGGGGGTGGGACACCCGTGGGCCCCCACCCCGCACCAGAATGTGCAGCAGCTCCTCCAGGTAGCAGCGGATGACACCCTCGTCCTCATACAGGGCCCAGCTGCGCTGCTGGGCATCGTCCTTCCGCCGAGCCAGGTCTGCAAAGATCACCTCCAGCCGCTGCTGGTCATGGCAGACCTGCCCTGAGGGCAGGGCAGTGCTCAGGTCCTGGGGGGAGGCATGGCTCAGCACACTCCTTGCCCCTCCCCATCTCCAGGAAGCCCCCAAGGCTTGGAAGTCAACCCAGACCCTGAGGATGTCACGGGCATGAGCTCCAGGCCAACATCAGGCAAGGGTCCCCAGCCTCACCTCTCAGAGCGGTTCCTCGTTTGTGGCCTCCCAGAACCTGTGAGGGGACCAGGCCCTGGTTCTCTTTCTTTCTTCCCTCTGCCCCGCCTCGAGCTCCCACGAAAGACCTGTTCCCACGGCCCACACCTCAACACCGAGGCTCCCAAGGGCACCAGCCCAGTTCCACAGCCCCTCTGCAAGTAACTCTACTGCCCCCAGTCTTGATAACCTGCTGGGACCAGATTCTGCACGGGACACATCTGCGGGGCACCTTCCAACAACCCGCCTCTCATCCCAGCCCTGCATAAACATCTTCTGCGAGGAAGGCCACCGACTCTGCCACTGCCTAAATGTGACTGAGATGCTACCCTCCGAATCCACACAACGTGCCACCAGGCCTTGTCATCGCCCCGCCTTCCAGCTCCCAAGTACTTCCTGCCTGATGAGCACCCGCCGTGCCCAGCACAGACAACAAGCCCGTTGCCCTGCTGCTCCACCCGCCCCCCACCCCATGGCTGCCGGGTCCTGGGGCCCTAAGGAGGGACCCTGGGCCCATCTGGTCCCCCTATGGAGACGGATCACTGCCCTCCGATCCTGCTTTCTGACCAGTGCCCCAACCCTGGCAAAGCATCCCACGCCCCCCACGATGCCCACACACCTGACTCACCCCTGAGTCAGTCCTGAGGCCTCCGCCACAGCTCCCTCTCCGCCGCCAAGGCCAGCAAGGCACTGCCCTCTCTCAGGCCGTGTCCATTACCCCCCCCGCAGCCAGAGAAGACTCTGGGCCACTCACATCTGGTCTCATCTGTCACCTGCCCCGAGTCGCACCTCCTCCCACACCACCTGTTCCCTCACTCCCCGTGGTACAGCCATGCTGGCCTTGTTCCGCCTCCCCCGCGAGCCAAGCGTGGGCCTGCCTTATGGCCCTTGCCCAGGCTAAGCCTCTGCCTGGAATGCTCTTCCTCCCTTTCTCCTCCAGGGATCAGCGCAAACGTCCCCAGCACCCACCACAGTGAAGGCCGAGCTACTGTCAAGGCAAGGCTGGACGCAAGTGTGAGGGTGGGAATGGGGCAGGGGAAGCGGGGCGGCCCGAGGATGGGGAGGCCCCCTGGCCCCGCCGCCCACCCTCACCTTGCCCTCTACCAGCGAGAGGAGGACCTGCTCCATGACAGGCGAGCTAGCCGGTACGGAGGCCTGGATGTGACCCACCACGACGCCAATGGCCACACGGCATAGCTCGTGGCTCAGGCCAGTGTTTCTCCGCACGAGCTCCATCAGCTCTGCCCCGATGGTCCTGGGCACGGCAGTCTCAGCCACCACCTTCTCCTCTGTGGTCCCCAGGCTCAGTGCACCGAGGGCCTCCAGCTCATCAGAGGCTGAGGTCGTATCAACCGCCACCTCCTCTGGAGGGGGCTCGGGGGCTGGCACCTTGGAGGGAGGGGGCTGAGCTTGGGACACAGTGGTATGGATGCCTCGGCGGGGCACGGGCGGGGGCGTGGGTGAGCAGCTGGGGCCCAGCTCAGACGAGCTAGAGCCGGTACATAGTGTGTCAAGGGAGGTGCTGCTGACTGAGGAGCCACTGGACACAGAACCGGCCCCGGAGGGCGTGGTGTTGCGGCCGCCTGTGGGCAGAGAGTGGATGCTGTGCTGGGACAGCCCCCTGGGTCCCTTACCCCTCCAGGCCCTGAGCCCCGCCCCTCCCAGGACAGGGCCTGGTTTCTCTGCCAGACCCGCCCCGCCAAGCCCAGAGGCCCTAACTTCCTGACACAGGCAGAGCAGCCGTGCCAAGCACAGGGTGCCGGCCCCCCCCCCCAAACTGCCCCAACCCTGCCTTCTCACCACTTCCTGGGGCCATCAGGGCCTCCCGGTCTCGGCGCTTCACAGGCGGGGGTGGCGTGTCGGGCGCTGCTCGGCGAGGCTGTGGTGGGATCTAGGAGGACAGGCTGCCAGCTGGGGTACCGGCCTGGCTAGGGCCCTGGGCTCTTGCCAGGGGCAGGGCTACGGCTCTGCATCCCTGACCCGAGTGGACTCTTGGAGCCTCTGGACCCAGCCTTAAGCTCCACCCACCTCCCTTCCCCAGGGTATCCTCACCACATACCTGGTAGAGGCCTCCATCTGCCCCGAGATACTCGGAACTGGGCAGGCTGTGCTGCCGCTCGAACCCAGCTCGACACATCCCATTGGGCTGCCTGGCGGCAGCAGCATCCAAATGCTGGTCACTGGAGGACGCGGTCATAGCTGCGGGACTCGGGGCTGAGGGGCCTCTGCGGGACAGGGTCTCTTTCCGATGGTGGATCAGCTTCCTGATGGAGGGGCAGGGAGATTACTGGGTGAGTGACCTTAAAACTCCTGAAGTCCTCACAGGCTCCTTATGGGATGTGGGGCGGGGCGCGGCTCACAGCCCAGGCTCCTCCCACCTCCCTCATGCTCCACCCCACTCTGCCCTAGCCCCAACTCTGCCTTCCAGACCTCCCCAGTCCTCACTGAAGGACCCCCACCCGACTGTGCTCACTGGGGCAGGGAGGTGGAGGGTGCCCTCTCCCTCCCCTCCCCCACACTCACTGAAGGACCCCGCGCTGCTCCAGGCTGTACTTGCCACCATCCCGCATGGCTGCATTGTGCACCGCCTCAATGGCCCGGTCAATGGCTTGGAGGACATCCTGCTCCAGGCCCTGGCCGGGGGCAAGGGTGCACAGTTAGACCTGGGGGCCTAGAGAGCGTGAGCCCAGACCCAGCCTAGGATGGAGCCCAGGGCAGAGGACTGTTACAGCTAAAGCCTGGAATGCTAGACATGAGTGTAGAAAGCTGAACTACACTATGAAGTAAGGTTCTCAAACTGTGTTACTCAGGGAGCTGGGGCACGGGGTGGCCCCACGCTGCTGCTTTACGTATTGGGGTCCCAGTCAGGCCCCACAGTGAGGCTCTCAGCTGTCTCTGAACACCAGGGGTCTAGAGCAAAAACACAGCCCAGGGACCCCCAGCTTGAGACCAGGAGCACATACCTAGTCTATCCCCAGGCTTGGCTCAGAGCCCAGGCTGACATGCCAAGCAGGGAGCCTCTAGTGTCTGGAACCCTTAACAAATCACTCTGGATCTTACTGATCCTTCTCCAAACCAAGGTCACACTCCAGAATAGCCCTGTCCTTGCAGAGCCTTCTGCAGACCCCAGAGATGGGCCTGAGGGACCAGCTGAGGATGGGCCAAAGGGATCCCCTCTTTCCACCCCTGCTTCTAGCCCTCATTCTCCCTAGTTATTCCAGGAATCTTCCAGACTTGCCCTGGGAAGCAGCAGTTCTGTGTTTGTGGCAAAGGACGGACATAAGAGAGGGGCCTGGCCCCTGTCCCAGATTCCGTGCTGCCAGACACAGCAACTCAGGGGTCTAATCAACCCAGCCAGCCTGGCGTGGTGTGAGGAGTGGGGGGTGGGAGCTGTGGGACCATCCACCTCCAGCCCTCCCCTGTCCATGATGGTTCACCAGGCTACACGGAAGTCTCAGAACTGAGGTGACGTCACTCCAAGCGGGGTCGAAGAAGCGTCCCTGATGGGGACAGACAGATGGATACGGAGGTCAGCAAAGCCCTCCAGGTAGCACGGGGTATGCCAGAATGCAGGGAGACAGCAGACAGAAAGGGGGACAGAAAAACAAACACATACCCATAGAAAACAAGAAAGAGAGAGAAGGGGAGTGAGGAAGGGAGGGAGAGAGAGGGAGACAGGCAGAGGGAGACAACGCAGAAAGAAATTGAGAGCCAGAGACAGAGAAAGGGGGAGAGTCGGAATGGCAGACACAGACAGAGTTAGGGGGACAGAGACCGGGAGATACACAGAAAGAGACTACAAGGGGATGGTAGCCTCTCCGCCCTCCCCAAGCACCAAGCCCCACTAGCCCAGGACAGGATCCTCACAGGCCCCTGAAGAAGAGGCTTCCAACAAGCCCCCAACCCCAGAGAGGCTGGGTCTGACATGCTCACTCCAGAGCCAGCAGCCCTAGTGTCCAGGGCCCCAGTCACACCCCAGGCACTCCTAGAAGGGAGTAAGCTGAGGGTCCAAGGCCCAGGGCCCATCCCCTCTGCTAAGACCAGATGACATCTCCAAATTTATCCTGTTATTTCTGTCCTGAACTGGGCTGGGACAGGATGTTTCCTAAAGACGAGGGACTAGGATGGGGCGGGGGTGTCTGGCACAGGACAGGCCTGGAGGCTCCAGGCCCTCCTTTCCCCAGAGGTCAGAAGAGACCAGCTGGAGACACTGCACCCCAGCCCCCACTGCAGGACTATTCTTGGGGAAACAGGAACTGGAGATGTAGCCTCCACTGGAAGGAAACAGGGCCATAGTCAAACCAGGGGAAGCCATGAAGAGGTCTCACTTCCTCACAATGCCTCACAACGCCTCACAAGCCTTCCACCCCAGGCTGTGGACAAGGAGGGATGGGGCTTTTCAATTTCAGAGAAAATTAGTCTGAAAAGTCAGGGCCTGAGGCTTGTGATGGGGGTGGGGGGTGGGGAGAGTAGTGCCAGGGAGTGCCAACAGGGGCTGAGATCTTTGGTTCCAAGAGGGTCGGGGGTGGTCTGAAGAACAGCTTAGGGGGTGGCTGAGGACAGGAGAGTGAAAGACACTGAGGCCTCAAGGTTTGCTGGGTCATCTAGGGGCTCCAGGGTCTCAGTGCAGGGAGTGAGGACACAGAGGATGGCTGGGGAAACAGGTGGTGTCCAGGGTGGCCCCGGTCTCAGTGATGGAGGCAGTGGCTCCAGTTGGGGGTCTGAGGGTGGGAGGCAAGAGCGTGGGATCCGGGGGATCCAGGGAAAGGACCGATTATGGGTCTGGGGTCTCAGGGATCTGGGGAACTGATCAGAATTCGGCGGTAGTGGAATCTCAGGACTGAGTCTTGAATTCTACTCAGATGGGGCTTCAGATATTTGGTCTCAATGGGTCTGGGATGCCAAGGAGTCTCAGTCCCTGAGTTAGGCTTGCAGGTCTGGTGTCCTCAGAGTTGGCTGTCAAGGGTCTGGCCTTTTGTGGGGGTGCGGGCTCTTGGGGTCCCAGTCCTCGTGAGTCTGGGATCTCAGGGTCAGACTGCCTATCTGCGGGAGGTCCCGGCGGGGCTGGGGCATCCGGGGTCGATACCGAGAGCCTGTGATGGGGCCCAGTCTAGGGACCGCGGAGGTCGGGCCGGGGAGGGGAACACTCACCTGCAGGCGGCGCAGGTAGGCGGGCGGCACGTAGCCCGTCTCGCCACTGCGCGCCCGCGCCGCCAGCCACCAGTGCGCGCTGCTGCGTTCCAGCACCAGGAAGGTCTCGCCCGCGGCGAACGCCAGCGCGTTGGGCTCCGCCGAGCGGAACGCGTAGAGCGCACGATACATGGGGCCGGGCCGGGCCGCGCCGGGGCAGTGGAGGCGGCGGGGGGCTGCGGAACCAGGACGCCAGGCCGGGAACACCGCGATCGCCCCGCCCCGCCCCGTGACACACGACGCGTGCGCGCACCCGCCCGCCCGCCGCAGCCCCGCCTCGGGAGTGGGGCGGCCCCCGCGCGCATCGCGGCGCCCCCTGGCGGTTCCAAGCGGCGCGGCCCGGCGCGGACCGGCGCGGCCCGAGTCCGCCGCCGGTCGGGTACGGACCCTTTCAGAATCCGAGCGTCCGACCCCTCGCTCCGTACCCGCCCGGGGAACCCACCCCAGCTTCTCCCGCCTGGCCCTCCACTCAAGCCCGGTGCTGCGACCCGTTCGACCTCCCGAAGGAGCGCTCCGCCCGCAGCCCAACGGCAGAGCCTGTGTCCTGCGCTCTAGTCCCGAGCGTCCCCGCCACGCCGGGAGAGTGGGTCCCGACCTACTAACGGTAGCGTAGTCCCATTGTTGCATCTCGCTGATCCAACACTTGGAGGCGCCCGCGGGGACCCGTCTCCCTGGTGTCTGCAGGCCGCATGACCCCTTTCCACGGGGTCCGTACTCCAGCCGCACGCACCGAAACGAGGTTAGCCATTCCCCAGTCCAAAGTCCTCCCGTCCTCGCTGCCCACCCACTTCCTCTCTTCACTAGCTTCTCTCTACTCCTCTAATGTGGGTCTTTGCATATGGTTTCCTTTGCCTGGGACTCACTTCCCTCCCTCACAGCATAAGGTCATCACACTCCCAGTCGCTGTCACATTGCTCTATTGTCTTTGTAGGACTTACAACTCCAAATTATTTCTGAGCAGACAGGACAGCTGGCGAGGGTGTGGAGGGGGGTGCTCTGTGGCCATAAGAGTTTGTTTAACCCTGCACACCTTTCCAGTCAGCCCTGACCTGTCCTCGATGTCCTGAGGGAAGGACCCAGGGGAGAGGCCCTAAGGGTCCTCCTATTCCTGTCCAGGGACTGGTCCAGCCACATTCCCCACTGGAAGCCTGGGCCCAGGGTGCAGGGGGTGTGGGCACAAACAGGCCAGTGTATGCAGGTGGGTGTTCTGGGACATAGTGCACATAGGCATAGTGAGCCTTGGAGAGGAGGTGCTGGGAGTTTCAGGGAGGTGTGGGGCTGCTAGAACTGGACAAGACCCTACCTTCTTGGCTTTGGGTCTGTGCCCTTCTCCCTGGTGCCTGGTTCTGCAGTTCAAGACCTCCTGCCACACCTCCCAGGACCCTCCTAGCAAAGTAGCTCTTAGGGGCTGCCTTGGCTGGAGCTGGACAGATGAAGACTGGCATAGTGGTGGGTAGCAGTGGTGACATGTGGTGTGGTTAAGAGGAACACCCTTTCTCACTGGGACCCCCCCACCTCCTAGGACCTTTTATTGTGGAGCCCATGGCTGCCAGCAGACCAGAGCCTGACAGCTCCTCAAGGCCCCAGTTTGGCTCTAGGACACCTGACATCACAGTGCAGGAGCTGGATCCAAGGTCTGGCACACATGCTGCCCAACTTGGTCTTAAGCTGCATGGAGGAGAGGGAAAAGACCTGTATTCAAGAAGTCAAGTAGTTCTTTGCTTAGCGGGTGCTAGGATGCTAGGCCAGCAAAGGCCCCAAAGAGACCTAAGGGCCAGGCCAAGAAGCTGTGGTGACTTTAGTAGGTCTATGAGGTGGGGGCAGTGGCAAGGAGAATATTCCTGGGCTAGGGTGGAGGAGACAGCATGTGTGGGGCTTCTGAGGGTTGGGAAGGGGGCTGGCCGCCCGGCCCTAGTAAGAACGACAGCAGCACTGTGTACAATTAACAAAAAGATTTGTATTAGAACATTTACACTCAGGGAAGAAAGAGGTATCTGCATCATCAAATGTGGAATGTTGAAGAAATAGTTAAAATAAATAAAAGACTCCGAACGCGGCTGGGGCTGGCTCAGGCTGGGACTCACAGAGGCCTCTGCACATCAGCTCCAGGCTGCAGGGGCCAACGGCCTGGCCATACTGGCCTCCTCCCCGACGCAGCACAGCTGTGCCTGGGACACAGAGAGTCTCTCAAGCGCTGGTGCAGCCAGCAGGCTCACTCCCCGCTTTCCTCACTTATCTCTGTGACAATGTCTATCAGGCTCTGGAGCCCAAAGATATAGCCAGCATCCTGGCCCTCATGTACCACGCTGTCCTCGCCATACAGCCTGCAGGTGGTGTGTGCAAAGTCGATCATGCGCACGTCCACTGAGCTGGTGCCGATGGGCTTGTAGGCATAGGCACCAGCAGACTCGTCAGCTGACTCCTCTGACAGGTCCTCCAAGTCCTCAGCATCTGAGTCCAGGGCCACCTCAGGCCATTCCTTGCCATCATAGATGACCAGTAGGGAGCTTGAGTAGAAGCGGTAGGACTCCTGTCGCTCCAAAATGGCCTTGAGCTCAGTCAGCTTCTTAAGCACCGGGCCTAGGAGCTCACGGCGCAGGTACCGACCGTTGTGGAAAAACTGGAAAAGTGCCTCCTTGAAGCCCTGCACCGATAGCTTCCGTCCATGGTACTTGTTCATGAACATAAGCTGCCCACTGCCTGCCTGGTACACCTGTGGGAGGGAGACCAGCGGGTTAGGTACTGGCAGCCATCTCAAAGCCTGCACCTGCGGAACAGCAGCAACAGGACAGCCCTGGATCAGATCCTTTAACCTGTTAAGTACACCAGTCACACAAGACACTATCCTCTCTGATCAACCACCGCTCAGGATGCAGCCCTCTGACCTGGTTCCGTCCACAGATCCCTGCTTAGTGTATGGATCGGGGGAGAGGGACTAACCTTCTTGCCTTTATTCCCGCTCCTGCCCAGAGGCTCCGGACTCAGTCAACCAGGTGAGCCCCAGAGGGTTCACCCAAGCAGGCATGCTTTCTTCCTAACCAGAGAGCGAGAGACTCCCTCAGTCACGCTGGAATCTTGGGAAAACAGGACTACACCAGGGTTCGGGAGTGGCAGCTACTGGATGCCCTAGCCAGCCCACGCTATACACCTGCATCCCCCTCACCTGCATGCCACACACACGGACACCGATGACTGCAGATGTGCTCTGCTGGCACTTGCGGATCTGGTTGGCTGCCTTCTCCTCTGAAGCATCGTCACCGTGCTGGCGGGTACCCATCTTGAGGTCCAGGACACAAGGCACCTCATAGCGGGAAGTCAGGTTTTCCAGTAAGATGAATTCTGAGTGGTTAAGGACAATCCTCCCTCTAAAGAGAAGGTGTTGCTGCATGGGGCCTTGGCACTCCCAGGGCACAATGCCTGCACACAGAGTCTCAAAGAAGCCTGAGTCCACAGAAGGCCCTGCCACAGAATGGCATGCTATCCCCCCCATGTAGGGAGCCCAAGGCTGACTAGAGGGCTAAAAGGCGTATTCAGTTCTTGTCGGGGAACTGCCTGGGTCCAGACTCAACACAGGCCTGGGCTTCCCCCAGCCTGGGAGACACACACACACCACTTCCTGAACTCAGCAAGGTGTGGGAAGAGGGTTCCGCACCAGACTGTACTAAGTTATAAACAGAGTATTGAATAAGTCCTGTAACCTTATATGTGAACTGAAATATCGATATGAACTCATGAAAAATTTTCTCTTTAAAATAAATGTGTATTGGGGCATCTGGGTGGCTCAGTCAGGTGAGCATCTGCCTTCAGCTCGGGCCATGACCCCGGAGTCCTGGGATCAAGCCCCGCATTGGGCTCCCTGCTCAGCGGGGAGCCTGTTTCTCCCTCTCCTCCCCACTCATGTTCTCTGTCACTATTTCTGTCTCTCTAATAAATAAATAAATAAATAAATAAATAAATAAATAAATAAATAAAATCTTTAAAATAAAATAAATGTGTATTGGGGCATCTGGGTGGCTCAGTCGGTTAAGCATCTGCCTTCAGCTCAGGTCATGATCCCAGGGTCCTGGGATCGAGCCCCTCAGCAGGTTCTCAGCCCAGTGGGGAGCCTGTTTCTCTCTCTCCGTCAAATAAATAAATAAAATCTTAAAAAATAATAAATGTGGGCGCCTGGGTGGCTCAGTTGGTTAAGCGACTGCCTTCGGCTCAGGTCATGATCCTGGAGTCCCTGGATCGAGTCCC
>NC_138369.1:14811138-14845255 GCF_054177405.1 Leptonychotes weddellii
TTGCCTTTTAGCTTCACATATAATACATTAAGAAAACATCTACTATGTCTTTTCTATTTTCTATTTCAAAAATACTCATCTTAAAATGCTAATATTTAACACAAACTTCAAAAGTGTAACCCAGAATCATTAAAGAGAAGCTGCCACCTGGGAACTGGCCACTGAGTGACAAGACACCTACTAAGTCCATCATTTGAGTCCCTAGCTCCAGGGACCTGGGCTGTAACTACGATCCCCTGACACCTCCCCTTCCACAGAGTACAGAGTGCCCACCCCCCGCTCAGTTTATACCTACCTCTTCATCTTCTCCTCTTTCCTGTGCTGCCTCACCCAGTCCTTGGGGCTCTTTTCTGTTTCTAGGACATGATGTTTTTTGTTTGTCCACCTCAGGAGCTTACTTTTTGGTTCACAGTCTGAATTGTCTACACTGTCCACAGTTCCGTGGTCCCCCTTTAATGGATATGCTATTAAACATAAGTTCCTGTCTTCATCTTCTTCAAAGCGTACAGACACCACACCTGAAAGGGGGGTGAGGAGCAGAGAGAACTTTTAATTCCACAGAAGATGTGTTATAAATAACATGATTGTAACATTTGTTTTTTTCTTACCCTGTTCCTTAGTCTCTATGTTGCCAGAGGCCCCAAACTCATCTGCAAACCTAACAAATATCAAAACAGCTAGAAAAGATGACACCATACAAGACAAGCGATTAGGGAGCAAACATGGCCGAGAGTCTTCCTCTCTGATGCACTCAACAAGGCAAGAGCCAAAGAATTACAAGACACATTTTTCCATCATTGAAAATGTTTATTAAGTTTTATGTAATTCTTCTAATCCTAAGAGAGACGTAAAAACATTTGCTCTTTATATCTTGTGGGATTTTTTGATGCCCTAAACAGAAACTCTGAAGGCCTGAGGTTTGCTTTAAAGCAGAGCCTGAACACAGGGGGAACAAAGGTTTGCCCTGAGGGGTACGAAGCATCCAAGGGTAGGGAAGACTGGGCAAACAAAACAAAATAAAGGAGTAAACAAAACAAACCACACAGCACAACAGACACCCTAGCAAAGGCTTCTTGCAGCACCCCCACACGGGTGGGCACCCCAAGCCTTTTGTCCTCAAACATGTTACTTTATTGGTCTTTGCAGTCACAAAAGAACAAAATGAACACAAGGCAAATAGGGTCGGGCCGGGAGCACAGACGCGTGGTGGCCTTGAAAGCAGCTCTCCCCCTTGAGTCTCTAGAACCTGCCAAGTGTAATTAGACAGTCTTTGAGGAGGGGGCTGCCAGGTGGGAGCGTTTCAGCAGGTGCCGACGAGCGCCTTACAACCGACTGGCTGAACACCTTTCCTCCCAGGCCTCTCTGGCCCGGGATCACTCAATTTGCTCAGTCCTTGCTGCCCGCCCGCTCGCTCGCTTGCTCGCTGCAGGGGAATGCGTGCTCAGAGAGAGATGACACTTCTGAGGTGATCCCTGGCTCTGGGCGCAGAGGAGCAGAGGAGCTGGGGTGGGGAATTCAGGGGACCACACTTCCCTGTGGCCATGGGGAAAGAACCAGGGGGAAAAAGGGGGCAGGGGCGGCCAGCTAACAAGGGGCCTTTGGCTTTGTCCTGGAAAAAACAACAGAGAAGGACCAAGTGAGGGCCCTCAACTCCCCCACCTCCCCACCATAACACACATGCATATTCAGAGTACAGAGAGAGGCGCCCAGTACATTCTGTCTTCAAAGAGCATGTTTCAACAGTCCCAGAAGAACCTAAGTTGTTCAAGAGTCTTTTGTATAACCAGGCAATGTATATTTAATTTCTTTCTTTTAATGGATTCTTTGATTTACAAAATATCCCCCCACCCCAGGAAAGACCACACCATGCTGGTGGCTGCTGATGTCACCCCCAAAAATGCATTATAAAAAGAGAGAGTCACCATATGTGAATCAAAGGGTTGCCATAACATTGCAATTTCGGGGACATTCCGTAATAGCAAAGGGCTTCAGCTAATCAGCACAGGCCTCCCACTCCTGCATTCCATCTGACTCAACCCTGCTCCCAGCCTACCTAATCACCAGGGCTTCTGGTTTCCTGGAGGACAAAAAGCAGGCTGCAAGGATTCTGGGTAAAATCCTCCCAAAGTCTTCCCCCGCTGCTCCCCCATGGGGGCTATGGGTTACTGTGATCAAGAGACACCTGAACATAAAACACAACTACACTTCCACCAAAAATAAACTCAAAACAAATCCACAAAACAAAACAATTGAGCAATCTTACCAGGGCTTGCAAACTGAGGGTGTGAGGCGCTGGGCTCAGGGCCAAGAGGAGGAGGAGGGAAAACACAAGAGTGAGGGGAGGGGTGAGGGCTCCCGGGATGGCTGCCCGGGCCTTCCACGGCTGCGCCGCCTCGCATCTCCTCGCCAGGCGATGGGGACCCCTATGGCAGCGGGGGCTCACCTTTGTACTGGGGAGTGAATTTGCGCATCTCGGCTGGGAGGGTCTCGTAGAACTGGTGCTCCCTCGGAACCAGGGGCTTGCATAAAGTCGTCTCGTTGAAGCGGAGCACGCATGAGTGCCCCCCGACCTGGTGGACAAAGGGCTCCAGCAGGACGCCCTTGGTGCGGGGCTCTACGTCCATGGCCCTGAAGGCTGGGCTCATCCTCCAGGCGCAGGCGGCAGGGAGAAGGGGGAGGCAGCGGGGTCCAGCGGCCAGCGCGTCCTCCGTCTGTCGTCTGTCCGTGCGTCCGTCTGTCTGGCCTCAAGTCCTCGGTCGCGCGGGCCAGGGCGCTCTGCCGGAAGCAAAGAGAGACACTGGCATTGGAAGCGTCCTGGGAACCGCCTTAGAGCCGAGAGCACTTCAGCAGAAAGACAAACAGCCGGACCTCAGGCAGGACCCCGCCCACGCCGCCCACCCCGGCTCCGCCTCCTCCCGCAGAAACAAACAGCCGGAGATACCGCGGGGCGAGGCCAGATTCCGACACGCAGGGACTGGCCCCAGGCGTCCCCAAATTACCCGTGCCCTCCACTAGGCGGGAAAAATGCAAAGCCACGGTAAGGTAAAGGCCCATTTCAAACCAAATAATTCAGTTTAAATCTTACCATCTTCTAGTAAGATTAACTTCATACATTTTTTTAAAGATTTTATTTGAGAGAGCGAGGGCGCGCTCGCGCGCATGAGCCGGGGGAGGGGCGGAGGGAGAAGCAGCTTTCCCGCTTAGCAGGGAGCCCGCACCAGGGCTCCATCCGAGGGCTCCATCCCAGGACCCCGGGACCACGACCTGAGCGAAGGCAGCCGCTTAACCGACTGAGCCACCAAGGCGTCCCCATACATACATATTTTTAATACTTTATTTTTTTAGAGTAGTTTTAGGTTCAGAGCAAAAATGAGAGGAAGATAACTGCCCACATAACTACCTGCCCCCACACATGCCATTGCCTTCCGGTTATCAATATCTCCCATCAGAGTGATACGTTTGTTAGAAATGATGTTGAACCTACACTGCCTCATCATCCTAGATTACATTAGGGTTCTTAGTCGTTAATTATATTTTTATAAAATGCAGTTAAAGGGAAAACCTGCTTACTCACCATCTGGTAAGATTTACTCCCCCAGGGTGTCCACTCCCCTCCTTCCAACCCCAAGGCCAAAGACAAGCCCCATTAACCTTACTAGCAGTGGAGCTTGGGCCTAGCTTTAATGATTAACGTCTGTATCTAAAAACAACTGATCAAGGCTGGCTAACTCCATTTAAAAAGATACGTGGTGTTCTAGGTCACTGACTATTTTTATCAATTCCATCCTGATCTCCAAAAGCTGGGGCACACCTTTAAACCAAAGCTGTGCTCCTGGGGTAATCAGGGCTCCCTCATCCACTCTGAGGTTCAGGGCCTTAGACCTGACTTTGCATCCCTAAACACCCCAGATCTCAGCAAAGCAACCTCTATGCAGCCGTTAACCACTTCAAGGCATGTCAAGCTAGTTCTGTTTTCTGCCTGTAGTTTACAGACTACACAGTTGCTACTAGCACTACTTACAGGCCATGGGACATTCCATTATCTGTAGGGTTCTTAATGAGAACTCTTCCAGTTCCCATTACCCCAACTGACATGCTGGTGATGAGAATAGGTCTGCTGAAGATGTGCCCACTGTCCTCTAAGGCGAGTCAAGCACCCATTACAGGCTAGGCTCATTACAGAAACTTACCTCATTTGGTCCGTGGGATACTTTCCGTGAAGAAGACACTATTCTCCTCTCTGTTGCAAACAATGACACTGATTTGGGGAGGTGAGGAAACTCATCCAGGGCCAGGGACAACAAGCCACAGCTCCCAAATGAACCTCAAACTGTTGGATGTCCTCACAGGACCACCTCTAGGTCCCAGGGTCTTTGAAACTAGTGCCCTGATACAGCATTCCTCCCATGTACATGGGACATTTAGCCTGGTGTGAGGGTGCCTTCACCACGTATATTTTCTATTTATAACGCAGCCTCTCTTAAAAAGTTTAAACAGGTTGTTAATCTCTTTTTAGAGAGATCCGACTCTGGGCCCCAACTGGACTCGAGGATTAGGAATCAATAAGCTTTCCTATATGCACAGAGACGAAAACCAAAGGTCCTGATTTCTCTCCTGGCACCACCTTCTCATCATCACAGAAGCCCTCAGGAGGGCATGTGCTGAGGTTTCTAAGCTCCAAGGATGAGTACATTCCAGCCATTCCAGACTCTCTCCAGAAGGTGGAGCTCTGAGATACTTGGCCACACCAGACCTTCCTTAGAGTCTGCACAGACTAGTTCATACTAATCCACTGAGAAGACCTCTGGAGTAAGAGCAATACCAAAGAAAAGCTACTGTACTGACTCGGTCGGTCTCCCAGTACCCAAAAACAAACGAGGTACCATAATTACTTGTCAATGTACAAGACGCTCCTCATGGTCCAGGCTTTAGAAACACAATCCAAACCTTTCCTTAAAGTATAAACTGCTTTAGTCGTCAGAGTAATGGTAACACCAATGTGAATCCCTTTCCAACTCTGTTCAAAATTCCTTAAGTGTATTCAATTAAGTAGAAAAATCTCTCTCTCCAGGTATCTCTCTTACCCATCCCTACCCTAATAAAAAATCTACAACAAAAACTGGTCCTTCATGGCAACTCTCTAGAGTATGGGGTGTATGGGTGTGGCTGGAGGCCAAAAGGCCAGGTGTATGTCTTCATCTCCTCCTCCCAGGTCCTCAGTGTATTCATTAGCTGCTGGGTATGATGTGGTACCTTGCCACCCTCCCCCCAGCACCTGACTCTGGCAGTCCGCAGGACATTGCTCCCTGGAGAATCATCATTACCTTGGGTAGAGAGGCAAGAAAAATAAGGCTAATCCTCGCCTGAGACAAGCTGATGACAGAAGAAACTGCCAAATATGAGGTGGAGTTAGGGAGACAACTGATTTACCCTGTAGTGAGGTGGAGCCAGATTCTAGTCCCAGTTCAGCTACTCAATTGCTTGGAGAAAATCTCCAAGTCCCTGGCTCCCTCTGGGTTCCGGTTTTCTGGTTTGTAAAATGGAGACGAGAGACATGGAGCAGACCTCTACTGTGTGGGTGTATAATACAATTAGTAAGCGGTAACTAGTAGTTTGTTTTATTTTATTTTTTTATTTTTTAAAAGATTTTATTTATTTATTTTGACAGAGAGAGACACAGCGAGAGAGGGAACACAAGCAGGGGGAGTGGGAGAGGGAGAAGCAGGCTTCCCGCGGAGCAGGGAGCCCGATGCGGGGCTCGATCCCAGGACCCCGGGATCATGACCTGAGCCGAAGGCAGACGCTTAACAACTGAGCCACCCAGGCGCCCCTAGTAGTTTGTTTTAATCAAATAGGAAAAAAGAGTAAATATCATTGCATTGCACATAATAAGGTAAGTCCTATTTTGTGATTCTTTCATTTTTTAAAAAAGGTTTTATTTATTTGACAGAGAGAGAGCGCGCGTGCACACACACACACAAGTAGGCAGAATGGCAGGCGGAGGAAGAGGGAGAAGTAGACTCCCTGCTGAGCAGAGAGCCTGATGCTGGGGTTCGATCCCAGGACCCTGGGATCATAACCAGAGCCGAAGGCAGACACTTAACCAACTGAGCCACCCAGGTGCCCCTTTGTGATTCTTTTATTTCAATTATGTTTAGTCTCTCAATATGAACATAAGTATGGCTTCACCATACCACATATTTCTCACATTTGGGGTTGCAGATGAAGAAGTGGAGCTTCTGTTCTAGCTTCCCTTATAGGCTGCATCTCTGTGGGAAAATGAAGGATCAAACTTCCAAAGGATTACACACAGATCAGCTCACTCTCTAGTGGCCTCAACCTGGCAGAAGAAAAATGCCCCAAACACGTGCTCTTTTTCACCTGCTACTCTCTCTGTCCCACATGTGGTTTGAGCAGAGGGATCTCTCAACGATTTTTAAACATCCGTGGTCTAAGGCCCAAGTTTCCCAGGAATTCTGGAGTATTAGTGGTTACTGAGAAGTCCATGCAAAATATGTGGACCCTGTGCCTAGGGAGAGGGGGAATAACCATAAAATACTTCCTTCAGATTTAGCATCTATTTTAGCTTTCCACATTGCCTCACATTGGTCCATGAAACTATGAACAGGTAAGGAAAACAATATAATTCATCCTAAGACAGGACACAGATTTCCTCCACAGTCCATCTCCCTAAATCTGTCAAATTGGTTTAAGGATCTGCTAGAAACAATGCCTTAATATTCTCAGCTTCTAAAATATTGCAGATAGGGGTGCCTGGGTGGCTCAGTTGGTTAAGCGTCTGCCTTTGGCTCAGGTCATGATCCCAGGGTCCTGGGATCAAGCCCCACATCGGGCTCCTTGCTCAGTGGGGAGCCTGCTTCTCCCCTGCCTGCCGTTCCCCCAGCTTGTGCTTGCTCTCTGTCTCTCTCTCTCGTTCTCTGTGTCAAATAAATAAAAAAAAAATCTTAAAAAAAAAAAGTTATACACTATGACTGGGACAGTAATTATAGGACTGCATAAATTTGTCAAAATTCATCAAATTAGACTTAAAATTGATAAGTCTTATTGTATATAAATTATACTTCAATAGAGGGATTAAAAATTTTTTCTTACACTTTTTAATATACCAAATTTTCATAAGTACATATTATTTTAATAGGCAGAAACAAATTAGACTTAAAAAGGTCATACTAGCTGTTAAATAGCTTTGATATACAAACGCTTTGGTTGAGATTTACCTTCCCATACATTCTAACTGGGCTCATTTGCCTCACACTGACCATCTTGAGTCACTCCTGCCAAGATTCCTGGGTCACCATCTTGGTCAAAGTAAGGACTCCCCCCTCCCCCCTTTCTGTGAAGGCATTCCCAGATGGTACAGACCTTCAGAGACAGCCATGTTTTCCCTCATAAATCCATGACACCCACTGCTATATCTAAAGCCATTTGCTCATTCTGAAAGCCTAGTTTTTATCAGGGTCTTAATACTAGCAGACTTCTACCAGTTGCAGGGTTATCTTTTTCAATTCTTGTAAAGTCAAAGCAAAAGCATCCTTTACACCCAAACAAGCAGAACAGAAATACAAAGGTCTAATAAGTCTTTCTGTAAAACCCATAAGGAAAGAAAAATCAGCATCAAATCTGCTCCTATTATACTAGCTTCCTTGTTAGTTCTCAAACATGCCTAGAATATACCTACCTCAGGGCCTTTGCACTTGCCATTCTCTCTGCTCGGTACACTCTATCCCCTTGGCTCACTACTCTCTTACCTCCTTCAGCTCTTTATGCAAATGTAACTTCTTTAATGAGGTCTTCCTTAGCACCCCATCTGAAAGTGCCATACCTCCCTGTCCACACTCCCTTATACAACCCTGCTTTATTTCTCTTTAGCACTTACCACCACCATCTAACATACCATATGTTTTCTTATTTGTCATATTTTTTGTATCCCTCATCCTGACCCCACCAGAAAACAAAGTCCATAAAATCAGAGATTTCTGACTGCTCTGTTCACTGCTAAATCTCCAAAGTCCAGAACACCAGCACAGAGTAGTTACTTCACAGGATGTGCCTCAAGTCACTACTGCGTCATGAAAACCTGCACACAGATCAACAGAGGACTCAAAAGGCACCCATGGCAATTATCCAAACCCACACTAATCATACAGTGAGTACAATTATTAAAATGAGGCATGCAACACACTTTACCAAATATATTCTGAGCACTGACTGGTGTTAATTTTGCATTTATAATTCCCCATCTATCAAGTCTGCATTAACTGGGGAGTATAAATGAAGGACCCTGCACATGAACACTCATCTGGGACCTGGTAATATGGAAACATTTCATGTAAACAAAGCTTAAGCTCTTAATGTAATGACAATCAATCTCTTGGAAAATTCTCTCTTGTGGAAAATCAGGCAAGAAAAGAATGGTCATTCAAGAATAAACTTTAAAAATGTGGCCCCCGGGCGCTCGGCTGGCTGAATTGGTGGAGAGCGGGACTCTTGATCTCAGGGTTGTAAATTCACGCTCCACACTGGGTTTAGAGATTACTTTAAAAAAATGTAGGCTCAAGAAGATTAAAATTCTATCATAGCTTAAAACAAATATACTAACTAGCATTCAGAAATTATGTGTTGGTACTGAGTTCACATCCCAAACACCCAAGGTTTTCAGGTTGCAAAGTTATCATTAAAAGATAATTATCCTGGGGCGCCTGGGTGGCTCAGTCAGTGCAGTATCTGCCTTCAGCTCAGGTCACGATCCCCGAGTCCCTGGATCCAGCCCTGCATCAGGCTCCCTGCTCAGTGGGGAGTCTGCTTCTCCCTCTGCCTGCCGCTCCCCTTGTGTTCTTTCTCTCAAATAAATAAAATCTTTAGAAAAAATAAAAAGTAAAAGATAACTATCCCCATCTTTTGCAGGCAAAGCAAAGAAAGGCCATGGGTTGGTTTGAGTCTCTGCTGAAGGCCTCCTTCAGCAACACTGGTGGGTCTGCCATCCAGCTTTAAATGAGTTGTCTTAGCAAGACAATGCAGAAGGAAAATCATTCCTCACATGACCTGGACTTACCAGGAAGCTGGGTAACAGATGAGGCATTAATTCCTGGTAACAAAATGAACATACAAAAAGGAGTTTTAGCAAAATAAAGCCAGGAAGGAAGAGGAAAGCTATCAATGTTTGCCTTGTGGGAGGCACCAAGGATAAGGGCTGACCAGACTGACCCATCTGGGTACAGGGCATCAAACTCCCACCAGCGTGCCACGGAGTTTAAGCCCCATCAGGACATCCCCCCCTCCACCTTTTTAAAAAAGCTTTTATTTTTAAGTACTCTATACACCCGATGTGGGGCTCAAACTCATAACTCTGAGATCAAGAGTCGCACACTCCACCAAGTAAGCCAGCCAGGCACGCCCCACCCCCATCAAGACATCTCTTACACCCCACTGTGAAAGTACTTACTCCCATGTCTAGCAATAGAAGAGTGCATGACAGACTATCAGGATATTATAAGTTTGCTTATCAATTTTATGACTTTTAAACAATTTGAGAAAATGCTTACGATGTCCTTTTTTAAGTGAAAGAAGATATAAAATTGTATAATCTATATTGTCTGAACTAGGTCCAAAGAATTACAAAGGAAAAGACTAGCAAAAAGTACCAGCTATGCCACTGAATCATATACTTAAAAATGGTTAAAATGATAAATTTTATGTTTCGTATATTTTACTACACACAAAAAAACTAAAAACAAAGTACCAGCTACTCACAGGGGTCATGGCTGCCTGCCCCCTCCCAAAGCCCTGTAGTCACTGCATTAAAAATGTTGAATGCCTTGAAGTCTCCCAGATCACCTATGAAAGAAACTTGATACAGGTTTCCCAAATTTGACAACAATCCTAAAAATTTACGTGGCATAGATGAATTGTGAAGCTTAAATAAAGTGTTCTAAGTTGTCAATAACAGAAAGCAGATGGGCATCAGCCTAGGGGAGCAACTGTGTGTCCTTTCTATAGAAACAGTAGAACAGGGGCACCTGGGTGGCTCAGATGGTTAAGCGTCTGCCTTCGGCTCAGGTCGTGATCCCAGGGTCCTGGGATCAAGCCCCACATCCAGCTCTCTGCTCAGCGGGGGGCCTGCTTCTCCCCCTCCCTCTGTTTCTCCCCCTGCTCATATTCTCTCTGTCTCAAATGAATAAATAAAAAAACCTTTAAAAAAAAAACAACAACAGTAGAACATTGCTGTCACAGAAGAGGCAGTCAAAACGCCACCCCAAAATGAAGGGGGAAAAGGTACTGCAGGTGTAGTATTTGTCTGCTTTTTGAAATGTGAACTTCTGATTTCTTTTTTCAATCTAAACAAATACTCACTTTCTTACCTACTTGTTTTCATCATTGTAAATTCTTCTGTTTAAAGATGGCAGTTATAATTATATATTTATAAATTATACATATTTATATTATATAAACTTCAGACAGCACAAAACCTAGATCTGCCCTGTACCAAGTGGTAAGACTGTTATCCCTTCTCTATGAGTTGGCTAAATGTCCCCAACTTCTTGAAATATTCTCAAACTCAGAGCATATGTTACCTTTATAATAGGGAGGGAAAATATTAGGGGGAAAAATAAAAGAATTCACTGAGACTAAAACAGGAAGGTTTTAGGCTCATCCACAAAAAAGCATTGCCCTAGCCCACACTGTGTGCTCAGAACTCCACTCCATGATGGAGAACCTGGAAGGTGGACCACATGTAAACAAGTGAGGATAACAACCCAAACCCACCCTGCCCTTAAGACATGTACAAGGCACTGGAAGACCAGAGGAGGAAGTGACTAACTCCTCAAGCTTCAGTGACAATGGGATACAACCATGCCAGGGACTAGAGGCCAGAGCAGCCATTTATGGAGCAGCTAGTCTATTCTGTAACGCCCATGCTCTTACAACAGCCCTCTGGAGTAGACACCATGATTATCTCCCTCACAGATGGATGTACTGAGGTGCCAGGAGGTCACCATAAAAGGTAGCCCTCACTACAGAAAACAGGTGCCTGAGATGAAAGAGTTACTGTTAAGAATGGCTGGAATCACAGTCCTAACCTCAAAGGCGCTGCAGCCTGGCTGGCTGGCAGGGGGTCTGACCGCCCGCTCCCATGCCAAAGCAGCAGAGCCAGAGACCAGACACAGAAGCTCTGCATCGATTTGACACAGATGCCTGTGGTCCAACACTGGGTGTTCATTTTCTCCCTCATTAACATTTTATTCTAGTTTTAATAAAGGAAAAGCTCTTAAGTTGTAGGTGAAATTATTTCATTAAAGCCACAATAACGCAGATCCCTCCCCCAACGCTGAGGGACAAATAAAACGCCAGATTCTGTTCCAAAAATCCAGACAAGCTTTTCTGTAAGGGAAATAGCAGCCTCTCAGATGCTTCTTCTCTCTAGAACCACCAGCATGACCACACCGCCCGATCTCTCTGCCTCGGATCAGATTTCTGGAATGAAAGACTAGTGGGTCCCAAGATGGAAGGAAATGAGAAGGAGCTTTCAGCCTACCAAGTGGTATGTTCATCAGAGTTACATTGCTAGAATTACAAAGTTTTAGCAACTTAAAAAGCTTTTTCTAGGGACGTCTGGGTGGCTATTGGTCAAACCTAAGTCCTAAGCCCACCCCTGGGGCCAGTGGGTGGAGTTGGCCCAACCAGCACTACAAGGACTAATCAGGCTTATTATCACAGAAGGAGAGAAGCCCCCCGGAGAAAAAGGACTAACAAAAAAACTGTGTGTCCTTTCTACAGAAACATGAGAACATTGCTGTCACAACGGGATACTGTGTCTGAGTATAGATAGAGATGTCTGAGTGGCACCTCTAAATGCCTTTGTTTTCTAGGTACCCCTACTGTTAATAATTCCTTCAATTAGAAACTGGTTTGATTCTTGGGACACCTGGGTGGCTCAGTCGGTTAAGCATCTGCCTTTGGCTCAGGTCATGATCCCAGCGTCCTGGGACTGAATCCTGCATTGGGCTCCTTGATCAGCAGGGAGACTGCTTCTCCTTCTGCCTGCCGCTCCCCCCGATTGTGCGCTCTCTCTCTGACAAATTAAATCTTTAAAAAAAAGCTTTTTCTAGCTAAAACTGTTGTGCCACTCCTTCAAGGAAATTGAAATTATTAATTCTAAGGCGTCACATGTCCTCTTTATCAAAATATCACCTTTTCTTATAAAGAACTAAATGTATTTCATACACACACTAAGAATTTTCAGTCCTCCTTAAAAAGCCCATTACCCCTCTTTCAAGGGCAATTCTCCATTTCCAGTCTCCTCCTTGGTGCAGTCTATGACTCCCACCACCCTGTAGGAAACATACACAACAGAAACATACAGAAGTGACTGCCTCACACTGCAGCTGAAATTGCCGTGAGGTCTCAATTTGAGGGACTTTCCTACCTTGAGTCACGGTTCTCCCTTGTGCCAACAAGTAATGGTCCATTCATTGGCTTTAGGCAAGATTATATGCTCTCTGCATGTAGTCAGTGTTTACCACTACTCATCTCCCAGCTGGCTCCCAAACCAGATGAGACTTACGAACTCATCCTCTTAAACACAGGGAGCCAAAAATGATTCAGTCCTCATGGGCAGCCACAGAATCCAGGCAGCCCTGACCTGCCTAGGCCAGCACCCCGAGTGCTGTACCTGCTGATGGAGGGATCAAGGTGTGTCCTGCACTGCACCAGGTCCTGTGTCCAGGGGGCGCAATTTCCTCCAGGGCCTTGCAAAATCTCACTCAGGTAAATACTCTCCTCAAGGGTCTGCGAAGTGGCCCAGCTTACAGCACTTTTATTTATTTATTTGACAGAGAGACAGCGAGAGAAGGAACACAAGCAAGGGGAGTGAGAGAGAGAGAAGCAGGCTTCCTGCAGAGCAGGGAGCCCGATGTGAGGCTCGATCCCAGGACCCCGGGATCATGACCTGAGCCGAAGGCAAGATGCTTAACAACTGAGCCACCCAGGCACCCCTGGAAGCCTTTTCTTTTTTTTTTTTTTTTAAAGATTTATTTATTTGAGAGAGAGAAAGAGTGCGGGGGTGGGGGGCGGAGAACGGACGTCTCAAGCAGTCTTGAGCCCAACGCCGGGAGCCCAATGCTGGGCTCAATCCTAGGACCCTAAGATCATGACCTGAGCCAAAACCAAGAGTAGGATGCTCAATCGACTGAGCCACCCAGGCGTCCCCCAATCTGGCAGCCTTTATCACAAACCACTCTGCAAACAGTCGGGGTTCCTCCATGACCAGCCAGAAAGGAATGAGATACGCGTGTGAGGAAATTCCTGACACCGGCACAGGTCACAACATATGCCATTTGCCAGTCATCCTCCAGAAACCCGGAGATTTCTTTCCAAAACAAAGCAGAGCAAAATATTTACAAATTTCGAGGAAATCAAGTTCAAACACAGTCACAGTTCTGAAGCACATCAGACGCTGACTCCTTCGGAATCACCCAGCTTGTGAGAAGGGCAGTGACTTCAGTCGCTCAAGAGCACATCTAAGGACTGGGAAGGAAGGCCAATGGGGCACTTGCACTTTTGACATCTTACCTCTTTGTTCCCTTTCTTTGGCTCTATACAAAGAGCCTCCAGTATTTTTAAAGTAAAAACACTCTTTTGAGAGTGAGATGAACCATTCCTGGAAGAGAAGCAGCCTGTCCCCTCCTTTGCCAGCCCTCACCTGCCCTAGACCTGCCGGCCACGTGCATCAGTATTTCAGAGCCCAGAGTCTGTCAGCTGCCACCTGGCACCTCTGCAAGGTCCACTCTTCCAAATGCTCCAGGACCCTGCATCTGAGGCTTACAGTCCTCCCCTGGCCTCCCAAGGGAGGTGCAACATCCCAATCAACCCACAGGCCCTGACATGCAACCCCGGGAAGGTGTTGCTGTGTCTGTCCCATAAGGCCTAGCACAGGTACCAACAAAGGGCAGGGGCAGCTCAAAGGACCTGGGGAAAAGACACTTGTATTTCCATATTCTCTGATAAGTACACAGAGCAAGAAAAACCCAATTAGCAGGGAGTTGGCAACCAACTTCACTCTCTCTCCTCCAGAGGCACTCACCTCAGAGAACAGACACTGTTCATGGAAGGACACCTTTCACTGCTTTACATGAGTAGAGCATAAAAGCAGAAAACTTGAAAATGTTCATTAAGAACTGACTAATTTAGGAACACTGAATCTTCAGCAATGTGCAATTAAATGGTTTAGTAGTGGTGTATGTTTTTCCTGTCAGGTTGTTCAAGCTCATAAAAATATACCTTCGGTGGTCAAATACACTATATCCACCCTTCCTCTTCCTTTGGTGGGTAACTCCAGGCAATCCCTCAAGGGAACAGTCTGTTTCTGTTTAGCATGAGAACCAACAGGTGCTGGTCCACACATCTCCACAGAGCACACTGTAAAAGAAGCTCAAGCGAGACCTCTACAGAGATTTAGCATCACTTCTTGCTCATGAGAGGGGAGCAATGAGCTAAGGTGCAATCCACAGACACCACGTTTCAAGCACATTAAACAAATGGGCATCAGAGTGAAAGCTGGCAGGCTTGGAGCTAGGTTAATCCTAAGACAAATGTTGCTGCAGCCTTAGCAATGACGCCAAAGTTGTATAGGCCTGGGATCTCAATCCCAGATAAAAAGGCAGGGAGAAGGGTTACAGCAAAAATTCATTATCTAGAGTTAGTCTTACACTTGTAAAACAAAAATAATCTACTATTCTTATAAAATAAGCTTTGAAGGGAGATGCAAGATTTTTATGTTCCCCAAGACAGTAAGACGGGACTCGCACAGTCCATGGGGCCTCTCATTTCTGAGTGTGCAGCTGGGGATAGAAAAGCCTGGAGAAGAAACAGCAGCACCAGCCAAGTGTTCTGTCTTCCTGGTTTCTAACATATCCTACTTCATTAAAAGAAATATTTTAATCTTCCTTAGGCTTGGGATTGGATACTCAATTTCTAAAACACGTATGAGTGTCCCAAGTAAGATCAATGGATGGATACGTAGAGAGAATACTACTAAATGATCTCCCATTTTGATCCATTATGACTTTCAGTTAAATACATTCACAAGAAGAGTTAAAATGAGCCAACAAACCCAGCAGTGCAAAGAAAGTTTTGTGAATTCTCTGCAATAGAAAGCAAACAGAAGAGGCCCAAGAGGCCCAGACTGACTCCAGCTATCCCACGGAGTTTATGACAGCAGGTACTGGAACTCCACCTCCAAGCCACAAGGGTTTCAAAAACAACCCAAAGCCTGAAACCCTTTAGTCCAGAGTGGGATGAGATCATCCTGGGAATGAAAAGAACACAGGTGAAAGACCTAGCATAGTGAGGGTCCCATGAGCAGCTACTGGAGCTGTTATTTCTATCTTCCCGTGGGCAGGGGGCTGTAGGTGCTAACCATAAAACTTCAGCAACAGCTACATTTCATGAACATTTAAAATCAAATCAAGGTACAACCTTTCTGTTTAACCATTTGTTTGTTTAACCATGTGTTTTGCTACCTGTTTTGACCTAGAAACCATATTTAGGAGCTATCATCCTCCCAAACATTTCGATCTTAACTAAGTGGCATCTTAGTGGCATGAAATTCAAAAACTCTTTCTTGTTACCAGAATATTAACTTTTAGCCACCATATACTGATAATGCTGGTGCATCACCATAGCTTAATCCTTACTTGCAGGACTGAGTTAGTGATAATTTCAATTAGAAGAGAACCCTATTTATGAAAATTTACACTAAAAACAAATACACAGGGGCGCCTGGGTGGCTCAGTCGGTTAGGCGTCTGCCTTCCGCTCAGGTCATGATCCCAGGGTCCTGGGATCAAGCCCTGCATCAGGCTCCCTGATTAGTGGGAAGCCTGCTTCTCCCTCTCCCATTCCCCCTGCTTGTGTTCTCTCTTTCGCGGTCTCTCTGTCAAATAAATAAATAAAATCTTTAAAAAAACCAAAAAAACAAATATACAATCTTGAAAAAGACTGGAGAAAATGTCTATAAACAGAAAAATGAATCCAAGGTGCATCTGAGCTGGATGTGGACTACAGGCAGTCATGTCCAACAAAGTCTTTCTGGGTAAGATGTCCTCATTTCCCCTCCAACCTTCCATGTAAAATGGCAAAATGGTAATGTGCTACAGCCTCCCCAGGCCCAAGCCAACTACCTCTGGGGCAGACCACCACAAGAAACAGCAGGAAGAGCTTGCTTCCTCCCTCCATCCTCAGGGCTTAACCAAGTGTAGTGGTGGCCTTTAAAACAGGTCAAAGTGAGGAGACTTTCAGGAAGACTGAAGGGCCAGTGGGGAGGGGAGCTATACTGGGGATGAGGGATACAGGATTCCTTTTGGGAAGCATTATATGGTATGTGAACTATAGCTCAGTAAAGCTGTTATATAGAAAAAAAAATCAATACAGTAACAGAGTAACAGGGTCACACTGAAGAGACCACAACCAGCTTGGGGTAGAGGGTCCAGTGATAATATCACATCTCCACCACTAAGAGGGGGAGATGAAGTGCTCAGGAGGAAAGCACCTCCAAATGTGGCTATGAGAAGAGCAAAGATGCACGCAGACAAATTGGAACAGAACTAATTCTCGAAATATGTGGGTAAAGAAGTCTAACTTCTAAAGGAATACACTGTTTTAGATAACTAAATGTGTATGTGCAATTAAAAATAAATATTGTAGGAAAGTCAACTTCCAAGTACATCTCTCTAAGTTTATACACTTTTAAATTGTATCAAAAAATTCTTTTAAAACTCTCCAGCAAATTCTGGCCTGCCTTGTCCTGGGGTATACATGGTGCTTTACCTCCTCTTGGTGTCTGTCTTCATCTATAAACCAGGCATGGTACAGTTTTACAGAGGTGTTCTGAGGCAGAAACAAGAGTAACGGGACTCTCTCATTTCTGAGTGTGCAGCTGGGGATAGAAAAGCCTGGAGAAGAAACAGCAGCACCAGCCAAGTGTTCTGTCTTCCTGGTTTCTAACATATCCTACTTCATTAAAAGAAATATTTTAATCTTCCTTAGGCTTGGGATTGGATACTCAATTTCTAAAACACGTATGAGTGTCCCAAGTAAGATAAATGGATGGACACCTCCTGCCTGGGTGTCCTCTGCCCTACAGCTCCTCCAAAGAGTCCACTGGGAGATGGAGGTCACAGAGGGACCCGACAGTACGAGGGGATAAGGGCATACTAAGCTTGCGCTCCTGGAAGGAGAGTGAAGAGAGAAGGCTTCAACGGCAGGCAGAGGAACAGAGTGCCACGGGACAACCTGCCTAGCCTTTTAAAAAAACACAGATCTTTAAACTGGTTACAGTATGATAAAATGACCACCGTTATTAGTTTGGGGTCTCTTCCTCCTGCAGATTTTCTTCCATACGCTTTTCTATTCTTTACATAAACAGGATCAGGCTGTATGTGTTGTTTTGCTTTTCTCCGCCGAGGAAAATCAGCTTTATTTTTCTCACCTTTTTAAAAAATTGTGATGAAATATACACAACATACAATTTACCTTTTTAAGATATTTTGGGGCATACAGTTCAGTGGCACTGAGTACATTCACAGTGTTGTGCAACAATCACCACCACCCATCTCCACAACTTTTTCATCTTCCCAAACTGAAACTCTGCACCCATTAAATAATAACTGCCCAGTCTCCCTACTCCCAAGCCATTGGCAACCACCATTCAACTTTCTGTCTCTATGAATTGGACTACTCTGGTTTCTCATACAAGTAGGATCATTCAACATTTGTTCTGTTTTGCCACTTTTCCCCACTAAACTATATGCCTTAGCCATATCTCTGTCTATACAAAATTCCTTTCAAAGGCAGCATATTATTCACACATAATCATAATGTATTTTTAACTTCCCTACTGACACTAGTTTATTACAATAATAATGCAATGAGTGTCCTTGTAGCCGTCTTTGCACTCTTGTGGAAGTATTTCTGAAGGAAAATTCCTTAGAAGTAGAACTAGGGAGACAGAGCATAGAGGTTGCACCCACTGTTTCACTCTTCCCTGTAACGCCTGTGAGCCACCAAGGATTGTGGAGCAGGGTGGTGACATTTTCCGTAGGGAAAATTAACCAGGCAGAGAGGAAAAGGAAAACCTGGCTTCACAGACGCCCAGCAAGCTCTACAGCAACGCCATGGGTAGGACAGTGGCAGCAGGACCCAGCATTTACTGGGGTCTTCTGTCTACATTCTTACTTAAGGAGCAAACAAAGAGATACAATTCTTATACACATTAGAAGCATATGTGAAAAAGGAGGTTTGAGAGAAGAAAAAATTTTAAGCTTCTTAAGAAAAACTGTGAGTGCTTAGAAAGCTCTCAAGCTACTCTGTTACATGTTATACCACAGCCATGGTTCAGGTAACTTTGTGGGCTCCTGAATTTAGAATCTGGTTATTTGAAGATGTCAAAACCAAAGGTGAAAGAGAAGGAGGCAACACTGCCTCCGCAGTCCCGAGCCTGGGAGTTTGCAGGAGGAAGGAGATGATAGCAAGAGCGCCCCCAACAGAGCCGCAACCTCTAGGAGGCCATGAGGATCAAGACCAAGCTGGTCTCTCCAGCCTCTCCCAGAATGGGCTTCCTTCTCTCAAGGGTCTCTCCTCCTTCATCCCTGGGGCGGGAGGTGGGAAAGAGTCCTGACAGCTCTTAGGCTCTGGGGCCCCCAAGACACAAGGGCTGCCTTCTCCAGACACCTGTCCCACCTGGAATGACCTCCCACACTCAGTGGCACACTCGGCAGGGCACAAATTTCTCCTGCCTTCTTCAAGGTACCCAGAGAGCCTGGTGCCCAGCCCCCACAGGGAATTAAGGAAGGAAGGGGGGAGAGTAGAGAAACAGGATTTGGTAGGTGCCTAGGTGTCCCACACTGTTCTTAACCCTTCAAGGAGTAACTGACCCCCTGGAAAATCTGAGACATCTCTGGGCCTCTGCTGAAAAACGCACCCCTCACTGAACTCTACAGACTGGGGTGCGGGCACCTGTGGACCCTATCTTCAGAACCCAATACAGGGAACCAAATTAGAGGGATGAGTCAGATATTGAGCCTTCCCACGTCAGAACAAGGATGTTTGGTTCATGAAGTCAGAAACAGCTCAGAAGACACTGAGTTGAGCTACAGACACTTAAATATAAGGGGATGGTCAAGCACTCAAGAAACATTCAGCAGATAGTTGGGAGCAATGGGATTGAAGCTTGAGTGAACCTAACCTGCAAACAGATTTGGGGGTTACCTATAAAGGGAAGACAGAAGACACTCTAAGAGTAATGTGCAAAGAAAGAAGAACACTGAGTCAGGGCCCCCATAGGTGTGAACTGCCTGTGAGCAGAGGGTACAAGGTCAGTGTGAGAGAAGGAGGTCTGTAAAGATACAAAGAGGCAGAACATCTACACCCTCCTGGAAGTCACGGACTCTCCTCCCAGTTTCACATGGAAAATCTAGGGCTCTTAGTTTTTGGACTACACAATACAGAGGGAAGAGGAGGGTCTTGCACTGTGTGGCCCTTTAGGTCCCTGACAGACCTCAGAGTTCATAGTTTGGGGCTCAGTTATGAGTGAGCCTTGGCAAAGCCTTCACAACGTCTTCATTGAAAAGATATACAGCAGTGACCCCTTCAAACCCAGCCACCATAGTCAAAAGGTATCAAGCAAAGGAAGTGATCAGGAAAAGCCAGCATATGGGAAATCCTAAAGGATAAATGACAGCTGCTTCAACAAAACAATTACAATGAGCCTATATAAATTTAAGAAACAAAAGAGATACCTCAATCAAATGCAATGTGCAGACCTTATTTGGATCCTGATACAAACAAATCAACCGTAAAAAAAATTATAGGAAAATCAGAGACATTTGACCATAACCAGATATTTAGGTGGAAAAAAAAAAGGTATTATCATTGGTTTTTAGGCAGACTAATGGTATTGTAGATACAATGGGCAGCTCAATGAAATACTTATGGAAAAAAATACATCCTGGGGCTATGCCACCTAAAAAATTCGGGTTTTATTTGTTTGTTTTTAAGATGGGGGGAGACAGGCAGTGAAGTGAAACAAGATCAACTAGGGGCTGGTAACTCCAACTGGTGATGGATGACAGACCCAAACCAACTGTTCATCAGCTTAGGAGACTGTCTTTTCCTTCAAGCTCTGAGGTGAAGCGTAAATTCAATTTTTGGGGAAAAGGACCTTTTCTTGCTACCAGAATATATTGCAAAATATCATACTACTTATTACTTTTATTACTCAGTATTCACACAGACAAAAATATAATTATTTAAAAAACAAAAACATGCTTTAAAATGTAATCACACAAGAGAAATCATCTGCTTACCTTCCACTGTATAAAGATGTGTTCAATTTGTTAGGGCGATTATCTCACTAGGTAAAATAACTTCACTTAAAGGGAAAATTCTTCCCCAGAGCATCCTCTTTATGAACCAAACAATGGAAAATTTTCACCTCAGCAAGCTGGCCTCTGGGGCTCAGGCTCAACCCTGTTGCCTAGATACCAGTGACATCTCCAGTGCTTACAGAAGGCTCTGGCACCCCTCTGCAAGGGAGATGAGCTAAGGTTCAATCAGCAGTTGCTCCTTCCTTCCTTCCACATTCCACTGCTCGGACACACACAGGGATGATATACAGTGTACTGCTCTGTCACTTGTGAAGCTCCAAAGCACAAAAGAATTCTATTACATCTGCTAAAGTGGTTTTTACAATTATATCAACTCTGGTGCTGGTTCTCGTGCACTTGATTTCTAACAATTCCTGTGAATTCTACTCTAAAGTTACAAAGCAAATAAATCAGTTGGAATAACAGTTAACAGTTCAACTGACTTTTTCTCCAAAGAAAAAGTTATTAAGAGATCAACTGGCTTTTTATTTTTTACCTATTTTTTTTTACGATTATTTATTTGAGAGAAAGAGTGAGTGAGAAAGAGAGAACCCAAGTGGGGAGAGGCAGAGGGAGAGGGAGAAGCAGACTCCCCACTGAGTGGGGAGCCCAATGGATGAGATGATGCAGGGCTCGTTCCAGGAACTCCACGGATCATGACCTGAGCCGAAAGCAGATGCTTAACAGACTGAGCCACCCAGGCGCCTCTTAACTGGCTTTTTATATGAAATATGATAAAGTATTCATTTTGCTGGCTTCTAATTCTGAAAGCGGCTAAAATTAAAACAATACCACCACCACCCTGAAACTTCTCTTTAAATACTTAACACCAGGTTACAGGATGCAATTACGCAAACTCCACAGCAGCAACCGATGTAAATAAGCATCTGAGTTCACTTAAAATGTAACCCTGCTAAAAATGCAAATACTGCAAATATTTTAAATACTAGAGTTCATCAAATTACTGTAATCATGGCGCTTTATAAAAAAAAAATCACAGAACTGGTGAACTGGAACATTTTTCTTAACGCTTTTCAAAAGTTTCAGTATTTTTTCTTAAAACTATTATTTCCTAAGACTTTATTTTATTCTTGTTTCACGTAAATTTTACTACCAAAATGTTTCATTCCAAGCAGTAACTAGTCCTGTATCTAAGAGCACTAGGTTTTACTGTTTTCTACATTTTGTTTTCACAACGTTTGGACTCATTTTTCTGCTAGTGCAGCTTCCTTAACATAGGAACATAGGAAACCGATTAACACAAATCATTAGGATGGGAGGCAAATAGGAAAGAAATGAAAGCTCCACCCACGGTGAAGCTTACCACTATTAAAGAAGCCGTCCTCTGATCCATTTTAGGACTTTTTTGAATAATAAGATGTGCAGATTGCCTCACCAGACACCAGCTGACAGGCCCAACTGGCATTCAACGCTCAAAATGGCTGCACATCTGCCGGCCCCAGGTAAACAGCACCTGAGGCGGTGGGCTGGCTCCTCCACCCAAAGACTCAAGGAGAACCCCCCCCCAATAACCCAGGAGCCCATGGACTCCGCTGTCTTGGGAAGCAATGACCCAGGAAATCTTTCCCCCACAAAGACCTGGAGAAACCTTCTCAATGACCGGAGGGAGATCCTGCACCGCCAAGATACCCGGGAGACCCCCTCGATGACCAGAGAAGATTCTGCCCCTCAAAATCAGGGGAGATATTCTCCCCCCAGTAACCTGAAGAAATAATGCCTCTCTCAAATGACCGGGGGATATCCGGCCCCATGAAGACCCGGGGAGATCTCCCCGCCCCCAGGATCGCAGGGGAGCCCCTCCCCAAGTAACCCGGGGACAACCCTAATGACCAGAGACCTCACCCCCGAAAGGCCTGGAGACACCCTCCTCCAAATCTACCGGGGCGGCAGAACCATAGGCTGGACAAGGCGGGCGTTACCTGCGGCCTCAGCCCGTCCCGCGGTGCTTCCGTCCTATTGTTTCTCTCCCATCAAGATGGCGGCGGCCGCGCCGAGCCCCGCCCCCCGCGCCTCGCTCCCGGAGCTCCTCGCTATTGGCTCGCACAGGGAGCCAGGCTCGTGGACTGGGCCGCCCGAAAAGCGCTGTTGCTAGGGCGCCGGGATCCCTGGCAGCGGCTTCCGGGAGGGGCGGGGCACGGAGCGGGGCCAGGGTTGGGGCGGGGCCTTGCCTGCCTTCCAGGGGGAGGATGGCCAGGGAGGTCAGGTGGGTGGTTGGGTGGACAGATTGGCTTTGGGCTTTGGGGTGCAATGAGGGATCCCTGGGTGAACGGCTGGCTCAACCAACTGTCCCATTTTTCCAGAGTCCGAGGGGTTTCCCGGGATGTGGACTTTTCAAGGCTAACATTGAGGCAGTCTGCAGCAAACTGGGAATTTCGTCACCCTAGCAGATGGATGGACAGAGGACTAGATGGGGATGGATGGAAAGATGGACAAGAGAGTGACTGTAGACGGTGAGTAAAGGAGTGGTTATATGCACAGGTGGATAGATGACTAGATGTAGAGGTGTCGACAGTCTTCTGGGGACTGGTGGATGAACCTGTGTCCAATCTAGGTCCTACCAACCTCCACACTGCAGTGCTTGTCTGAGGCTCATTTGTCCTGGGTCCTATGCGTTGGCCAGGAGAGCTCCCACCTGAGTGGATGTCAGTGAGAAATTCGAGGGAAGAGGGAGGTGCCACTGAGAGTGGACAGAGCCTCCTACCTGATCTCTGCTTTCTGTAAAGGAGGCCAGAATGGCAGCCCCGTGCTGCATGTGCACTGGGGGTTTGCAGAGGTGTGGATTCATGCATATGCTTACCTATTCAACAGGTATTTATTGAGCACCCACACTCTGTGCTGGAGATATAGCAGTGAACAGAAACAGTTAAAAAGAGGGGGGGAGGGGGTGCTGCCTTTATGAGAGTGGGCAGGAAAGACTTCCTGTGACCAGCTGATCTCTCCTCTCCTGGAAGCACCTTCCCTGTGTGTTTCAGGCCTCTACACCCTCATGCTTCTCGCCTCACTGGTTCTTCCTCTTTGCCTCCTCTCTCTGTCTACATTCTCTCTCTCCTAACCTTATCCAGGTTTGTGGCTTCAAATTCCACCTACACGTCCATCACTCCCAGAGGTGTATGTCCAGTCCAGACAACTTACTGAGTGCCAGACTCAATGCCCAGCTGTAAACTAGGCATCTGCACTGACTTCCACTTGGCATCTCAAACTCAACTTGTGCCACCCTCGCTCTGGCTCATCCCCCAAATGCACTCTACCTCACCTCCGCCAGCTCAAAAGGATGGCTGCTTAGTCCTTCCTATTGCTCAGTCCAAACACCTCTTGACTGCTTTCCCACTTACATTCAAGAAGTTCTGTTCCTTCCATTGCATCGTCTACCCAGAATGAGAGCACCTTTTGCCAGGTGCATGGCTTCTACCCAGTCCAAGCCACCACCTTCTCTCCCCAGGGCAATGTCACAGCCACCTCCCTCCCAGTCTCCTGTAGCAGCCCTTGCCACCTTCAGTCCATTCTCCACACATCAGCCTGTGAATACCTAAATCAGAATCCTTCATGCCCTGCTCAGATTCCTGCAGTAGCCCCTCCACAAGGAAAAGCCAGAGTTGGCAGGGACCCTATGATTCCCCATTGCCTCTCTGACTACATGTCCTCTGTTTATCTCCAGCCCCACTGCTCAGCAGCCTGAAGTTTCTCACACATCACACCCTGTGCACTCTCCCGGCTCAGGGGTTGGGCTCCAGTTGTTCCCATACCTGCAATGCACTTTCCACGGATTTCCAAAGGACTGTACCCTAATGCCCTCAAAGCCCCTCATTTCAGACTGCAACCTGAACCTTTCCGCCAGCACATGGGATCACCTTTATCCCTTTACCCTGCTCTACTTTCTTTCATAGCAGTTACCTTTCTTATGGAGGCATTTATTATCCTTATATGGCATTGCCTGGCTTCCTCCACTAGAGTGAGAGCCCTGTGAGGTGAGAATCTCTCTATTTTAGTCATGGATAGATCCTGAGCACCTCAAATACCAATAAACTCCAGAAATACCTGCTGGCTGACTGAATAAGAAGGATTCCATATGGTATTAAGTGATAAGGGCTATGGAAAAAAATTAAAATGGGACAGTGGAAGATTGGGGCAGAATGAGAGTATCCCGGATCAAGGTTAGCCCTGGGTCAGGCCCAAAGGCCCCCACACCCAGCAGGATTGCTAGGAAGCCCAACCCAGCTTCTGCTCCTGTTCCCTGTCTGTAGCCACAGAATAAAAAGAACCCAACAGGCACCAGTCATTCAAACCCTCATAGGTAAGTACTGCCCTGCCTTCCTCTGCCCACCCACTCTCCCATTCCAATACTCCTATGTGTGGGGTTGAGACTGGAGAGGGCAGGGTCTCCCTGGGGAAGACATTAATTCACTCTTATATTTCTTCCATAAGTACTGACCTGTGCTAGACACTGGGTACATAGCAAGAATGGACACAGCAAGAATTTGAATGATTTATAGAGTCCTTGCCCCACAGTGAGGAGTGTGGGGAAGTAAAGGATGAATATAACAGTAAAATAAACAACTTAAGGGGCACCTGGGTGGCTTAGACAGTTAAATGTCTGCCTTCGGCTCAGGTCATGATCTCAAGCTCCTGGGATTGGGCCCTGCTTAGAGCTCCCTGCTCAGCAAGGAGTCTGCTTCTCCCTCTCCCTCTGCCCCACCCCCCCACTAGTGCTCTCTCTTTCTCTCTCTCTCAAATAAATAAAAAATTTTTTTTTAAGATTTTATTTATTTATTTGAGAGAGAAAGAGAGAGAGCATGAGAGGGGAGAGGGTCAGAGGGAGAAGTAGACACCCTGCCGAGCAGGGAGCCCGATGGGGACTCTGGGATCTGAGCCGAAGGCAGTCGCTTAACCCCCGAGCCACCCAGGCACCCTAAATAAAAATCTTTTTTAAAAAAACCTTAATTATGGGCAGTGTGAATAATGGAGAAAAAGGAACCAGGATGATGTGCAGAGTATGTTGTTTACATCCAAGGCAGCAGGAAAGGTTTATCTGAGAAGGGGGCATCTGAGCTAAGATGAACCTAGAGGCATGGCTGAGCAGGGAAAGATCTAAGAGAAGCCATTCCTGAAAGAAAGCATAGCAAGTGCAAAGACCCCAAGGACAGAGCAAGTTTGACATGTTGGAGGAATATGAAGAAGGTGCTTGGGTCTAATGGAAGAAATAGCTCAGAGCTCAATGGAAAGCTCAAAGACATGAAGGAAAGACCAGAGATCTGGAGACCAAATCCAGGAATCCTGATGTGCAACCAGAAGTTCCAGAGGGAGAAATGGGGATGGATGAAATAGAGGCATGAAGCAAATGAATTACAGAAGAAAACTTTTCTGACATGAAGAAAAACCTGTGTCTGCAGATGGGATGTACTGACCTCTTTCCCAGGCAGTATGGAATGGAAAGATGATAGTAAATTCTTAAACTCCAAGGAGAAAGAGAACATTGTACAAACTCACAGATAGAACAAGTTACCTGCCAAGGAGGAAGGGCCAATGGCCTTAAACTCTCCCCCATAACATAGGTAAATTATCTGCTACCTATACACAGTAAAGGGTCAGTCCTCATGCCTGGAGGGGGGAGGTAGCCATTAATGGAATGGAAAAAAGTATGTAGAATTTCCAAATTACCAAGGGAAAAAATGAAATGAATGACATCTTAGAGAGAGAAAAGGGGAAAGTAGGTAGTTGGTAGTTTCATATAGTTCAATTGGATAAAAAGATAAAATCACAAAGTAAAAAATAATAAACATAAAAGAATTATGGAATGGCAAACATTTTTGTCATACTAAATAAGGATACCCTGATCCCCCATTAAAAACCTAGAGACTGGGTTAGAAAGATAAAAAAAAAGATACATACTGTTTATAACAAAGATACATGAAACCACAAGAAAAGGAAAAAAAGACTGAAAATAAGGAGTTGGCAGAGAGAAAGATCAGGCCAGCACAAACTAGAAGACAGCAGGAGTAGCTACATGACACCAGAGAAGGTAGGATTGAAGGTGATAGGCATTGAGAAAAATAAAGAGGGTCATTATCTAACAAAAGGCACAGTTCATGAAAAAAATAAAAAATGTAAAATAATCATAGACCAACATACACCAGATATTAAAACCACTTTTTGTTTCAATCAGGAGCTAGACAGGATTGGTATTAACACAAGTATCATTACACAATGCTTTAGAGTTCTAGCAAATGTAATAAGACAAGAAAATAAAATGTTATAAATACTGAAAAGACCAAGATTGCATTATCTTTTTAATGTAATGAATGGAAATCTAGAAAATCCAAAGGACTTTCTTGAAAACTACAATTAATAAGAGAAAATGTTAAGTGATAAATACAAGAAAATATATTAAAAATTCACTATAGGGGTGCCTGGCAGTTGGTTAAGCGTCCGGCTCGATCTCAGCTCAGGTTGTGATCTTAGGGTCATGAGATCGAGCCCCACATCGGGCTCTGTGCTCCATATGGAGTCTGCTTGGGATTCTCTCTCCCTCTCCCTCTGCCCCTCCCACTTGTGCTTTCTCTGTCTCAAATAAATAAATTAATTAAAAAAAATAAAAATAAAAATTTACTACAGGGGTGCCTGGGGGACTCAATCAGTTAAGCATCTGACTTGATCTCAGCTCAGGTCTTGATTTCAGGGTCATGAGTTCAAGTCCCACGTTGGGTTCCACACTGGGTGTGGAGCCTACTTAAATTCTTTTTTTAATTTACTACAAATAGCCCCCTAGAAATCAATAAAAATGAGAAAAATATTCAATTAACAATAACAGGACTATAAAATATTTGGGAAGAATTTATTATGAAAGGTATAGGAATTGTACTGAGTGGGAAATTTCCTATAGGAAATCATACTAGAAGTCTGAGAGGGAATGGGGTCAGGATTCATACATCACTTGAGACTGGACACTTGCCATCCTGGACAAAATCTGGGTTTATTAGCAAAGATGAAGAAGAAAAAGGATTGGGAGGCAACCAACAGAACCTCACAACATGAAAAAATGGTCAAGTATATCAGAAGGCAAGGGATGCAAATCAGAGTGAAAATGTAACAATGGCAAAACTATGGAGAGAGTAAAAAGGTGAGTGATTGCCAGGGATTTGAGGAAGAGAGATGAATAGGTGGAACACAGAGGATTTTTTAGGGTAGTGAAACTGTTCTATATAATACTCTAATGGTGGATATATGTCATTATACATTTGTCAAAACCCATAGAATGTACAACAAAAAGAATGAACTCTGGGTAAACTCTGGACTTTGGTTTATAATGGGTCAACACTGGTTCACTGATTATAACAAACATACCACACTGATAAGGGATGGTGAGGGAGGCTGCCGGTTGAGGCAGGGAGGGGATATATGGGAACGCTCTATGCTTTCCACTCAATTTTGCTGTGAACCTAAAACCACTCTTCTTTTAAAAAACTATTAATTTTTTTTTAAAAAAGAGAAATGAGCTGTCACTTTATATTTAGTAGACCAGCAAATGTTAAAAAGAGCTGCACCTGGGCGCCTGGGTGGCTCAGTCGGTTAAGCGTCTGCCTTCGGCTCAGGTCATGATCCCAGGGTCCTGGGATCGAGTCCCACATCGGGCTCCCTGCTCTGCATGGAGCCTGCTTCTCCCTCTCCCACTCCCCCTGCTTGTGTTCCCTCTCTCGCTGTGTCTCTCTCTGTCAAATAAATAAATAAAATCTTTAAAAAAAAAAAAAAAGAGCTGCACCAAATCTTGCTTTCCAGGATGTAAGGAAAACATTAAACATTAAAACAAAACATTATTGACAAAGGTAAGATTGGTTACAGCTTTTTTGGAAAGCAATTTGGCAAACTCCAGTATAATAAAAATGCATATACTTTTGGACCCTATAGTCCCAAACTTTGGATTCTCACCTATAGAAATAAGAGCACTGGATGTGAGCTATATGGTCAGGGATATTTATTCCTACATCACGTATAGTGGGGAAAAAAATTGCAAAGTGATGGCCCATCCACAAGGCCCAGGTTAGAGACATTCTGGTACGTCCACACTGTTCTGGCTATTATGCTGTGTAAAAAAATTACCTCAATTTAGTGGCTTAAAACAGTAACATTTATTTTGCTCACACATGTGCCATTTGAGCAAGATTCAGGGGCTGCATCAAGATTCTTTGCTGCATCAATCTGGGCAACTTGAAAGCTGGGGCTGCGATCATGGGAAGATCCCTCACTTGATGCATGTTTAATGCTGGCTGTCAGCTGAGGCAGGAACACACACATTGGCCTCCATGTGCCCTGGGCTTCCTCACAACATGGTGGCAAGGTTCCAAGGATGATTGTCCCAAGAGAGAGGAAGGCAGGTTGGAAGCTGTATTACCTTTCTAACCCAGACTCCGAAGTCACAGCGTCATTTCTGCCTCATTCTGTCATTAGAAGCAAAGTCACTGGGGCCGGGATGTATGTTCAAGGAGAGGGAAATTAGACTCCACCTTTTGTGGGAGGAGGATCAAAAAATTGGGGGACAGGTTTTATGTCACCATCGAAAAGGAGGAATTGGAATACCACCACCTGAACTGGAGTGCCTGCAACAAGTTGAGACGAGTGAGAAAGATGCAGAAAAGTGTGTACAAAATGATCTCATGTGTACAACAAAGAAAAACCACATTTGATACCTTGTACAACATGGGTTTGAACTCCACTTATTTGCATATTTCCCCATAAATACAGTACAGTACTGTGTATGAATTTTCTCTTCCTTATGATTTTCTTTCCTCTCTAGCTTACTTTATTGTAAGAATACAGTATATAATACATATAACATACAAAACAGGTTAATCGACTATTTATGTTATTGGTAAGACTTCCAATCAACAGCAGGCTATTACGTTTTTGAGGAGTCAAAAGTTATACATGGATTTTCGACTGTGCAGAGGGTTCACATCCCTAACCCCTGTGTCATTCAAGGGCTATATTATTATATATATATCCCTATATATATATATACACACACATACACACACACACACACATATATATAGCCCCAGAGGGGTTATATATATTGAATGACACAAGGGATATATATATATTATATATATAACCCCTTGAATGACACAGGGGTTAGGGATGCGATATATATATGGGATATAATATATATATAACGATTATGTAAGCAAGGAGAAACATAGGAACATGTATCTTTTTTTTTTAAGATTTTGTTTATTTATTTTAGAGAGCACGAGCAGGGGGAGGGGCAGAGAGGCAGAGGGAGAAGGAGAGAATCTCAAACTGACTCCCCGCTGAGTGCAGAGCCCTACCCAGGGATTGATCCCAAGACCCTGAGATTATGACCTGAGCCAAACCAAGAGTCGGACACTTAATGGAATGAGCCACCCCGGTGCCCCAGGGAATATGTATCTTATAACGATGGTTTTCCAGAGAGCGATGGTGATAAAAGGGAGAGGCGGGGGTAAACAAAAGAGGAAAAGATAAAGAAGATTGTGCTAAAACCCAGAAGTTAGGATGATTCTCCCTTATGCATTTAATTACAGGTGTTTATATCACTGTATGAAGAAAGTGGTTACCTATCTATTTATCTGTTGTTGTGTTGCTGTTTTTAAGTCAGCCCTACACCCAGTGTGGGGCTTGAACTCCTAACCTTCAGATCAAGAGTCACAGGCTCCACCAACTGAGCCAGCCAGGTGCCCCAAGAAAGTGGTTTTTCAAAGAGGCGTGTTTAGGTGGTGACGATCAAGAAACTTACCTTAGAACCTTAGAACTCAGGACGGCGGGGAGGACCCACTGCAGAAACCCAGAGGCACTGTAGGGTGTCAACAGTGTCCTTCACCTGGGCTGTGTTTTGTGAGTGTTCGACCTGTGAGAAATCATTGAGCAGAATGTCTTTGTTTTGTGCATCTTTCTGTATTCATTATATTCCACACTTTGAAAAAAAATTTAAATTAAAAACAAAACAAAACAAAAGCAAAGCAAACTTCGCAGAAGGTTCCCAGTGGGTGGAGTGAAGAGATGGGAGAGGAATCCCAGCCCAGACCACTGGACCCTCAGCCCAGCGCAGTGTCCCGGATGGAGGTATAAATCTGGAGGGAGCAGCATGGAGAGAACACCCAAAGCCATGCTTCTGACAAATCTCCCAGGGTGGGGAGCGAAGTGGAGCCCTGGGACACTCCAACATTTAACCGTAATCTGGGTTAAAGCTGGCAACAGAGCTGAGAAGAACACCCGGAGAACTAGATGTTCCTGAGAAGGTGGTCCTTGAAGCAGGAGAGAGGAGTCCACCATGGTGACTTCAGCTGGCTCCAAGGACCGCAGGGGTGAGCTGTGGCCAGAACGGGAGGCGAGGAGGCAACTGCAGGGAAGTCTCAAGGCTTTTGCCATGAAAGGAGAACAGTGGGCCAAGAATTACAGGGGGACACGGGGAGCAGAGGAGGAGCCCAGGGCTTCTGGCCCATGTTTCTGTTTTAATGAGGTGAGGCCATCGCTGAGGGAGGCTGAGGTACAAAAGGTTAGAGGATCGGCCAAGCGCCAGGCAGCAAGCATTGCAAGGGGCCTGCAGATGAGGGGTGGCAGGAGGTGCTGAGCAGAGACCTCGCCTCAGAGATGTAAGTAGCCAGGCCCCAGGCCGGCATCAGCCAGGGTGAAGAGGTTGTCCAAAAGTGGAGGGAGTGAGAGTTGGACCAGAAGGTGGAGGCAGCCTTTCTGTGCTGAAGATCCCCATTGGGGATCCCTTCGATCCTCCCACACAGCCCTGGCCTGGGATTGAGGAAGGAAGAGCTCCTCTCTGCCCGGGCCGGGGCCAGGGGTAGGTTCGGGAGGGCGTGCATGGGCAGAGCTGTCCTGGGCTTAGTGATTTATCAGAAACCCCTTCCCTGCCTGTTTCTTAAATCAAGCTGGCCTTTCTCGCTCCACTCCACCCCCTCGGGCCCACGGCTCCCAAGGGTTGATGGGCAGTTCCCAGTCCAGAACACAATGTTCCCACCAGGACAGGGCAGGACCCAGGTCCCCCACCACCCAAGACCCTCCCCTGAATCCACAGCCCTGGAAAGTGGGCCACATGGGGAGGGGCTGGTTGCAAGTCATTCCTGATTTGTTGTTGTTGTTGTTGTTGTTGTTACAGAACAAAGGCAGGAAAATCACCAAGAAAAGGATCCCACAGGGCCAGGGTGGAGGCGGCTCCCAGCACATCGTTCTGGACGCACACCCTGTCCCCACTGCGTCCAGGACGCGAAGAGCCCAGAAGGACACTGAGAAATTCCCATCGTGCTGGAAGCCTGCCTGGTCTCCGTGAGCCCCGCTCTGGCACGCTCCATGGACCTTTGCCTCACTCTGTAAACCTGGCCCTGGACCAGTTCCCAGGAGCAAAGCTAGCCCTCCTGGGGCATAAAACTAGCTTTATCCGTTTACCAGGTTTGAGAATGACTCACATAGGTTTTCAGTTGAGGCCAGTTCTCTGTCACACAGTGGGGCCTGCTTTTGCTATGAGCCAGGGATGCCCAGCTTAAAGTGAGCATAAGGGGAGAGACCATACCAGCCACGGAACCCCAGCCTCCTCCCGTGGTTGGGCCTTGGCCCAGCCCAGGCAGGTGAAGGGCTGGACTGGAACTCCACTGGGCCAACGCACATGGGCAAAGCCAAGGGCACCGGAGTGGACGCCCTCCCATAAGCCTGCTTCCTTCTTTTTTTTTTTTTTTTTAAAGATTTTATTTATTTATTTGAGAGAGAGAGAATGAGAGACAGAGAGCATGAGAGGGGGGAGGGTCAGAGGGAGAAGCAGGCTCCCCGCCGAGCAGGGAGCCCAATGCGGGACTCGATCCCGGGACTCCAGGATCATGACCTGAGCCGAAGGCAGTCGCTTAACCAACTGAGCCACCCAGGCGCCCCAGCCTGCTTCCTTCTTTACAGAGGAGCAAGCCAAGGTACTGGAGGGTCTCCAACTCATTCTCATCTCACCAGCCTCAGCCCAGAGCTGCCAGCCCAGTGGAACCATCTTGAGTTCTGAGGTAGGGGCCGTGTCCTGACGTGGGGGTCTGGGGGTCACATGCTTTCTGTGGCCCAGCTCTGTCTTGGTTTGAAAGCAGTCTGCCTTCCAGAGCCGCCAACGCTGCCCCTCATCTGGGGTCATATGAGCCTGTGTGCAGCCTCATTTCTCATCCTGGCCATGGGGCTCTAGGACAGGACGCCAGGAGTCCAACGTGGCTCATGTGCTGTTCCAACTTGTCGGGAGTTGATGTACCTCTGCCCCAAAGGCCTCTGCCCTGACCGTCCTGCAGATCCAAGCCTCAGCTTCAGGTCCCCCAATCCTCCAGCTGCCCAGGCTGGGCTTGTGACAGGCATGGGAGAGTGTGCTGCAGGTGTCCCTGCATGCCTAGGCCTTTCTTTTTCAGAATGAAAATGTCCAGTTTGGGGGCACCTGGGTGGCTTAGTCAGTTAAGGGTCTGCCTTCGGCTCAGGTCATGATCCCAGGCTCCTGGGATCAAGCCCCAAGTTGGGCTCTCTGCTCAGTGGGGAGTCTGCTTCTCCCTCTCCCTCTCCCCTACCCCGCTTGTGCTCTCTCTCTCTTGCTCTGCTCTCTCACCAGTAAATAAAATTTTTTAAAAAATAAATAAATAAGGGGAAAAGAAGAAAAAGAAAATGTCCAGTTTAACTATGCTTGGATGTTATGCTGGAAAGTGCTGTTTTGCTTATCTGGTGGGTCTAGACTTCAGCTCTTCCTTTTTACCAGTTTACTAAGAAAAAACCAACTGTATACCCCTGCCTCCTCATTCTGGGAGCTGGAGGACCTGGCCAGGAAGGAGATTGCTGGATCCTGGCTTCCAGCAGCATACACAGTGACTTGTGACCCTTGGCTCAGTGCAATTCTGCAGAGGGAGGAAGTGGTGGGCCGATGGCCAAGAAGGCCACAGAGATTTGGCTGGTACTGTTTCAACTGTGTACCCCAAGAGCTGACCGCCCAATGCCCATTCTTCTGCCTGTCAGGATGGACTGATTGGTGGGGTCAGGTCCTGCTGGCTTTCCTAGTGTCTGGGGTAGCTCCTTTGGTTTCACATTCCAGCCTGGCCAGCCTCCTGCCCTGCAGTCTACAAATGGGCTGGGCACTGCTTGACTTTATGTACTTAAAGACAAGCCATTTGGGGTGCCTGGGTGGCTCAGTCGATTAGGCGTCTGCCTTCAGCTCAGGTCATGGTCCCAGGGTCCTGGGATCAAGCTCCACGTCAGGCTTCCTGCTCAGCCAGGAGCCTGCCTCTCCCTCTCTCTCTGCCCCTCCCCAGCTTGTGCTCTCTCTCTCACAAATACATAAATGAAATCTTTAAAAAAAGAGACAAGCCAGGGCGCCTGGGTGGCTCAGTTGGTTAAGCGACTGCCTTCGGCTCAGGTCATGATCCTGGAGTCCCGGGATCGAGTCCCGCATTGGGCTCCCTGCTCGGCAGGGAGTCTGCTTCTCCCTCTGACCCTCCTCCCTCTCATGCTCTCTGTCTCTCATTCTCTCTGTCTCAAATAAATAAATAATAAAAAATCTTTAAAAAAAAAAAAAAGACAAGCCAGTTAACTGGGTTTTTATTTATTTATTTATTTATTTATTTATTTGATGGAGAGAGAGACAGCGAGAGAGGGAACACAAGCAGGGGGAGTGGGAGA
>NC_138369.1:14845755-14864584 GCF_054177405.1 Leptonychotes weddellii
CCATGACGTCACAAAATGTAACCTAGACTCCAAACCCATCTCTGGCCAAGTTTCATCATGATGTTTAGGATGACTAGGATGAAGGTGACAATTTCTGAGACGTCCCTACCTGGAGAGAGTCTCCTTCAAACCTCAACTCTAGTCTTTCTCCCTTTATAGTGCCCCAGATGCTTGTGTAACCACAATTGTGCGATGTAGGCTAGGGCAGGGAGGGACAGCGCGTGCTGTGTGTCCAAACCACTCACTTTACGGAGAGGCGCCGGCAGCTCTGAAGGAGAAGGGCAGCATGACCAAGGGCAACAATAAGGCATTGGGAGCATGATCATCCTTGAAACAGGAGACCAGGGCTGCTGTCTATGTGAGTCCAGAAACATGGAGGACAAGCTCTCTCATCAATGGAAGTAAGGTCCAGAATGCCCAGGTGGACCTCAGCATCGTTCTTGATAATTCCTGGGGTTTAAACAGTATCATGGGGTGCCTGGGTGGCTCAGGTCATGATCCCAGGGTCCTGGGATCGAGCCCCACGTTGGGCTCCCTGCTCAGGGGGGAGCCTGCTTCTCCTTCTCCCTCTCCCTCTGCCCCCCTGCTCCTGCTCTTTCTCACTCCCTATCTCAAATAAATAAAATCTTTAAAACAAAACAAAAAAACACAGTGTCAGGAAATGTCCACAGCAGGTCATCAAAATTTGTTCAATGAGGGGCGCCTGGGTGGCTCAGTCGGTTAAGCGTCTGCCTTCGGCTCAGGTCATGATTCTGTAGTCCCAGGATCGAGCCCCGCGTTGGGCTCCCTGCTCAGAGGAGAGACTGCTTCTCCCTCTGCCCCTCCCTCCCCCTACTCGTGCTTGCTCTCTCGCTCTCTCAAATCAATAAAAATCCTTAAAAACAATTTGCTCAATGAATGAATAAGATGAGTTAGACTTAATTTCTGATATTCTAATTCAGAACTTGGATAATACTCATCGAAATTCACAAGTCATTATTCAGTAAGTTCCTGGTCAACATGCTGCATTTTATCTGCATATCCCCAAATAATCAGGTAACAGTATCTGTGCCATCATCTGTGATGGGGCATTTGTCCACAGAGAGGATGGGTATGGGTAAAGGAAGCAAAATTCATACTTAACATGAGGCCTTGTGAAACAAACACAGATTCCTTAATCACAGGAAATAAACTGTTTTAATTCTGATGTTATAAAATGGATGCACTAAGATCGCTGAGGATATATTCAGGTACCTGTGGTAAGTACAGAACATACAAGAAAGCAAAGTCCTCATGTCACGTGCACCCTTCAAGGCTGAGACTGTGGACAATATGCTCTCATTGTTGTCCTGGCACTTCTTAACTGTTCATAGCGATACCACCACTAAAACCACAGAAGCCAAGCCATATTTAATTTTTAAAGCCTTGAAACAAGGCCAGTTTGGCTTTGAGACAGCCCAGCGCTACTGGTTTCTTGAGCTCGGTGGGCTATCTCGAATGTTTACCCACTATTTGACCCTTTTTTTTTTTTTTAAGATTTTATTTATTTATTTGACAGAGAGAGACAGCGAGAGGGGGAACACAAGCAGGGGGGTGGGAGAGGGAGAAGCAGGCTTCCCGCCGAGCGGGGAGCCCGATACGGGGCTCGATCCCAGGACCCTGGGATCATGACCTGAGCCGAAGGCAGACGCCCAACGACAGAGCCACCCAGGAGCCCCTATTTGACCCTTTTGTACTGCCAGGTCAAGGTAAAATCAAACTGGAACATGATTTTGTTGAACAGCTTCTTTTGGTTACTTGGAAAGAAATTGTAGGCGTACTGGGTTATCACGGAATCATTGCTTGTTCTCCTTATAGCTATGTTACCGAGAAGGAAATGGTAGAAGTAATATTGTCAGACAGGAGATGTTGTCTGCTGGGCTTCATTGGTGACTTTATCTTCCCTGGCAAGGGATATACTTGATGCCCTTCCACAGCATCCCCAACAACTCAAATACCATGCTGCCATAGTTAATTTTTTAAAAATATTTAAAATATAAAAAAATTTTAAGTTTACTTTGTTTTTAAAGATTTTATTTATTTTAGAGAGAGAGCATGTGAGTGGGGGTGGGGCAGGGGGCGAGGGAGAGAGAGAGAATGCTAGGCAGGCTCCATATTGGGTGGGACGCGGTCTCATGACCCTGAGATCATGAACTGAGCCAAAATCAAGAGTCATACTGCTTAACCAAAGGATTCACCCAGGCGCCCCTAAACTTTTTTATTTTAATTTTTTTTTTTTTTTTTTTAGTAAACAACCTCGTCTTTTATTTGCCCAAGGCCAGCTGTTGCAGGCATTGAGGCCCCAAGACTTCCAGAAGGGATGAAGGGAGGAGGGGCAAACCATCCTGCTTACCAGGTGCTGCCTGCCCCCATCCTCCTTCCTGCAGGAGGTAGAAAGGGAGATAGAGTCTACATTTGTGCCATCAAGGATCACGCCTGCTTTCAGATACTTATAAACATTCAGTTGCTGTTGAGGAAGAAACTGAGGCACTCTGACCCCCCACGCCTCTATGTGCCAGTCCAAGCTTCTGCCTGCTCCTCTCTCTCTCTCCAGAATGAGCTGCAGGCAGCCTTTTGCTGGGGAGGGTCTTAGGAGCCCATCTGGTGGCCTGTGGGGGGGAAGGCCAGCCAGGGTCAAGGGCTGGGGATGGGGGAGCAGGAGGAGAGGTGTGGTTGGAAGAGCAGCTGCTGGGAGGGGGGAGTCAGCACTGAATAGGGGACCCCAGCTGGGGTTTCATAATGATACCAGTGGGGGACAGCCAGAGCCCTTTGCTGTCTAGATGGGGAAACTGAGGCAGAGACTCCTCCCATCTTAGAGAAGGGAGGGGCCTCCTATCAGCTATTCCGGTCCATTCATCTTCCCCACGAAGACACTACAGCCCGGGAGCTGGAGTTCCTCGTCAGTGGTCACTTGGTGTTTAGACTGAGACACAAGGAGTGGAAGGCAGCTGGGTCACCTGACCAGGGAGCCCCCTCCTGTTGTGACAAACCAGAGGGGCACCTTCCCCTACCTCAGCTGCTGGGGCGAGAGGCAGGGCTGAGCCTGCCCAACCCCACTCACGTGCCTGAGAAAGGCTCATTTTTAGCACCTGGCCTCTTTTCCCTGCCTGGAGGGAGCTTGGGGGACAGAGCAGGGAAGAAAGCGGCCAAAGGGGACAGGAAGACCTGGAAGCAGGGCCCCAGGGGATGTCTGATTGTGCTCTTCTCCCCACCCCAAGGGAACCCGGGCCCAGAGCGGGGCCCTCAGCCTCCATGCAGCGTGGATATGAAGAGGATGCTGTCCTGGTCCTGCAGCTGGTAGTCCAGCTCGCCCAGCAGTTCCCATTCCTGGGCACACGCTGTCTCCCTGGATGAACAACTCTGGCCGCTCTTAAAGCAAATTCTTCTTGATCCAGACAAGGAGGTTCCCGATGTTCCAGGGCTCCTCCTGTCCAGGTAAGGTGACCTGATGTTTCTTTACGCCATTGAAAAGGAGCTCCGCACCACCTCCGAACTCCACCTCCACTGACAAGGGTGCTGCCATGTTGAGGAAGCCCAAATTTTTTCTAAGTAGACTCCATGCCCAGTCTCATGACCCTGAGATCAAGACCTGAGCTGAGATCAAGAGTCAGAGGCTTACCCGATGGAGTGCCCCTATGATAGTTAATTTTATGTGTCAACTTGACTGGGCCATGGGGCACTGATATTTGGTCAACCATTGTTCTGGGAGTTTCTGTAAGGGTGTTCTGGAATGAGATCAACATTTAAATCAGTAGACCGAGTAAAGCACATTGCCTTCTCCCATTGTGGGTGGGCCTCATCTAATCAGTTGAAGGCCCAAATATAACAAAAGGACTCTTTCTCAAGTAAGAGAATTTTCCTGCCTGACTGCCTCCAAACTGGGGCATTGGCTCTTCCTGGGTTTCCAGCCTGCTAACCTTCTACAAGGAACTACTCTATCAGCTCTTAAGGGTTGAGAACCATAAGAACCATTCCAGACTCAGACTGGAATGAAATCATCAGCTTTCCTTGGTCTACAGTTTGCCAACTCATCCTGCAGATGAGACCTGCCTGCCTCCATAATTGCATAAGCCAATTCCTTATAATAAATCTCTACACACACACACACACACACACACACACACACACACACACACACACTCCTTATTGGTTCTTACTGGAGAACCCTAATACATATACCCAGTCCTCCTGTCTAATTTTCAAGAGCTCACATCCCAGTCCCAACAATATATCTGCCGGAGGAGTACTATGATGGCCAGGAACCCTGAAATGGGAGGACAAACAACACAGGGCCGCACCAGAAAGCCAGACATGATTTGTCAGCCTTTATTAACCAAAAGCACAGCCGAGTCCTAGAGTTTCCTTTTAAAAAACCCAACCTTGTTTATGGCAAACAATGATTTAATTATATGTTCAATACTACAGAGCAATAATTGATCACTTTCTAATCACTTATTCTTCTGACATTAAAATACAAGTGTAAAACGGTTAAAATAAGATTCTCCCCAATGATTTAAAAACAACTCCAATTGAAAGACATTTCAAACACTATGTGTAGAACTCAGGACCAAAAAAAGACCTTAAAACATTTTACCTTTGAGGTAGCACAATAATGCTGAATTAGATTTCTTTTCTTACAATGAGCTTAAGAAAACAATGAGGAAATCTACCTTTTGCTCAAGGTGGGCTAAATGGTTTTCTACAAATACCCCATGAGGTTAGTGACAGTTTCCTCCTTTTTTTTTTCTCTTTTTTTTTTAAGTATAAAGATAGCCCTGCAGTGTGTAAAAGGAAACCCACAGGGGAAGGCCGCTTCCCATAAAATAGACATTAGAATCATTGAGGAACGTCAGCAGTCAAGACAGGAGGAACGAGGTAATTGTAGTGAAAAACCAAAACAACCTGTATCTTGGCAAGACTGGTTTACAAGTGTATGTCAAGAACAAATATTCCAACATCAGCCAACCGAAAACAAAAGATAAAAGATGACATTCATGGGTCTTTTTCCTTTTACTCTGTGCAAAAATGCTCTTTCACTCTTTCTAAATGAGAGAAGACGGTTTCTGCACAGCGACTTGACGTGGAAATGCTGTATGCCCAGGGTACCGCTGGGCCCCAGGGGCACCTCTCACTGACTACCACTGCGAGCAGAGAATCTGGGCAGTAAGAGGATGAACATGACCTCTCCTGGTCGGAGAACCATTTCTTGCCACTTTGCTGCTGAATTCACTCATGAAACTGCTCAAAGAAAAGATGCACCCTGACTCCTGAGAATCTACAGCAATTATATGTAAAACTATCAACTAAGAGGACAGCACACGTGAAGTCTTCCTTCAGAGACTACAACCAAAACAAGAGGGTGGGTGTGATAAACTGGGGCTAGAAGAAAGGATAATACTGTAGGTTGGGCCTCAAGGCTCTCAGGAATATTTTCCATCATCCCAAATCAATAGCAAAGCCAGGAAAGAGGACGTGAAGCTCTAACCCATGGAAGAGAAGAATATAAAAGGGATCTCTTCCCAACACACTCCTCCCCTTGAGGCTCAACCAACAGTGCAGGGCTTGCCTGGCATACTGTGGACACCTGAGCCCTCAGTTGAGCTCAGTCTGCCACCTCTGATCCCCCAGGCTGCCAAGAGAACTGGAACCCTGTCAGACTCCTGGTACTATTGCACTCACACTGGTGAGTGAAAGTCTTCCTTCCTAAGCCAGACCCCCAAGGGGCCCTGTATGCAGTGAGGATCTATACTCATGACCCATATGTCAGTCTGTAGTTAGAGCAGGAGGACTCAAACCTGGATGAATTCTACTCTGTAAAACAGCAACCATCAGTGAGTTGGGGGTACCAAAGAGGCTTCTGTGAAGGGGGAAGACTGAACTGGGATGTGCAAGAAGGCAGGATGAGAAGCCCAGGCCTAGCAGCCTGCAGGAGTGACTCTGGCACTGAGCTCCCAGCCAGCCCTGACTAATGCTGGCACGGGGGTGCAAAGGGGGCATCTGCTCAGTGTTTAAACAGAGTCCTCGAATAGAGGGGGCTAGACCTCTGTGACACTCCTAAAGCTCACTGTCTGTGCCTGCTCCTTTTGGAAGAAACAGGTGTGATTCTTGTCTGCTAAAGTACAAGATCTTCTTTCTTAATTTATTTGATAATAAAGCAACACCCTAGAAAAGAACAACCTTGGAAAATTGTGGGAAAAAAACCACATGCGCTTTCCCATAGCTAGCTGCCTGTTTGGGGGTATTAGTTACAACCTTTCATGATTCTGGGAGCTGCAATGCAGGCTACCTAGCTAGGGCTGTCTGAAAAGAGTCCTTCTGCTTTTACTTCACGAACACAAGAAAAAGGGAGACTTGACCAAGGTTGTGGTGGGTCACCACTCTGGAAATCCCTCCACCACACTGTCCATGGCAAAAGCAGAGAGCCCGGCTTCTATGGACAATAGAAGTGACCATGTGGGCTCCATCATTATCCTACAACAGGAATGACTCAAGCCCCAGCATGCAATCTCTTAGGGATTTATTGAGTTACACAAGTTTAAAAAGTAAATCATATTGGAAAGGGCCTCTTGATTTAATATAACCTTGGCTACAATATTCAAATTTATCTCTATGCAAACTTCACACTGCTCTTAGGATCTCTTGTAGCAGCTGATTCTAAGTCATTCTCAAAAAAAAAAAAAAAAATTTATCCTGAACTATATCTAGTTAATTAGGATAATTCATCACAATTCTACTTGATATAATTAAAAGGTTAAAAAGTTTAAAAATACAAGCTAATTTACTTTCCTCTGGGGTTAATAATTGGAACCCCAAATATCCCAACACCTTAACTAGAAAGGTCTTTGCAGTAATTCCATGAAATAGTGAATGATTCTGATTTTTAAAAACAAAGAGTTGATCTTCAGGATGAATGCCTGAGTCAGCTGACACACTGATATATATGACCAGGTCAACGGGAATTCCCCAAATGCAGAAATAATTTTTTTAATCTCAAAAAAATAGCTGCTGCTTCTTTAAAGAATTTAAAAATTGATAGTTCAACAGCAAAGCTATGTAACAACACTGGAGAAGGAAAGGGCTCTCTTTGTAGTACAACCTCTTGCTGGCACACTGCCATTATCAGCGGGTAGGGGCAACTGGAAACGAGATGGCAGGAGTTGCCCAGGGAAGTATTTGGGTCAGATAAAGTCATGGCACATCCAGACCCTGGCTCCTTAGAAACGGACAGTAATTCATTCATGCAAACTGCACAGAGATTAAATAAAACAAAACAAAATCTACTAAAACAAAACAAAACCCCCAACCCAGAAAACCTTCCCTGGCTCTCCGCTACCTGAAGAACGGGCTGAACCCAAATTCTCTGCTCTAACACGGGTCTTCATAACCAATCAGTGTGCTCTAGGGTGCTGAGCTGCTGGGCCCGGGGCAGGGCCTTCCCCCCAGCATCGCTGTGAGTTTGGAGATAGCTGTCATGGGTGCCCCAAGCCCGCAGACCTCCAGCCTCCCTGCCGCATCTTCTACTGTAAAACCGAAGGCTACCAGTGTGAACAAATGCGGACTTTCTCAAAGGACAAACGAGAAGATCAAGGGCTACGACAATGCCTCCCTTGAGGAAGGTCAGGGGCGGGTGTCTACAGTTGAACACAGCTCTGTGCAGACCTGTGGTGACTTCCAACAGCAACAGTAGCAGCCAGAGAGGAAAGGAAGATGATTACGCTGTGGACTTTGTATCAGGCACTTAAACTGTTGGAGAGACATGCCATTGTGAACCAAAGATGTGACAACTGGGCTGGAATAATCATTACGAGTGGTCTAATAATGGGCTTTCAGAAGCAAAGTGGAGGAGGTGTGGGCGGAACCTCTGCCCATCCTGTAGTGCTGACTTTCAAGTGTCCTACATGCCCACGGCCACAGCAATAGCAGCTGGTGGCAGCGGCAAGAGCAGGAACGCGTCTGTCGTGTCTGTCTTCTGCGTGTGTTCTGTGGCTGACCGGAAGGTTTCGGTGTCACGCTGAGAAGGCTCTGGGCTTGGGCACACCTACTGCCCGGGGTCAATCAGATCCATGCTGGAGCCAAACATCTTCACCAGCTGTTCCTCGTAGTGTGAGATGTTCCTCTTCATGATGTCCATGCAGGGCCCCAGAAGCCTCTCAAATGCTTGTACGTCCATAACTGCATTGTTAAAAAGAGGCGCGCGAGAGAATGAATTCTCTACACCAATAATTCAAAGTCATTTCCCTCATGCAAACCTTCTCTCACATATACCCGTTCACCTCAGGGAATCAGACTGGGGGATGCTGGGTGCTTGGAAAAAGGACGGATGTTTCTATGTGAGCACAGCCGGACTGTGTCATCTGTTGGCGACTTTGCAGAGCCCAGCAGCACCTACTCACTGGGTCCCAGCAGAGCCTTGGACACCTGCCTCCGTGACTGCTCTTCTCACAGGCTATCCTCACTCAGTGCTCAGAAATGTCTGCTCAAAGGGTACACTCACCCATTCCTAGTTGGTCCCACAGACTGTTCAAGCCTAGATGTGTGTGAGAACTGGTGAAATGAGTCAAGGCTTACTGATGGGGCAAAAAAAAAAATACTGCGTGTTAGAAAAAAAAGCATTCGTGCATAAAGAATCTATTTTTCTTACCTAAGCATGTGACATCCCCCACTGCATAAGCCGAAGCAGCTCTGGGCTTGTTGGTGACCAGTGCCAGCTCTCCGAAGTACTGCCCCTTACGACAACGGGCTATCTCGACCTCCTGGTTCCCGCCGTCCTTGTTCGCTTTGGTCTAGAGCGGGTGGAAAACATGACTAGGCTGGTTCCGGAACGCAGCTGAGCACATCCACTTACACACACTTGCATTCCCTTCTCGGGACACTTAAAACGCAATTATTGAGAAATTCACTTTGCGGAGACACTAACTGTACCATGTCAACTGCATGGCTAGTTCATCTCAGTGGTCTGGGTTGGTTTCTTTTATTTTTATTTTTTTAAGATTTTATTTATTTATTTGACAGAGAGAGACACGGCGAGAGAGGGAACACAAGCAGGGGGAGTGGGAGAGGGAGAAGCAGGCTTCCTGCAGAGCAGGGAGCCTGATGCGGGGCTCGATCCCAGGACCCTGGGACCGTGACCTGAGCAGAAGGCAGGTGCTTAATGACTGAGCCACCCAGGCGCCCTCAGTGGTCTGGTTTAATTAGAGGAGCTGGCTTTTACCTGGGCCTTCATCCAAGGCCCAACACCTTTCAGGTAATGGCTAAGTATCAAGAGGTAGGGAGCAGACCATTTTCTTTGGAAGACATATGTATCTTCCAAAGGAAAAAAATATACATAATTATTATAACATACATTATATACATTATGTCAATATATATGATCATATTATAGTGTCAATTATATATTAACATAAAACACATATATATTTTTATATATTATACATTTACATATATTTATATATATATATATATATATATATATGAATGCTGTCCTTTTGGTAGATGCTGACTTCTGAGGTACAAGAGAAAAGACAAGGTCTTTTATTAATTCCTGCTAAATGATGTTAATGTTTCTCTTAGATAAACTCACAATCCCGGGTCACTTCTTTTTTATTTGGGACCATGCCTTTCTCGGACAATACTTTACAGTGACAAGTTTTCTTTTTAGGTACTGCCTGCTCTGTAAGTTAGTGGTTCCCCACCCCCCACTACACACATTTTTTTTTTAGAAGAGCTAAGTGACTAAAAAAACTTTTTTAATAATGTTCAACCTGGATATTTAGTGCTTTAACTCTGTATTAAGAAATCAAGCAGGGGGGAGCCTGGGTGGCTCAGCCAGTTATGTGTCTCCTTCAGCTCAGGTCGTGATCCCAGGGTCCTGGTAAGGAGCCCTGCATCGGGCTCCCTGCTCAGTGGGGAGTCTGCTTCTCCCTCTCCCTCTGCCCCTCCCCTCCGCTTGTGCTCTCTCTCTCAAATAAATAAAATCTTAAAAGAAAAAAAAAAGAAATCAAGCAGGTTTTAATTAGTGCTTATCAAATTATGGAAAATAATGTAGCATATTATATTTAATATCTAGAGTTTCCCTTTTTTTTTTTTTTACAAATCCATCTGCTAAGCTAAGCAATAATTTCAGTAAAAAATTATTTAGAATTTATTAGTAAGAATTAGTCTCAATCTCTAAGAGCCACTTTAGGTTAGAGGCAGGTAAGCCTCCTTCCACACTTCCGCCCCAACCTGTTTGCTCTGAAGCTGATCTGCTCCACCAGAGCCAACACTCTCCTTCCAGTTTCTGTAGCATTCTCTGGGGCTGCAGACGTGTTTGTGCCCAAGTAGTCCCTTCTTTAGAGTAGCAGTTAACACACTGTCATATGAACGCCAGCCCCCAGGGGATTTGTTACAATGCAGATTCTGATTCAGTAGGTCTGGGGCAGAGTCCAAGACTCTGCATTCCTGACAAGCTCCCCCCACCCCCAGAGCCACAGTGCTACTGGTCCCACATACCCAACATTATGCTGTGATCAACAAGTGTCAATGAGTATTTGAGAAATGTACAAACATATATCACTAGTCCAAAAACAATAAGTAAAAGAACATAGATGTTTCAACCTATTGTTTCATGTGAAACAGCAGATCTATTTTTAATAGAGGCAGTAATCATGTTTTTCTTTCTCCATATTTAACTTTTACTAAAGATAGTCTGTAAAAGGGTTCATATTAGGTTAGAATTATATTTAACTATTTTAACAAATTCTACATTCTTAAAAAAAATTGGAATAGGGAAATCCGGTGACAATGGATTTATTTATTTATTTTTTTTAAAGATTTTATTTATTCATTTATTTGAGAGAGTGAGAGAGAGAGAGCACATGAGAGGGGGGAGGGTCAGAGGGAGAAGCAGACTCCCTGCCGAGCAGGGAGCCCGATGCGGGACTCGATCCTGGGACTCCAGGATCATGACCTGAGCCGAAGGCAGTTGCTTAACCAACTGAGCCACCCAGGCGCCCCGTGACAATGGATTTATGATGAGAATCACTCCTCCCACTCACTGGCCATCAGTTTTCTAGGCCTCCCTATCCACGAAATGACATAGTAATGCTGGTCCTAAAGACCTGCCCCCAGTGCTCTAGAAAGGAAGCTTTTTTCATATTCAGCACCCACGTGTGTGCCTTTATCATGTAATTCCCCCACTTTCTACTAGGGGGTTTATCTTTTTCTTATTGATTTATAGGCCAGTATTTCTCATATCATTAATTATGTCACAGAGGCAAAGGCAATAGGAACAAAGAGAAATATACTAAATCCCTACCACTGGAGGTACTTAAACATGGGTCTTTGCCAGTCACATACCTCATAGAACAATGATGGTTTTGTTACACCAGACACCCTTCACATTATTTAAAGCAAGCAGCGACTTTCTGTGCATGCACCTGGCATAAATCGCACCATCACACACGGACTCACCTTGCTTCTGATCAGGATGCTCACCTCTCCGGACTCTATAATGTAGAAGCTATCAGCCTTTTCACCCTAGAGAGGGAGAGAACGTTGTCAGAGCTATACATATGTATTGGTGAGGGACACAGAAATAGATAATTTTCTCATTGCCCTGATTTGTATTTATTTTCCAACTCTACAAATTAACCAGTGGCTAACAAATTCAGTACAAAACGAGAGGATCCTGGTCACTGGGAATGTCAGTCCAACTATGACTGACACACATCTCTCACTTCCCAACATGGAATATTCATATTTCTCCTCATGAGTATGCCCAGGCTGCACACAGCATCACTATTGCTCAGGTTAGTCTGCTATTGAAACCTGTGACTGCGGGAGGGAGGATGGGGCGGGGGGGACCAATAGACAAAACTACTACAGACAATATTAAGGTGACTCCTGGCTACCCCTGGGCCTCGGGCCCAGGGATAATCTGGACCACCAAATGCAGCCCTCCAGAGGACAGGGTGGATCTGGAGAAAGCCCTGCCTTGGTGAAGGAGGTACTTTGATATGGGTTGATGTCACCCTTATGAGCCTCAGGCTTTTCTTTCACTTGCTTGGATTTTAAACCACTTGGCTGAACCAGTCATTCAGGTATTTCAACAAGTAATTAAGTATTTACTATGTGCCAAGACACTGTTTTAGGTATGTGAGATGTATCTGTGGACAAAACAAATATCCCTACCCTTGTGGGAATTATAGTCTGATAGGGCAAACAAACTGTAAACAATCAACATAGTGAATCAGCAAATGATATTGTTGTGTTGGAAGGCAATTAAGTACTAGGGGAAGAAAGCAGAGCAGGCAATGTGGGATCTGGAGCGCCGGGGGAGGAGAAACTCTGCTCTATGGCTACAGTATACAGCAGACTTTCATCAGAGGGTGAAATCTGAGCGAAGGCTGGGAGAAGAGGATTTCACAGGCCCATTTCAGGCTCTGACACCTTTCTCTTAACATCCGGAGCAACGACCATCTACACTGGGTAATTCAATACTAATCATGTGTCCTCATTCCACGTGGGTCTTATGTCTTCAGAAGAATCTACACTTCTGAATTTGCGTAAGACTTCAATGTCCTTCAACTACTGCACAGAACTCCAAATGTCCACCTTACAACTGGGGCTGCCATTCCTGAGTCAGTCTAGTCCCAGTTCACTATGTAATAATCACTGCTCCATGTGAGTAGAAGCCACAGCATTATAAAGAGGTGTCTGCGGGTCTCTGCACTGCTGCGTGGGGTAAGTCCCCTGTACCCAGCAGAGCCAAATCAGCATGAAATTCTAGAATTACACAAAGAGCTCCCTGACACGAGTTGCTGAAGGAAACTAAGGGGGTGCCAGACGCAGGGTCACCAGGAGGAAGAGTGGTTTCTAGCCCCAAGAAGGGAGTTTCATAAAGGAAGATGTGATTACCTGTGTTCAGTTCTGTCGGGAGGTCAAGAGTAATAATGATTCAAATGTGTGGAAACATTTGGTGACCAAGACGAGGGTGGTATAGCAATGAGCCACAAAAGGGACAGGTGGTGAAGGGTGGTGCCCGAGCTCTTTTTGCTTAGATAGATGTGCTCATTTTTCAAGGCTGCAGCCTAATGAACTTTTATACATGTATGTAGCTGTATGACCACCCCCTCGATCAAAACAGAAAATCTTTCTGGCCTCCAGCCTAAGGAGTGTTTCTCAGTCAAAACCACCACTACTTCACCTATTAGGTAATTGTGTCTGACTTCTGTCCTTGCAGTTTTCCTTAACTTCTGTTAAGGAAAGGAAGGCTGTTCCTTAACTTCATGTAAATGGAATCGCACATTGCCTTTTGTGTCTGGCTTCTGCTAGTCCACATTGTGAGACGGCACTTTGAATGTGCTTGCCTGTGACAGGAATGAGAAGCTAGTTGCTGGAGTAAAAACAGTGAGTGGAGGAATGTGAGTATATTTTGAGGACAAGAGAAACTCAGGCATGTCTACAGGATGAAAAGAATGAGTTTGATGAGGGGCGCCTGGGTGGCTCAGTCGTTAGGCGTCTGCCTTCAGCTCAGGTCATGATCCCAGGGTCCTGGGATGGAGCCCCGCATCGGGCTCCCTGCTCGGCAGGAAGCCTGCTTCTCCCTCTCCTACTCCCACTGCTTGTGTTCCCTCTCTCGCTGTGTCTCTGTCTGTCAAATAAATAAAATCTTTGGAAAAAAAAAAAGAAGAAGTTAGATGAACAGGGGTGCTCAAATAGAGCAGAATCTGCTGCCAATGCTGTGTGCTCCCTCCCAGCAGGCACTCTGGTGAGCGCTGCATGTACATTGCTTCATACGAGCACCTAAGAAGTCAATAAAGTCGGTACTACTGCTACCCCATTTTACAGATGAATTTCCTCAGAAGCTCAAAAGATAAATAACTCTGCCATAGGAGGCAAAGGGAATAGCTGGTGGATTCCAGACTGAGAGGAGATGGGAAGGAATATTACCAAGACCACGTGGAATAATGAGGCTTGCCTAGGTAAGAGTCTGCTTCTCCCTCTGCCCTCAACCCGCTCTCATGCTCTCTCTCTCACTAATAAATAAATAAAATCTTTTTAAAAATTTGTAAGGATGTAACAAGAGAAACTCTGAAGGGGGCAGCTCGCCAGGGGCTCCCCTGACAGCACATATGGTCTAGAGAACACCCAGAGACAGGCTGAGATGCACACTAGCATCCCACCATCCCGTGCAACAGGCAGTGGCCTCTGTTCTTTCTTCTGTATCTGGGCCCCAACTGCACACCTGCATTAAGCAAGGCACCCACCCATAGGCACAACCATATGTAAAGAACAGCTGGGTTGCGGGAAGAGGCTAGTGGCATGCTGGTGCTAAAGAGTCCCAGCAGTCCCAGCACAACTGTCAAGAGGGACTTAAGGCAGCAATCTCTAAATGCTGATGATCATCACTGATCTTCACAGATTCTGGGAAGCTTCTAGTTTTAAAATGCTAAGCAACCAACTCAAGAGAATGGGGTGGGGGGGAGCGGATATAGCAAAAACAAAGTAGAAGAAAGGAAATAAGATAAAGACAGAAAGTAATGAAACAAAACGTTCAACAGGATTAATAAAAGGTGAGAGTTGGTTCTTCAAAAAGACTGAAAGAATTGATAAGCCCCTCGCAAGCTTGAGCGAGAAAAAAAAAAGGAGAAGGCACAAAACAACATCAGGAATGAAGACGGGAACATCATTCTAGGTCTTGTATATATTTAAAAGGTGTTATAGGGGAAACAATCAACAAAAGTAAAAGGCAGCCTACAAAATGGGAGAAGGTATTTGCAAATGACGTATCAGATAAAGGGTTAGTATCCAAAATCTCTAAAGAATTTACCAAACTCAACACCCAAAAACAAATAATCCTATGAAGAAATGGGCAGACAGGGGGGCCTGGGTGGCTCAGTCGTTAAGCATCTGCCTTCGGTTCAGGTCATGATCCCAGGGTCCTGGGATCGAGCCCCATGTCGGGCTCCCTGCTCAGCGTGGCCTCTGCTTCTCCCTCTGCCTGCCACTCCCCCCGCTTGTGTTCCAGTTCTCACTATCTCTCTCTGTCAAATAAATAAAAAATCTTAAAAAAAAAAAAAAAGAAATGGGCAGACAACATGAATAGACACTTTTCCAAAGAAGACATCCAGATGGCTAACAGACACATGAAAGGATGCTCAACATCACTCATCATCAGGGAAATGCAAATCAAAACTATGATGACATACTACCTCAAGCCTGTTAGAATGGCTAAAATTAACAACACAAGAAACAGCAGGTGTTGGCGAGGATGCAGAGAAAGGGGAACCTTCTTGCACTGTTGGTGGGAATGCAAGCTGGTGCAGCCACTCTGGAGAACAATTAGGAGGTTCCTCAAAAAGTTAAAAATAGAACTACCCTATGACCCAGCAATTACACTACTAGGTATTTACCCAAAGGATACAAAAATACAGATTCAAAGGGGTACATGCACCCCTATGTTTATAGTAGCATTATCAACAATAGACAAACTATAGAGAGAGCCCATATGTTCATCAACTGATGAAAATAGATAAAGATGTGGTACACACACACACACACACACACACACACACACACACACACAAAATGGAATATTACTCAGCTATCAAAAAAGAATGAAATCTTGCCATTTGCAACAACGTGGATAGAGCTAAAGTGTATTAGGCTAAGCGAAATAAGTTAGAGGAATACAAATACCATATGATTTCATTCATATGTGGAATTTAAGAAAGAAAACAGATGAACATATTGGGAAGGGTGGGGGGAAAGGAGAGAGGACAGAGGAACCATAAGACACTATTAATGACAGAGAACAAAATGAAGGTTGATGGGAGAGAGGTGGGGGCGCGTGGGCTAAATGGGTGAAGTTAAAAGGAGGGCACTTGTTGTGATGAGCACCGGGTGTTGTATGTAAGTGATCAGTCACTGAATTCTACTCCAGAAACCAATACTGCAATGTATATTAGCTAAGTAAAATTTAAATAAAAATATAAAAAAATAAAAGGTGTTACAGGAACGTTATGACCAACTTTATGCCATAACACTGAATTTTAGACAAAGATGAAATAGAAAACTTAAATAGTTTAACAATTAAAATAATTTAATCTATAGTCAAAAATCTTCCCACAAAAGAAACACTGGTAAGTTCTGTAAGATATCGAAAGAATTCTAGCTTTGTTTTTTTTTTTAAGATTTTATTTATTTATTTGACAGAGAGAGAGACAGGAGAGATGGAACGAACACAAGCAGGGGGAGTGGGAGAGGGAGAAGCAGGCTTCCCGCTGAGCAGGGAGCCTGATGCGGGGCTCGATCCCAGGACCCTGGGATCATGACCAGAGCTGAAGGCAGACGCTTAACGACTGAGCCACCCAGGCGCTCCTAGTCTTTTTTTTTTTTTTAAGATTTTATTTATTTATTTGACACACAGAGAGAGAGAGAGCACGCATGCGCACAAGCAGGGGGCACAGCAGGCAGAGGGAGCAGGAGAAGCAGACTCCCCGCTGAGCAGAGAGCCTGAGTGGGGCTTGATCCCAAAACCCTAGGATCATGACCTGAGTCGAAGGCAGATGCTTAAGGGACTGAGCCACCCCAAGAAATTACAGATCAGTCTCACTTGGGAATATAGCCATAAAATCTTAAACAAAATATTAACAAACTAGATTCATCAACATATGAAAAGGATACTCCACAATGACCACATTGGTCTATCTCAGCAACAAAAGGCTGCTTTAACATTTCAAAATCAAATGAATGTAATCACTGAAGCCTTGTTCATAACAGCTAAAAACTAGGAACACCCCAAATGTCCATCAGCAGTGGGGAGGCAAATAATTTATTCACACACTGGAATATTGTACAGCAATGAAAACCAACAAACTACAGCTGCACACAACAATGTGGGTGAATGCTGAGCAAACAAAGATGCAAATAAAAGAATACTTTCTAATTCCAATTTAGAAATTTAAAAAAGTAGCAGGATGTGGCCATATTGTTTAGGATGTATACCTCAGTGTCAATCACTACAAAGGAAAGCAAATACATGACTACCATAAAAGTCAGGATAGGGAGGTAGGAAGGCTGTAACTAGGAAGGAGCTCATGAGGGTGGAACAGCTTCTGAGGTATAAGGGGGCTTCTCTGAAAATATCTAGAAATAAGTTTCTGGATTATAGAATAAATTCAGCTTTACAGGATGAGGGTAAATTTCTCTCAAAAGGGTTATTCTATTAACAGTGAATAAAACTTCCTACTACATCTTGCAATTGTCAGTTTCCTACTTTTTGCCAAGCCAATAGGCATGAAAATAGTTCTCACTGTGGTTTTTATTTTTTTATTTTTATTTGAGAGAGAGAGAGCATGAGAGGGGGTAGGGTCAGAGGGAGAAGCAGGCTCCCCGCCGAGCAGGGAGCCTGATGTGGGACTCGATCCCCGGACTCCAGGATCACGACCCGAGCCGAAGGCAGTTGCCTAACCAACTGAACCATCCAGGTGTCCTGACTGTGGTTTTTAATTTGCACTTCCTAATTACTCAATGAGGCTGAAGCCAATTCATTTTTCACTGATGCCAGAACTATGCTTCGAGAATACAATTCTCATAGTGTCATCTTTCCTCTCAAAAATCTTTGAAAGTGCTTCTCAAACATTTCCACCAAGTATTCTTAATGCAAGGGCATTTCCAAGTCTTGGAACAGTCTATAGCAGTGTTTTTCAAACTTTAGCAAAAAACATTAAAATCGTCTGGAGGTGTTGTTGATACCAAAACCAGACAAAGACATCACAAGAAAACTACAGACCAATATCCTTCATGAACAAACACCAAAATCCTTAACAAGGGAGTTACCCACTACATGCTAGATGGGATGCTGCCTAATTCACAAATTACTTAATAAAGCCAATAAGATCTTCAAATTAAAAAAAAAACTTAACAAAATTTTAGCAAATTAAATCCAGTAATAAATAAAAAGGATAATATATCATGACCAAGTAGGACTCACTCCAGGATGCAAGCTTGGTTTAATATTCAAAATTCAATCAATGTTAAAAAAAAAGTCAAGCAATGTAATTCATATTTGTTAACTAAAAAAGAAAACCCATATGAGCACCGCAATAAAAACAGCAAAAACATCTGACAAAATTCAACATCTTTTCATGATAAAAACTGAGAAAACTAGGAAGAGAAGGAACCTTCCCTAACCTGATTAAGGGCACTTATAAAGAAGCTTACAGTTTACATTATACTTAATGGTGAACAACTAAATGCTTTCCTCTTAAGATCAATAACAAGACCAATAACAAGACAAAGATGTCTGTTTTCAGCGTTTCTATTCAATATTGTACTGGAGGATACGGCCAATGCGATAAGACAAATTAATTAATTAATTAAAAATTAAAAAGAAGGCATACAGAAGTAAAACTGTCTTTGTTCATAGATAAAATAATCATCTATATAGAAAATCCCAAGGAAGCTACAAAAAAGCTACTAAAATCAGCAAGGTTAGCAAGGTTGTAAATACCACAGGATCAATATGCAAAATTCAACTGTATTTTTATACACTAGCAATAAATAATTAAATACTGAAAAAAGGAAAACCACTTAGAATAACGTTAAGCATATGAAATATCCAGGTATAAATTTAACAGATGTGTAAGACTTGAAAAGTATAAAATGTTAAGAGAAAAATTAAAATATATAGAAAAGTATAAATAAAAGTATAGAAAAAGTATATAAAAGTATAAAAAAGTATAAAGACCTGAAAAGTATAAAATATTACAGAGAAAAATTAAAATATATAGAAAAATTTAAAAAAATATATATTATGTTCATGAAC
>NC_138369.1:14865084-14908997 GCF_054177405.1 Leptonychotes weddellii
TTTTTTTAAGATTTTATTTACATATTTGACAGAGAGAGACACAGCGAGAGAGGGAACACAAGCAGGGGGAGTGGGAGAGGGAGAAGCAGGCTTCCCGTGGAGCGTGATCTCAGCTCAGGTCTTGATCTCAGGGTCATGAGCTCAAGCCCCATGTTGCGCTCCACACTGGGTGTGGAGCCTACTTAAAAAACAAATACATAAATATATGTATGTATAATATATATAAGTAATATAAGTATTATATATATAAATATTTAAATATTTAAAATTTAATATAACTTTAAAAAATATAAATTTGGGGGTACCTAAGGGAGGGGGAGGATTTAAATTAATGGAAAGAGAGGGGAGGAAGCTCAAGATGGAAGGCAGGAATGTGAAAGGTCCCTTGGCCCCAGCAAGTCATGGATTCAGATCAGGAGACAGCTAACCAGAGCCACAGTCAGGCCCCTCTCAGATATGTGTATGTATGTGTGGGGAAGGACACACACAGCCAGGAGAATGTTAATTGCTTAGTTTTAGGTTTCTTGTAGCTAAGTTAATTGCACCTTTTGTCCACCTCAGGCTGTCAGGGATGGAAAGGTGTTTTTTTTTTTTTTCCTTTGAAAGCACATAATGAAATCCTGAAGGCTGGCAGAATGAAACATAGCAAGGTAAGGACATGTTTAACTGTAAGTTTGCTATTGTGGTAGTGGAGTAGAGAAATCCCATTGAAGACAACTGAGTTGAGATGTCCAAATGGCTTTCACTGGCTCATATTCCATTAGCTACAGAATTCCCAGCCCCTATCCCATACCATGTTTTATCTGCCTTATTAGAGAAGTCACTTACTACACCCTATACTCCTAGTATGAGCTACAGCAGACTCCAACCCTCCCCCTGAACTGCTGTAGAAATCATCTGCTCTCCAGCACAGAGCCAGATTCTGCTCCATTTCTTCTCCATCTGTCTGCTTGAAAAGAGCCATTCGATCTCTGATTGCTCTAATGGGCTGCATGATTTGCCACTACTTTTTTAAAGTCCAAGGTTAGAGATGTATCATTTAAAATGTTCCTGTTATGCTTTGGAATATTATCCCATTATCTTTAGAATTCAATTTCTACATGTTTTCTGGGCCAATCTAGGCATGAATGCTATAGAAAGAGTACAATCCAAAGTGAGAAAATGGGAATTATAAAGTTCTCTTCCTTCTATTTGAGTAGGCATTATCAAAAAATATTCTAAAAATCCCTCTATAATGTCACAAAGATTGCTACAATTGCAATAGCAAACTATTTCTAGCTGAAGAGAAAACAACTGGTATCTCCCAAAGTGATGGATTTATTAATGTTCCAACCCTTTCTATGCAGACTTCTACCCTTCCCAGAGCTCTCACGCTGAGCAAGGCCAGCCCCTGTGGCTGTGGAGGGCATGCAAAAGCAGTGGACCTTAACCCAGCTTTCAGGTGGCTTCCAATGGAGCTGTGAAGAGGAAACTCCCACTGTGAAATAGTGGCTCCTTCAGGCAGCAAGTGTTCGGAGTCAAGCATACAGCCTGAGGTTCAAAAGAGAAAAGGAACACTACGCTTTCCGGTGATTGCGTTTCCTAAGAAAGTTTCTATTGACTTTCACTTTTGCAAGAGAGAACGGGAGCAGAGACTGAGTGTTAGCAGTCATGGTGGCGGCTGCCCCCAGTAAGAGAAGGAATGTAGGATCCAATTTGAGAAACTCAAGTGACAACACCAAGTCTTCCCTGCTTTGGCCTCAGAAGGCATTTCCAAGGCCCTGGAAGGTACAAGAAGTCAGGCTGTGGAGGAGCCTCTTGGAGTCACTTTCTTGGAGGTAGTACTAAAGCACATGAACAAAGCAGGAGAAAAGCAGAGGCCAGAAGGGCATCTTGATAGGATGCTTAAGACAGCAGGGAAAGGAAGAAAAGATTACAAAAGATCAGGCTAGGAAGCAGAAAGACAAGGCAGGGATCTCAGGAGAGGGAGCTTCAGGAAGAGAATGGTGATAAGCAGCACCACAACCATGGAGAGCAGGTGTCCCATTCTGTAAGCCGCTCCCTTTTTTCAGACCTCAAGGGAGCTGCCTCTCTTATGTCTATTTCTCATACCCCAACCACGGGGCAGGTGGTTTTACAGTTCAATTTGTTAAAAAAATTCTATTGTGACTTTGACTTAGAAATTCTTTAGGAATGTGCTATTTAATTTCCAAGTGTTTGGAGATTTTCCTGTTACCTCTCTGTTATGGATTTCTGGATATATTCCATTACAGTTAGAGAATACATGGTCTGATTTCAATTCTTTTAAATTTGTTAAGCTTTATTTTATATGCCAGGATATGGTCTATCTTGGTGAATGTTCCATGGGCTTGAAAAGAATGGGGACTCTACTGTTGTTGTATGGAGTGTTCTATGAATTTCAATTAGATCTTTTTGGCTGATGGTGTGGTTAAGTTCTTCTATATCCTTCCTGATTTTCTGTCTAATTGTTCCACCAACTCTTGAGAGAGGAGTGTTAAAGTCTGCAACTATAACTGTGGATTTGTCTATTTCTTCTTTCAGTTCTATCAGTTTTTGCTTCACATATTTTGAAGCTCTGTTGTTTGCTGTATACATATTTAGGGCTGCTATGTGTCTTCTTGGTAGATTAACGCTTTCATTATTATGTAATGTTCCTCTTTGTCCCTAGTAACTTTCTTTGCTATGAAGTCTATCTTATCTGATATTAATATAATTACTCTTGCTTTCTTCTGGTTAATGTTTGCATGGTATATATATAATTCTTTATTTTTACTTTCAACCTACCTATATCATTATGTTTGAGTGAGTTTGGTGCAGATAGAATAGAGTTGAGTCATCTAAAAAAATCCATGTGACTTGTCTCTGTCATTTAGTTGGTGTAATTAGATCATTATATTTACAGTAATTATTCATATATTAGGACCTACGTCTACCACTTTACTATATGTTTTCTGCTGTTCCTGCTTTTTGTTCCTCCATTTCATTTTCCTGTATTCCTATGGTTTACCTGAACACTTTTTAGAATTTTGATTTATAGAGCTTTTGAATACATCCCTTTGTACAGATTATTTTGATGGTTGCTCTAGGTTATATTGATATATGTAACTTATCACAATCTATTGATGTCAGTCAACATTTTAGTAGTTGGAATAAAGTGTAGAAACTTTACTTCCATTTGGGTCCCTTTACTCCCTCCTTTAGACTATAATTGTCTTAAATATTTCCTCTATATACACTGAGAACCACATCGGACAATAATTTTGCTTTATTTTTTTTTTAAAGATTTTATTTATTTATTTGACAGAGAGAGACACAGTGAGAGGGAACACAAGCAGGGGGAGTGGGAGAGGGAGAAGCAGGCTTCCCACTGAGCAGGGAGCCCGATGTGGGGCTTGATCCCGGGACCCTGAGATCATGACCTGAGCCGAAGGCAGACGCTTAACGACTGAGTCACCCAGGCACCCCAATAATTTTGCTTTAAGCATCTAACACAATTGAGAAAACTCAAGAGGATAGTCTTTTATATCTCCCCATAGTTTCCTTTTTCTGTTGTTCTTTCTTCATTCTTCATGTTTCAATTTTCCTTTTTTTATCACTTTCTTTCTGTTTGAAGAACTTTCTTTTGCCATTTTTTTTAAGGTAGGCCTGCTGGTAAAAAAGTCTCTTAGTTTTCTTTGATCTGAGAACATCTTCATCCCTGCAGGATATTCTAACTAGGTATAGAATTCTGAGCTGAGGGCGCCTGGGTGGCTCAGTTGGTTAAGCAACTGCCTTTGGCTCAGGTCATGATCCTGGAGTCCTGGGATCGAGTCCCGCATCGGGCTCCCTGCTTGGCAGGGAGTCTGCTTCTCCCTCTGACCCTCCTCCCTCTCATGCTCTCTGTCTCTCATTCTCTCTCTCTCTCAAATAAATAAATAAAATCTTTAAAAAAAAAAAAAAAGAATTCTGAGCTGATAGTTATTTTTTTCCCAACATTGAAAAATGCTGTGCCACTTGTTCTGGACTCCATGGCCAGGAAAGCTGGTATCATTCAAACTGTCATTCCCTTATAGGTAATGCATTTTTTTTCTCTCCAGTAGCTTTAGAAATTTTTCATGTCTAGTTTTCTGAAGTTTGGTTATGTGTCTTGCCATAGATTTGTGTTTATACAATTTGGGGTTCACTCAGCTTTTTCAATCTGTAGGTTTATTATCTTTCACCAAATCTGGGAAGTTTTCAACTATTATTTCTTTGAAGAATCTTTTAGTTCTATACTCTTTCTCCTCTCCTTCTGGGATTCTATTGATACAAATATTCTATCTTTTGTTATTATCCCATACACTCTGTTCACTTCATTTCAGTCTGTTTTCTTTCTGTTGTCCAGAGTGGGTAATTTCTATTGTTCTACCTTCAAGTTCATAGATCTTTTTCCTCTCTCATATTCATTCTGCTATTGAGCCCATCAGTGAGTTTTTATTTTGGTTATTATATTTTCCAGTTCTAAAATTTCCCATTTGGATCTTCTTTCTGTCTTCTATTTCTCCATTGAGACCTTCTATTTTTTTCTTCATTTTTTTTCAAGTGTGTAGATAATTGCTTGTTGATGGCTTATGTTACTGATTATATGATAACTGCTTTTTTTTTTTAAGATTTTATTTATTTATTTGAGAGAGAGAGAATGAGAGAGAGCAAGCACATGAGAGGGGGGAGGGTCAGAGGGAGAAGCAGACTCCCCGCCGAGCAGGGAGCCCGATGCGGGACTCGATCCAGGGACTCCAGGATCATGATCCGAGCCGAAGGCAGCCGCTTAACCAACTAAGCCACCCAGGCGCCCTATATGATAACTGCTTTAAACCCTTGTCAGTTAATTGCAATATGTGTCATCTTGGTATTGGCATCTGTTGATTGTCTTTTCTCACTCAGGTTGAGAATTTCCTTGTTCTTTGTATAACAAGTGATTTTTTATTTATTTTACTTATTTATTTATTTATTTATTTTTTAAAGATTTTATTTATTTATTTGAGACAGAGAGAATGAGAGACAGAGAGCATGAGAGGGAGGAGGGTCAGAGGGAGAAGCAGACTCCCCGCCGAGCAGGGAGCCCGATGTGGGACTTGATTCCGGGACTCCAGGATCATGACCTGAGCCGAAGGCAGTCGCTTAACCAACTGAGCCACCCAGGCGCCCCTAACAAGTGATTTTTTAAAAAATATCTTATTTATTTGAGAGAGAGAGAGAGTGAACAAGAGAGAGCATGAGCAGGGGCGGGGAGGGGCAGAGGGAGAGCGAGAAGTAGGCTCCCACTGAGCAGGGAGCCTGATACAGGGCTCAATCCCAGGACCCCGGGATCACGACCTGAGCCAAAGGCAAACACCTAACCGACTAAGCCACCCAGGCGCCCCAACAAGTGGTTTTCTATTGTCCCTCTGACATTTGGGCTATTATGTTGTGAATTATGTATCCAATTTAATCTTCTTCTTTTGCAGGCACTCTATTAGGCATAGTGTGCATGTACATGTTGGAGTGAATGTTCAGCTCCCCTGTGGGCCCCACTGACACAACCCTGGCAGGGAAAGTGGAGTGCCAATTAGTGACACTACATATCATCTCATTTTGCCTCTTTGCTGCTGGGTGAGGCTGTAAGTTCAGCTTGCTGCTAGCCCCAGTGACACTATGGGGAGGAAGAAACAGTTTTTCCTTTGGTATTTGGCTGGAATAGGGTGATATTATCTGTTCTGCTAGGCTGCCCTTTTCCTGGTCCTTTAGCTAAAGGTATCAGGGTTTTCTGGGGGTTGCTTTTGTATGTACTTGGTTGGTGGATCTAGGTTGTAGGTTTTTCCCGAACGTCATCTGGGACTCACTCTCTAGTCCTTCTTTAAGTCCCAAGATCCCTAGCCATTCCACCTTCTCCTTTCCATCTTCCAGGGTCTTCCTAAGTTTGTTTGTTGTATGATATCTGGACTTTCTTAGTTTTAAGAGAGAAAACTAGTGAGGAATGGGGCTATTCCATCTTGACCTGGACCAGTAGTTGTCATTAATACATTTTTTTTAAGTTGGCTCCACGCCCAATGTGGGGCTCAAACTCACAACCTTGATATCAAGAGTCACATGCTCTACTGACTGAGCCAGCCAGGTGCCCTGCATCAATACATTTTAAAACTGAGTTTATTTTCCTCCATTACTTATTGATCTATGATCTATCCTTGAGTTTTTATTTTCATTTTTTTTTTAAGAGACAGAGAGATAGATGGAAAGTGAGTGAGCATGCGAGCAGGGAGGGGGGGCGGGCAGAGGCAGAGGGAGAGGGAGAGAGAGAATCTAAAGCAAGGCGTGGAGCCTGATCTCATAACACTGAGATCATGACCTGAGCTGCAATCAAGAGTCGGATACTCAACCAACTGAGCCACCCAGGAGCCCCTATCCTTGAGTTTTTCAATCACTAGGGTTCCCCCAAGTGTGTGATCTATTCTTAAGGCATTTTATCTCCATTTCTCAAGACATTCTTAGTTCTACATCAATATATCACAGGAAAGTGCTCTATTATGTCTTTAAACTGTCATTTCATTTGAGGAACTATATTGATAATGCTATGGTATACATTTAATTCTGCTTATAAAGCAAACGGAAACAAATTATCACAGATGTCAGTATCTTAAAAGTGAAATTTGGAATTTGTACAAGACGATAATTACTTTGTTTAAGAAGGAAGACAGTTATAGATTTTGAAGGTCTGATGCTGAAGGAAGCAAGGTGGACCATGGGTACTGGAGGAAAGGGATCACAGTAGTGCTGTTCCACAGACACCCCAGGAAAGTTCTCTTTCCCAGGATATGGCCATCAGCCTTTCTAGTCATCTAAACCTACTGGATACTGGCATGGGCCAATGCACAAGTGGATGGCTGTCCATAAAGAAAAGTTAGTTCTGGGACAGCTGGAGATGGAAAACACTGTTGGCAGAGCTTTCCATGATAATTATTTTTCTAGGCTGCCTCTTTTACAGAGAATTATCCCCTTTGTCTCTACCTGTCTGATAAAAACATAAACAGAAAGCGTAATAAGAACTGACAAGACTATAAGGTCATAAGACTCAGTCTTTCCCCTGCAATTTGGAGTAAGTGGTTTGCTGACAAATCATTTTAGAGAAATGGAAAAACACATTGGTACAAGATGTTTCATAATGTCTTTCAGAGAACTAGCCATAAAATAGAGCATGAACCAAGAGCCCAAGGACAGAAAACCCTGAAGTAAGGGGAATTAACCCTATGCCACACAAGGGGACTCATTTCTCTAACTCACCAGTCCCCAGAGGGAGCCTTCTGAAGTGGCAACAATGGTAGCAGCTCTCGGGGTGTTGTACATCAGAGCGAGTTCTCCAAAACTGCCATGGTTGTCATACTGACCAACAGAGCGGGTTTGATTATCTTTTGTTACTAAAATATCATAAGTTCCCCTGGAAGTATAACAAGAAATAATTTCATTTATTACTTCTAATAAAAAATTTTAGACCTGGCAGGTGGTACAGAAATACAAGGTACATATGATATAGAACAGGCAATTTCCAAAAGATTTTTGCTAGCATACAGAAATACAATAGATTTTTGCATTCTGACTTTGTATTCTGTGACCTTGCTAAACTCACTTACCAGTTCTAGTAGCTTTTTTGTAGCTTGGGATTTTCTAGGGAGGATCATGTCATCAGCAAACAAAGACAGTCTCACTTTTTCTTTTTCTAATCTATATGCCCTCCCTTCCTTCCTCCCTCTTTCCTTCTGCTTCTTTTTTCATTGCCTTACTGCATTGGCTGGACCTACAGTATAATACTGAATAGAAGTAATGAGAGCAGATACCCCTGTCTTGTTCTTGATCTTAAGGGGAAAAGAGTCAATCTTTCACCATTAATTATGATGTTGGCCACAGGTTTTTAAAAAAAATTCCTTTAATCTGATTGGTGAAAAACCACATCTATTCCTAGTTTGCTCAGAGTTTTTGCATTGAAAAGGTGTTGAATTTTGTCAAATGCTTTTCCTGAAGGGACTGAAATGACTATATGGGTCTTCTTTTGTAGTTTGTTGAAAACTAGGATATAGAACTGATTAAAATAAAGAAACCAAAACGTACAATATTCTACCTATTAACTGGTAATTAATGCTAAAGAATGATATTCAGAACTGACAAACATTTAGAGAAACAGGCACTCTCAATACATCACTGAGGCAAACTTAAATATATCAGTGTTTCTGCAAGATAATTAACAACATATAACAAATTCCTTAAAGAGACCCTTTTACCAGTGACACAATTTCTAGACATTCTATAGGAGATAATCTGGTGAAGGTGGTTCCTTTCAGGTCTGAGAGGGGGTCAGAAGGAGCCGCCGAGATGATATTAACGGCTCAAGAGCTTAGACTAAGGCCAGCAGGTCAAACCCACATATTTTATGTCTCCCAACATGTCTTACACCTGGAACAGAGCCAGAAGGGGCCAGGGACATGGAAGTTGAGGCAGTGTATTCATGTGTAAAATTAGGCTGGGAACGAAAGATCCAGATGACAATAGAGCACAATGGTTTATGAAATCAATTCACTTGAACACTGGCAAATAACATGTTTATGAAGCACATCTTGCACATCTTGCCTAACTGTAAAGGAGACTTTTTTTTTTCAAAGATTTGATTTATTTATTTGAGAGAGAGAATGAGAGAGAGAGAGCACGAGAGGGGGGAGGGTCAGAGGGAGAAGCAGACTCCCTGCTGAGCAGGGAGCCCGATGCGGGACTCGATCCCGGGACTCCAGGATCATGACCTGAGCCGAAGGCAGTTGCTTAACCAACTGAGCCACCCAGGCGCCCTAAAGGAGACTTTTTTGTATTGATAATGGCAACCCAAATATGGGTTGTACTGAGGACTCAGGTCAGCAGCACTAGATAGAGGGGGCAGGCTATGGACAGAGAGGGACAAGCTTTTTTTTTCCCTTTCTTGATTTTTTTTTTTTATGTCTTTTTATTAAGAGAAATTCTTGGGGTGCCTGGGTGGCTCAGTCAGTTAAGTGCCCAACTCTTTTTCCCCCTTTAAAAAATTTTTTTTAATTTAAATTCAATTAATTAACATATAATATATTATTAGTTTCAGAGGTAGAGGTCAGTGATTCATCAGTCTTATTTAATACCCAGTGCTCATTACCTCACAGGCCCTCCTTAATATCCATCACCCAGTTACCCCATCTCTTCACCCAGCAACCCTGTTTGTTTCCTATGATTAAGAGTCTCTTATGGTTTGTCTCCCTCTCTGATTTTGTCTTGTTTTATTTTTTCCTCTCTTTCCCCATGATCCTCTATTTTGTTTCTTAAATTCCACATACAAGTGAGGAGAGGGACAAGCTTTAAGAAGCTTGTACACCTGGTCCTAAGTCCTCTCTCGGCTGAACAAAGCATAGGGTAAAGTACATGCCCTGCATCGTGAATCTCATTAAGTGTAGCCACACCTCCGCAAAGCTCCATCTCCTACCGTTCTATGACATAAAAGTTGTCTCCATCATCTCCTTGGTCAATGACATGCTCATCAACTTTGACTGTCCTTTCAAACATGGCATCAAGGACTTGAGAAAGTTGTTCCTGCAGAGTATACACACAAATAGAAAAGATGGCTTTTACATTTGCTGGGGGAAAAGATGATTATGCTTATCTCACTTTGTGACTACACAGTGGAAGTACACATATTAGACTGTTCTCCATATTCAAGCAAAACCCTTAAGCTATCTGAAACAAATGTTTTCCTCTGACCATTCAGCTTTGGAGCTCCATGGACACAGCACAGTTGCCAAGTTTTCCGAGGCAGTACCGCTTAAAAAAAAATCCCATAGTTTATGCAAAAAGAGGTATCTAAATCATGGTGCCCATTCTCCCAGTCACACCCACACAACTGTCAGGTGCCTTGTCATCTATAAAGCCACGAGATGCCAGCTTCCTACAGGTGTTGATCTTAACAGGATCATCAAATCTAAATGGCTGGGATGGACTTAGACGTTACCTCACAGAGCAGCACAGCAACTGCTCTGACTAGCCATGCACATCACTTAACCTCTCTGAGCCTCAGTTAATTCGTATTTTAAAAAGGGTTTAATAGTTTCTATGTCATTGATTTTCTTTTTTTTTTTTTTAAAGATTTTATTTATTTATTTGATTCAGAGAGTGAGAGAGCACAAGCAGGGGGAACAGTAGAGGGAGAGGGAGAAGCAGGCTCCCCGCCAAGCAGGGAGCTCAACGTGGGGCTCGATCCCAGGACCCTGGGATCATGACCTGAGCCGAAGGCAGACGCTTAACCATCTGAGCCACCCAGGCGCCCCTCTATGTCATTGATTTTCATGGCTAAAAAAGAAAAATCTAAGGAAAGTATCACACAACAGGTACTCAAAAATTGACATCTATTATTGGACAGCTACTATTGTTTCAAACATTTATATACAACACATACAATTACTTACTTATCATCACCTGCTATAACCAGAAGGTATCTAACTGTACTGGTAAGTATAGTGAAAACAAAACAATGCTATTAAATTCTAACAAAACAGTGGTCTCAGTCTAGGGCCAGCATCCCTCTGTCAGGGAGAGAGATCAGTGACTGTCAGGGGGCACTAACAAATACCAGCGTCAGCTCAAAGAAAGACTTTCTCCTTGGAGGAACGTGGACTGAAGATGTGGCAAGGAAAAATTTTATTGTTGCGTAATTCCATGTGACTTAGTGTCTGTCAGTGTGACTCTGCTACCTAAAATAACTGAGTATCACTAAAAGCATCTCTTTAATTACACAGTTCCATGTGTGTTGAATACTGTACAAGCTGACAAATATGAAAAAGGAAGTGCTATTCATGTGCATTCCACATTCACATGGAATGTGAGCCCAGTGTTGCCAGAAATCTCATGTTTAAATACAGGTAACAATTCAAATTTTCATGTACAATACAGACCAAACCACACACTAGCTGTAACTGGCCTGTGGGCTATCCACTGGCAGCCTCTCGTCCTGAGTAACTCTTCTTCTGGTCTGGACTCTTCAAAAACATCAGTGTCATGAGATACAGAATAAGGTGTAAGGGGAGGATTCCAGGCTGGAGATGACTAAAATGACTCCATGACAACCAAAGGCAACATGTAATTCAGGAATGAAAAACAAAACAAAAAAGCTGTAGAGAACTTTACTGGGAAAATCTGAATATGGAGTGGGTGTTAGATAACATTATTGTATCACTGTTAATAATGGTTTTGTGCTAATGTAGAATATCCTCATTCTTGCAAAATACATCTTAAGGTATTTAGTGGCTAAGAATCAAGATGTCTTAAACAGGGCGCCTGGGTGGCTCAGTTGGTTAAGCGACTGCCTTAGGCTCAGGTCATGATCCTGGAGTCCCAGGATCGAGTCCCGCATCGGGCTCCCTGCTCGGCAGGGAGTCTGCTTCTCCCTCTCCCACTCCCCGTTTGTGTTCCCTCTCTCGCTGTGTCTTTCTCTGCCAAATGAATAAGTAGGGTCTTTAAAAAAAAAAAAAAAAAGATGTCTTAAACATATTCATAAATGGCTCGGGACAAAAGAAAAAAGCAGTTCATATATATTTATGTGTGTGTACATACACACAGAAAAGAAAGTAAATGTGACAAAATGTTAACTGGTCAGTCTAGGTAAGGGTACATGAGTGTTCATGGCACTATTCTTTTGACTATTTTGTAAATTTGAAAACTTAAAACCAGAAATTTGGGAAATAAATTTTTATTTTATTCATGTATTTTTATTTCTATTTTTTTAAGTAAGCTTTACACCCAACGTAGGTGTAAATAAATTTTTAAAAACTGAAACAAATACACTCACCAGAATGGTTAAAATTTTAGAAGACAGACAATATCAAATGTTGGTAAGGATATGGAGCAACTGGGAATCTCATATATTGTTGAAGGAATGCAAAACGGCACAACCACTTTGAAAAAGATCTGGTAGATTTTTATAAAATCAAATATATACCTACCCTATGACTCAGCAATTTAGCCCTCAGGTATTTTACTGAAGAGAAATGGAAAAAAAAAGTTCACAGAAAGACTTGTACAAAATGCCACAGCATTATTCGTAAGAGCTAAAAACAAGAAATAGACCAGGTATCCATCAACAGGAAAAAAAACGGATAAGCGAACTAGTATTTTCATATAATGGCACACTACTCAGCAACAAAAAGGAATGAACTAACATCACCAGCAACAAGGCATCCTGACATCACAGGCCCCTTGATATGATGCTCTGAGAAAGACAATATAATTTCTGTAGCAGTCAGGCCAAGAATGTATGTATATCCATATTCCAGTCATGAAGAAACATCAGACAAATCCAAACTGAGGTACATTCTATAAAATAACAAAACAGTACTCTTCAAGGTGTCAAGATTATGAAAGACCAGAAAGGACTGAAAACCACGACAGACTGAAGAGAAAGAAGAACTAAATGCAATGTGGGATTCTGGATTGGATCCTTAACCAGAAAAAAGGAAATATAAGTGAGAAAACGGGTGAAATCCCAATAAGGTTTGTAGTTTAACTAATAGTAGTATAACAATGTTAATTTCCTGGTTTTGCTCATTGTCCTATGGTTATGTTAAGATGTTAATACTAGGGGAAGCTGGATGAAGGGTATATGGGAACTCTGTACTGCTTTTGCAGCTTTCCTGTCAGTCTAAAACTAATTCAAAATAAAAAGTGAAAAAGGAAAAGGAATGATACATGCAACAGGGATGAACCTCAAAAACTCTGCTGAGTGAAAGAAAGTCTCACACAAAAGAGTGCATACTGTGTGATTCCATTTATATGAAACCCTAGGAGAGGCAAAATTAATTTATTGTAGAATAAATCAAAATAGTAGTTGCTTCTAAGAGGAGGTGAGAATTGATCACAAGGGGGCACGAGGGAATTTTCTAGGGTGGTGGCAATGTTCCATAACTTGTTAGGGAGTTTGGGGTACCCAAGTGTATACATTTCTCAAACCTCAGTGAACGCACTTAAAATTTAGACATTTCATTGTATACAAACTTTATATCAAAAGACTATAAACAGGATAAACAGTTCCAGGATATGCGTGCCAAAGTATTTAAAGGAAGGTATAATGGTATCTGCAGCTTACTCTGAAATGAACCCAATTTTGGGGGTAAGATGGGTTAATGCAGGGGCCAACAAACAGCTGCCTGTTTTTGTAAATAACGTTTTACTGGAACACAGCCACACCCTTTCATTTATGTATCGTCTGTGGCTGCTTTCCTGCTACAATAACAGAGTTGAGTAGTTGTGTTAGACATATTTACTACCTTGTTCTTTAAGAAAAAATTTACCGACCCTTTTGCTGAAAGATGGGTAGATGGCATATAATACAGCAAGCACAGTAAAATGTTAATCGTAGAATCAAGGCAGTGGATAAATGTGTGTTCCATAGAAGTCTTTCCACTTTGCTGTATTTGAGTATTTTCACGACAAAATGTTAGAAAAAAATCATTACATCTGACATTTTAGTTATAAATAAAATGGTAAAATGGTTTTCTTCAATACTAAGAAAACTATGAATATTAGATTGACATAGCAACTGCCCTTAGAACATCTGATGATATAAAATTTACAAGGAGTTTTGTTCAGTAGGTAAAAGCAAGTCTTCTTTCCATTGATACAGATGGATCTTCTAGGGAAGACAGGAGACACAGACCAATATTCCTCACAACCAGCCTTTCCTTGAGGTCATGGTCCTTGTTTTAGTCAGCCTGAGACTAATAAAACTGACTAAAGTTCTGGCTATTCTTATAACCACACAGCTACCAAACAGACTGGATTATTGATCCCAGGGATGGTTGTGAGGATGTCATTAAAAGACTTATTTGCAGGAGCTGGGTAGTAGGGGAATTCTAATCCCATCCTTCTTGTCTCCGCACATTCTAGGATTCTCCGCCCAGTACCTCAGCCACTTATGCAGCTTCAGCGTGTGGCTCTCAAAGAAGAGAAGTAATGCAATTTGAGGATTCTGTCCTCATGAGGTAGCCCCTGCTCTCTATCTCCACCAAGGGAGGGAGGACAGGTCCAAGCACAGATCCTATACCAGAGCCCTGCTGACACACACCACTCCCCATGTCTGAGATCTTTGCTGAGAAGTAATCACAAGAGATGCCCCACATCTAAGGCCTGAGAAGTCACACACCTCCAGTGGGTTAACTGCTACCAGAGAAGAGAACTCCATAATTTGCATCTTTGGAGAAATTACTCTGCAGCATAAATTCAGACCCTCCAAACTAAGCCACGGTCATGCAAACCTGAACATTTCCTTTTAACATGACTGAACTGCATGGTCCTCAAATGGTATTTTCTTGGAGGAAGTACCAAAGCAATTCAGAGAAATACTAGAAGTCATCTGAAAAGCTCATTATGAGTTATGATGGGCAACACAATGCAAACATTTGTAAATAAGATGAATCTAAAGTTTTATGCCTTATATGGCTTAGGCTAAGACGACAAAAACTGTTTAAATGACAAATAGGAGAAAAGCTGAAAGACAAAAATATTTTTAAAACCAATGTTACCTGATCAAGATTTTTGAAAAGGAGAATATCTTTGCAAGCTTCCTGAAGTCTGCATCTCTGTTGATCAGTTTTAGGATGAATCACCTGCCAATCCAAATGAAAGCAGGGAAATATTTTTATTCCATTTTAAAATTTGACTTTACTTACAGATTGGTAACTTTCTTTCTCCTAAAAAATGGGGACAATTAAGAGCATGTTTACTCTTGACTTTCGTTCTATACAAATACCAAGCAGTGCCCTGACTATGGAGGGGCACTGTGATGCGGGCAGAGCACTCACCCTGGGGCCACTAACTGACTGTGTGACTGGCAGCAAGTCAGCTACCCCCAGGAGCCTCAGCATCATCATTCGTAAAGAGAGGGCTATCGATTTGTTCATTCAACAGATACTAAGCATCTACTAGGTGCCAGGCACTGTTCTACCTCTGGGGATACGGGAAACGCACAGGTCAAAACACCTGCTCTCATCCAGTAAATCTGTAAAATATGTTAGAGAGTGACAAGGCTAAGGAGAAAATTAAGGTAGGGAAGGGTAATAAAAAAGTGTGTGTGTGTGGAGTGGGCGGATGAGGTCTCATTGAGAAGGTGACATTTGTGTAAAGATCTCAAGGAAATGAGGATGACCTGAGGGAGTGAGTCATGTGGACATCTCTATGGGAAGAGCACCTCAAGCAGAGGGAACAGTAAGTGAAAAGAAGGTCTTGTGGTAGGTGAAGAGCATGTCTGAGAAAGAACCAGGAGGTGGGTGTGACTCATGCAGAGCAAGGGTGAAAGATCAGGATGAGACCAAATTGGGGGGTTAGGTGAGGGTGATGTCCAAATCACAGATGGCATTGTAGGCTACAGAACTACAACTTCTCCCTAGCCATATGGGGGCAATTTGAAGGCTCTGACTGAGGAATTAAAAAGAATTAAAAAGATAAAAAATGTTTTTAAAGGCTCACACTGGCTACTGAGTAAAGAACAGCCTTGAGGGAAGCAAGAGTAGAAGCCAAGAAACTACTGTGATTATTCCAGTGCCAGATGGTCGTGGTCAGGACTGGGGTGGTAGCCATGAAGGTGTTGACAAGTAGTAGAGTGCTGGATATGTTTTGAAGACCGAGCCCATCGGATTTGCTGGAAAACTGAATGTAGGTGTGAAAAAAATAAGAGGAGCTGAGGGGTGACCCTCAAGTTTTGGATCTGAGCCCTTGGAAGGATGGAGCTGCCATGAACTGAGCTGGGGAAGACTGTGGGTGGAGAAGAATGTTTAAAGGGAAATAATGTGAGTTGCCTATTGAAATCTAAATGGAGACGGCAAGTAAACAGCAGCTGTACATGCTGGAGTCCAAACATCAGTTTAGTAGTAGTGGTGGTGGAATCTACTAAATTAGAGTTGTCAGAAGGATTAAATAAGTTAATACATGCAGTATTTAAAACAGTACCTGGTATTTAGTAGGTGCTCAAAAACTGTTATTATTACTGATATTAAGTGTTTATTGAACTAAAAAAAATAATTAGTGCTTAGTATTGCTGTTATAATTCAGAGACCTAAGTACTAAAAAAAAAGTACATTTCTTAATCTGATGAGAAATAACAGATGTCAAAAGTATTAAGTAAAATTTAAATTTGTGATACTAAAAAGTTAGTAAAAAACTGCTTTAATTTTTTTGGTGGGGTAAGGGGTAGAGGGAGGAGGAGAGAAAAAATCCCAAGGAGACTCCACACTGAGCACAGAGCCCAATGCAAGGTTCCATCTCATGACTCTGAGATCATGGCCTGAGCTGAAATCAAGAGTCAGATGCTTAACTGACTGAGCCACCCAGGTGCCCCTCCCAAAAAACTGCTTAATTGCTTTTAACTTTTAAAAGTCATCAGGAATTTTATAATATCCAGAATAAATTTTTTAAATTTACATATCTATTATATTCACACAATGGTAGCATTTTATTATTAGAATACTTCAGAAATCTTTCATGGGCTGCTCATTTTAAGGCATACTTGAAAGATCATTAAAGCTTCTTTTACAACATCAATCTTTTAAAAATGGTGGTTTAGATATGCTTTTATAAAAATAATTTGGTAACTGTACAAAAGTTTAAAAAATCTGAGTTTTTAAGAAAAGACCAAAAGTGAACCGTAATCCTGCCACAACTACTGTTAACATCTGGGATATATCCTTCCAGAAATAATTATTTGTACTAATAAATACTAGACGGATGGATAAAGATATATATGTGTGTGTGTGTGTGTGTGTGTATGTACTATGTACTTTAAAGTTTATTTACTTTTTAAAGTAATCTCTACACCCAACAGGGGGCTCGAACTCACGACCCCAAGGTTAAGTGTTACTTGCTCTTCCAACTAAGTCAGCCAGACGCCCCAGATAAATATATTTTTAAATTATTTTTTATTTTAGAAAATGGCTGCAGATTCTCTTGATTTGAATGTACCATAACTTAGCCCCTGGTAATCCCCTATTCTGGGGGCATTGTTCGCATTTTTTACTACGACAACACTGCAATGATCTCTGTTTATACATCCTCAGGAAGGATCCAGCTGCTTGTTAGGGATGAATTCTCCGTCAGGTAACTGCTGAGTCAGTTGGCTTGACTATGTTTAAGGCTTTGACAGCTACAGCTAGGCACCCCATCTTACCATAACCTCAACCAGTCCTGCTTTCATTCTTCTTAATATTTATCTGGTAGATAAAAGAAAACAGCACCTTGTTGAGATTTTAATTTGTATTTATTTTAATTACCAGCATGATGTAGAGGAGGGGAGTGAGTGGGGAATAAAGCAATTCTACCTAAGGCCTTCGCAGCCGTTCTTACCCTTGGATCAGTATCTTCCTCTTCCTCATCAGGGTTATAGGTCTCAGCACAGACTAAATTTGGAGAGAAAAACATAAAGAGAAAAGTGAATAAAACAGATGTGTACTTTTACTAAAAAATAGGAAGTGAATACAGTTTCCTGTTATTCACTGTTTTCTAAAGCTATAATGATTTTTAAAGCCCTTTCATCAATTAATAAATATATTAAGTACCTATTCATGCCAGGAATGCTATTAGGTGCTAAAATGCCAGCTTTCTAGGGATTGGTAGTCCCAAAAAGGAGAGAGTTGGTAAAATATATCATAGAGTAAATCCCACGGTAGTGGCAAGGACAAGCAAGGAGGTGCTGTCTCTGCTGAATATATATATTTTTTAATTTATTTGACAGAGAGAGACACAGCAAGAGAGGGAGCACAAGCAGGGGGAGTGGGAGAGGGAGAAGCAGGCTTCTTGCTGAGATGCGGGGCTCGATCCCAGGACCGCGGGATCATGACCTGAGCCAAAGGCAGATGCTTAATGACTGAGCCACCCAGGCGCCCCTCTGCTGAATATTTTTTAAACAGGGGTGGAAAATCAGAGAGTACAACATATGCAATATAAACCCATGGACATGGATATGGAATAATTATGAAAAGAATCAATTAAAATTGCTCAACATCATTCTGTACATGTATGACTTAAAAATAAGAATGAATGTTAAACAAAATGAATACTATATGTCAGTCTTTGTTCTGGGTACAATATTATATAAATCTAAAATCAACTTGATTTTCTTGGTAGGTAGCCTGTGTTTGTTGTGCTGGCTGCCTGCAGGACTTGTCTCTGTTGCAATTCAAAGACTCAGAAAATATTCACTGAACATTTGTTTATAATAGCAAAATATCAGAAATGATAGAACTACCCAAAAAATATGACATAACTAACTATTTGAATAATATGCTATAAGAAAGAATGAGGAAGATCTCCACGGGCTAAAAGTGAGTTCTAGGGAAAAAGAGCAAGGTGAAGAATATAGGTAGTATGCTATCCCTTCCATAAGAAAGGACTTCTATGAGAAAGAAGGAGAGCTAAGAAGAGGGGAAAATAAATATAAAAATATGAATATATACACAAAAGTTTTGTTTTTTTTTTTACCTATTTATTTTTCCAAAGGGAAACGAGAAGGATAAACCAGGAAGTCAGCAGGCAAGGAATGCAAATGGTTTCTGACCCTACATTCAATGCATTTGTGTGATGGCTAACAACTAGGGGACAAACATACATACTGCTCTCAATTTAACTCCTGGTTTCTTAGACACATTTACTCACTGAAGCCTTGGTCTAGCTGCATGCCAGCTTCCCTTTCCATTGACTCTCTGAACTCATGGAATACCTGAGAAATGGTATGTCACGTAGACATGAGTCCTTTCCTGCCTAGCCTACAGTACTCTAGTGTGGGCCACACCTCCTGTACCATAATGCCATCAATACTCTGCCTGTCCAACAGGGATCCAGTATCCTTACACAGAGAAAAATTAGGGAGAAGGGAGTTCAGAGGACAAATACCATTCTACTCCCTAAAACAGCATCAGGTGATGTTCTGCAGGAAGGTCCGCCTAGTCCCTGGCTGGTACAGGCTTTGGGTAGCTGAGCCAGGGAAGTGACAATAGGATGTAGATAATGACTCACTAACTTTCTCCAAGTCATTCCTGATTCCACAAGAGGAGGTCAGCTACATTTATTTCAGATCTGTCCTAAAGATTAAAACACACACCTTCCTCCCTGCTCAGCGGGGAGCCTGCTTCTCCCTCTCCCTCTGCTGCTCCCCCTGCATGTTCTCTCTCTCTCTGAGGAATGAGGAAGGAATGAGGAAGCTGCAGTGAGGGCAGACACTGTTAAACTGCAAGCTTCTTGGTTCTCTGAGCTCTTCATTAACGTTGTCATTAGCAGCCCAGGTTTCTTCCTGTTTTTCTTTCTTTTTTATTAATGTATAATGTATTATCTGTTTCAGGGGTACAGGTCTGTGATTCATCAGTCTTACACAATTCACAGCACTCACCATAGTACTTACCCTCCCAATGTGCATCACCCAGCCAGCCCATCCCTCCTACCCCCTCCACTCCAGCAACCCTCAGTTTGTTTCCTGAGATTAAGAGTCTCTTATGCTTTGTCTCCCTCTCTGGTTTCGTCTTGTTTCATTTTTCCCTCCCTTCCCCTATGATCCTCTGTCTTGTTTCTCAAATTCCACATATCAGTGAGGTCATATGATACTTGTCTTTCTCTGACTTATTTTGCAGCCCAGGTTTTTAAACCAGAAATTTGTGACTCATCATGACTTTCTTCATTCACCTCTTATCCAATGAATACATCAAATTCTACTTCAGAAATGTCTTCTTAGAAAAATGCATTTAAAAACCCTCACTTTGGAGACAGATGGGTACATGAGTATTATTATACTAACTTTCTCTACTTCTGCATATGTATGAAAATTTTCATTTAAGAAGTTTAAAATAATAAGCCTGCAGGGTTGAGACTGACAGGATTTTACTGATAATGACACAGTCTTGGCTAGCCTATTTCCAGGCTTGCTTTTCCTTTGATTTTGAAGGAAAGTACTTTAGTGACTTGGCTTGTTTTATATTTTTATTTTTTAAAAAAGACTCAAAGGTCTTTCTTTAAAAAAGATTTTATTTATTTTGAGAGAGAAAGAGCGTGCACATGTGTGCCTGAGCAAGTGGGGGTGTGTTTGGGGGTTGGGGAGAATCTGAAGCAGACTCCACACTGAGCACTGAACCCAACTCGGGCTCGATCTCACGACCCTGAGATCATGACCTGAGCCAAAATCAAGAGTCATGTGCTTAACCGACTGAGCCACCCAGGCGTCCCTCATTTTTATATTTTTAGACATTAACATAACTGAGGCAGGAGATGTTACAGTCTTTAAGTCTTAAGGTATAGCACTGTGATTTAAACAAAAGTAGTTAGTTCCAGTAAAATTATTATTAATGTTTCTATTTGTGGAAAAGCATTATTTTATTTTTCAAAACTGCTTTTGAATTTTTTCCCTTTTCTTTTGAACTCCAGACTCACCTCCCTTTGCCTCTTCCCTCTGTTTCCACCCAACCTCTCTACTTTTTCCTGGTCTTGACCCCAAATCACTTTTCTCATCTTTCATATAAAAATCCATTTTTAAGTGTCTATGTGATTGTTGCCCCAGAGTCTGTGTGATCCCCTATGAAGCCTCAAGAACAACACTAAGTGTCATGAGACGCTTAAGACCTACTGAAAATGAAGACTGAAGGAGTAGCACAATCCCTTGTTCCAGGGAACCTGTTTTGCCACAGTTGTCCAGCAGATGTCACTAGTCAGCAACATGAAACTATACAAAGGGACAAGAGACCATCCAGCACAATTTCTTCTTCTAAATTTTAAATGATGCTTCTGTCATCCAGAAATGTGAATCATTTTTTTAAAGATTTTATTTTTAAGTGATTTCTACACCGAACGTCGGGCTCAAACTCACAACCCTGAGATCACGAGTTGCCCACCCCACTGACTGAGCCAGCCAGGCACCCCCGGAAATGTAAATCATTAAAATGTGCTGGTGAGAGAAAACTTTTTTTTTTTTTAAAGATTTTATTTATTTGACAGAGAGAGGCACAGCGAGAGAGGGAACGCAAGCAGGGGGAGTGGGAGAGGGAGAAGCAGGCTTCACGCGGAGCAGGAAGCCCGATGCGGGGGCTCGATCCCAGGACCCTGGGATCATGACCTGAGCCGAAGGCAGACGCTTAACGACTGAGCCACCCAGGCACCCTGAGAGAAAACTTTCATTTCTACAAAGAAATGAGCACAGATCCTGGTCACAGCCTGAGGCTCTATGCTCTCCTGCCAGCTCCCACGAAGAGTTGACTCAGGGTGTGTGTATTAGTCAACTTGGGCTGCCATAACAAAATATCAGGCTGGGTGGCTTGAAGAATAGAAATCTATTTTCTCACAGTTCTGGAGGATGGAAGTTCAAGGTCAAGATAATGGCACCATTTTGTTTCTCATGGGACCCTCTTCACTTGACTCACAGGTAGCTGCTCTCTGTGTCCTCACATGGCCCTCTGTCTCTGTGGTGCATTCCCGGTGTCTCTTCCTCTTCTTATAAGGAAATCAGTCCTATTGGATTAGGGCTCCACCCTTATAACCTCATCTAACCTGAACTGCCTGTTTTTTTAAAGGCCCTTTCTCCAAATACAGTCATATTGGGGTTAGGCCTCACATAGGAATTTGAAGGGGACACAATTCAGTATGTAACACTGGGTTTCTAAATTATTTCCAGTAATGCTTGGTAATATTTCACCTGAAGATAGCTATTGGTGGAAAAAATACTGAATATTGTGAAAGGATAGCAAGATAAAAATCAGTATTTCAGTCCATTATAAACATGTAAGCCTTAAAAGGCAGGGACACCTGGGGAAGGAAGAGCACTTATCATGCAGACATGAGTGACCACCATGGCACCAGACTCTACTGACTGGTCAGTCATCACCAGAGTCAGATACTCCCTGCCCAAATGTGGCATGATGTCAACACACAAATTTCTGATTAAAATGCTTTGAAGCTTCAACACGTATTTAATAAAAGAAAGGGTTTTCTGGGGATGAAGTTTCTTAATTAACAAATCAGACTAACATTTCAAACTCAAAGGCAGTTCATACTACTTTAAGACTATTTCAAGAAAGCTGCCTTTAAAGAATTTATGTACTCTCGTCATCTAATGAGTTTGTCACATGTAATAGGACTGTTCTGCTAGAACTTAAACTTGGAAGGCACAGCTTTTCAATTCCTTGCTTTGCAATGGAGAGAGAACATCAAGGAGGGGAAGAGCTCATCTCTGAAGCTACTACATGCACTGATGTCTGAGCTTGGATCCACCCACCACTCATTCACTATTTCTCTAGGTCCCAGATTCTTGTCTCTTCAGGGGTAAGAGGGCATAATGATACTAAAATCATGTAAAAGGTTAACAGTAGGAGGAGACATTTATAACACTGGGCTGCAGGGCACCTCGGTGGCTCAGTCAGTTAAGCACCTGACTCTTGATTTCAGCTCAGGTCATGATCTCAGGGTTGTGAGATCAAGCCCCACATCAGGCTCCACTCAGTGCGGAGTCTGCTTGAGATTCTCCCTCTCCCTCTGCCCCCACTCAAATAAATAAATATATATGTATGTATTTTTAAGATTTTATTTATTCATTTGAGAAAGAGAATGCACATGCACGAGCAGGGGGAGGGGCAAAGGGCAGAGGGAGAAGTAGACTCCCCACTGAGCAGGGAGCCAGACATGGGGCTTGATCCCAGGACCCCGGGATCATAACCTGAGCTGAAGGCAGATGCTTAACCAACTGAGCCACCCAGGTGCCCCAATAAATAAATCTTACAAAAAAAAAATTAAAACACAGGGCTGGGCTCACAAGAGATACTCAACAACTGCTAGCTCTTTTATGCTGCTTCATGTTCCAGACTATGATTCAATCAGACATACTGAGTTGTTGTTGAAGTCTCTGACACAGTACATGTCCTCACACAGCTAGTTATTGCTGAAATCCTTGGATCACATAAGGAACACCATTCCCTACCTCTCTTTCCAATCTTATTTTATCTCCTCACCCACAGCCAGAGCAGCCAGATCCAGTTCATCCCCTTTCGAGTCTTAAGACATTCTTTCACCTAGAATGCATTCTTCTTGGTACTAGCCAAACAGTAACCATGTTTTACAAATTCCAGTGTAATTTCTGCCTCCCTCAAAGAAATGTCTCTTGATTTTTTTCTGCCCACAGTAATTTCTCCTCCTGATTTCTGATCCCTTCCTTTCTTCCTTTCTTCTATCCATCCATCCCTATTTATTGACATTGTTCTAAGTGTTAATATATGCATCAATGAACAAAACAGATGACACTTCTCTGTCTGATTGGAGCTTACACTCCAGCATACGGAACTAGATAATAAATAGGACAAATAGCAGGGGGAGAGAGTGGGAGAGAGACAGTAAGGAGAAAATAAAGTGAGGGAGATAGGGTGGGTGTGTGTGTGTGTGTGTGTGTGTGTGTGTGTGTGTGTGTGTGTGTGTGTGCTGGGTCTTACTGAAGACCTAACTGAGAAGGTGTCTTTCAAATGAAGGCCTGAAGGATGTGAATAAGCAATCCATAAAGATAGTTTTGATAAGATATGGGAGCAAAAGTCTGATTAGACTGGACTCAAGAGAGAATAGAAGAGAAACTTAAACACAACAATTGTGGTGGACAACTCCTTCAAGGAATTTGCTATAAAGATATGGAGGGAAAAAAGGGTGGTGGCTGGAGAGGGAAGAGTGGTTTAAAAAAGCTTTATTTTATTTTTTAAGAACTGGAAGTCAATGCTGTGTTTCTCCTCTGAGAAGAATAATCCCACTGAAGGATAAAGAGTATGCAGGATAAAGAGGAGGTAACTGAGGGAAGGATGAAGGGATGAACTAGTGTACAGGTGGACACTGGACTCACAGGCAGGTAAGGAAGGATAGATGTGGTGGGAGCCTATGGAAGCTATCTTCTGTTGCTTCCGTTTTCTTCGTTAAGAACAAAATCATCTGCCAGGCATGAAGATTAAGGAGGAGGTGCAGGTTTTGGGAGAAAGAAGGTACGAAAGGCTTATCTGGGAGAACAGTGTAGCAAAAGTACAGAGACACAGTGTGACTGCTGGCATCCAGAGCCTACTGGTGAATGATCAGGTACTGGAAGTAAGATCAGTCAACAGGGCTGTGTATTTTCCTTCAATCAAGTACTGCTGTGGTACAGAATCAGAATAAGTGGACAGCTGGGCTTAAACAGAATATAGTTTAGCCAAGCAAGTAAAAATGAAAAAGGAAATTGAGGGTATGTGCCACAGAATGGTTATAATCGCTGATCAAGGAATTTGAGGTTAGTAAAAGGTGAAGCAAAGAACAAAAAGGAAGATCAAGTTGTCAGGGTTGGAGCAGGACAGCAAAAGAGCCCAGACAATAGCAGGTGGTGGGAGATTAGGATCACTGATTGAGTATGAAGAACTGTAATGCTTGGGGTGCCTGGGTGGCTCAGCTGGTTAAGCATCTGACTCTTGATTTCGGCTCAGGTCATGATCTCGGAGTCATGAGATCAAGCCCTGCATCAGCTTAAGATTCTCTTTCTCTCTCCCTTTGCCCCATCCCTAAAAAAAAAAAAAAAAGAGTTGTAATATTTGTCATTCCAGAGTATGACCAGGGGGAAGGGTAGCTAAAGTAGGGTGGAAGACAAGAGGTCAAGGAATGGAAGGGCAAGACATTGAAAGAATCATCTATATGGAAATCAGAAGAAAACAGCCCAGGCATTATTAGATAGCTAAAACAAGGAGGGGAAATGGCTGATAGAATATAATAATGTGAGGTGTGAAGGTGAGGGTTATAGGGAGGAGGTAGAGAGAATAGTCTGAAAGCACTAAGGAGTATAAACACATTTACCCATCTCCCGTCCGTGTTACAAGAAAGGTGGAAGAGAAGAATCACCATTTGAGAAGACTGCAGGGCAAGCCAACCTTCAGCTAGATCCAGAAGATGAAAGGCTGGAGAGGGAAGAGTGTATAGGCTGAGAATTTAGGGGATTTAGATGAAAACTGACCAAGAGGTCCAGAGGGTATAAGAAAGGGTCCTTAGAGACAAGAAGGGTAGTACTTAGGACCCATGCTACCTTTGGACACATTATCACCTTGACTGTTCCAAGTGACTTGACTTCTGCTTTGTCCTCAGTTTCTGCATGTGTACAGTGAGGGTAATCATGGCATGTACCTCATAGTGTTAATGTGAGGATTATGTTCAATGACACAAGGGAGGCATTTAGAGAGACCTTAAAATTGTGCACCTAGCACATAGTCTGGATTAAAAAAAAACATTAGCTATTCCTACAAGCTATTTTCTCTCCTGCATAATCATTTTGGATTCTTTTAAGAATCTTTTAACTTAACATTTGAATAATATTAAAAAGTTTAAAATCTTCAATAAGATTGTTAAATCTGAGGAGGGATAATACCATTTACTTGTCTGAGTTCTCCACAGAGTTCAAGGCCTGAACAACACTGACAGAAAGCTTAAGCAGCAATTCATGAACACCATCCGTGACCTCTGGAGGAGACGTCACTGTATGCTCCATTTCCCAGATCTGTCCTACAGATGTCAAGAGATATTACTAATCATTTAGGAAAAGGGGGTATAGGGCAAGGATGAACAAAAATGGAAGATAATAGCTCATGGATCTCGTACCAACCTTTAATCCCCACTCTATTTCTTCTCTGTAATGTCTCTCTACACGTAAGAACATATTTTTTTCAATCTCCTTTCAACAGACTTTGGTGTACAACCTTACCAAAGGCTTTCTGAAACACAAATGAGCAGATTTTCTCAAAGAAGAGGACTGAGAGATAGAAAAGGGATTCCTAGGGCGCCTGGGTAGCTCAGTTGTTAAGCATCTGCCTTCAGCTCAGGTCATGATCCCAGGGTCCTGGGATCGAGCCCCACATCGGGCTCCCTGCTCGGCGGGAAGCCTGCTTCTCCCTCTCCCTCTGCTTGTGTTCTCTCTCTTGCTGTGTCTCTCTCTGTCAAATAAATAAATAAAATCTTTAAAAAAAAAGAAAAGGGATTCCTAGTCTCACTACAATTTAAAATCAAGAAACCTTTCCAGAATGAGGGGATATGAAAGAATGATGTGATACATATAGCTCACATCGCAGTTTGAAGCACATTAACATTCCCACTGTACAATCAAATAAACTCTAGATATATCCAAAAGTCAAACATTTTAATTATAAGGAAACTTCTAGAAAATATATTTATCAGCTCTATAAAAAAAAGGTGGACCTTCTCAGCTTAAGAGCAATTATTTTAAAATGTATATATATATATTCAATTAATATTTAGTGAGTGCTTGCTATGTGCCAGGCAGTGTTCATGGAACCAGTCATATGTTAAAATTTTTGAGTCGGGCGCCTGGGTGGCTCAGTCGTTGGGCGTCTGCCTTCGGCTCAGGTCATGATCCCGGGGTCCTGGGATCGAGCCCCGCATCGGGCTCCCTGCTCCGCAGGAAGCCTGCTTCTCCCACTCCCCCTGCTTGTGTTCCTTCTCTCGCACGCTCTGTCAAATAAATAAATAAAATCTTTAAAAAAGAAAAAAAAAATTTTTGAGTCAACAAAAAAAAAAAATAGCAAAACTAAAATAAGTAGCACAACCAACTAGGAAAATTTTGCATTAAAAATTTCAAAAGGTTGGGCACCTGGGTGGCTCAGTCGGCTGAACTCTTGGTTTCAGCTCAGGTCCTCATCCCAGGGTCGTGAGATTAAGCCCCGTGTCTGGCTCCATACTCAGCACAGAGTCTGCTTGCGATTCTCTACCTTCTCCCTCTACCTTTGTCCCTCCACCTGCTCATGTTCTCTCTCTCTCTCAAATAAATAAATCTTTTTTAAAATTTTCAAAAGTTTTGGGCGCCTAGGTGGCTCAGTTGGTTAAGCGACTGCCTTCGGCTCAGGTCATGATCCTGGAGTCCCAGCATCGAGTCCCACATCGGGCTCCCTGCTCGGCAGGGGGTCTGCTTCTCCCTCTGACCCGGGATCCCTGCTCAGCAGGGGGTCTGCTTCTCCCTCTGACCCGCTTCCCTCTCGTGCTCTCTGTCTCTCATTCTCTCTCTCAAATAAAATCTTTAAAAAAAATAAAATAAATAAAAAAAATAAAATTTTCAAAAGTTTAAAAATCATGATAGAAATTTACTCAAACTTTAAAAAAAAGAAATTTACTCAAACTTATAAAAAAATAATCTGGATCATAATAGAGAAAAATATTGCCAAACTATTCCCGTTAAGAAAATAAAAATAGATTTCTCATATTTGGAAAATATTCATTTTTGTTAATAATCAAAGGAGTGCCAAATAAAACAATCTGAAGTACTATTTTACATCTAAATTAAAGTAATAGGCACCATCTATGTTAGTGAGATGGTGGTGGAAGAGAAGCCTTTGTAGGGTGCCTTTCTCCCTGTAGTCTATTCTGTAGACTGCCTCTGGAAAGCAATATACAGAAAAAAATTCAGGCAATGCTCAGTCTCTGACCAGAGAATGCTACCCAGCACTATAACTGAGTAAATAGTTTTAGTGGCTCAACAATGTATGCAAGTAGTTAATACAGTATAATTTAGAATACCAGAAATAATAATAATAATATGAAAAGTAGTTTTACAAAAAGACATTTTTCCAAAGAAGACATCCAGATGGCCAACAGACACATGAAAAGATGCTCAACATCACTTATCATCAGGGAAATGCAAATCAAAACTACAATGAGATACCACCTTGCACCTGTCAGAATGGCTAAACTCAACAACACAAGAAACAGCAGGTGTTGGCAAGGATTCGGAGAAAGGGGAACCTTTTTGCATTGTTGGTGGGAATGCAAACTGGTACAGCCACTCTGGAAAACAGTATGAAAGTTCCTCAAAAAGTTAAAAATAGAACTACCCTATAATCCAGCTATAAATACTAATAGGTATTTACCCAAAGAATACAAGAATGCTAATTCAAAGGGATACATACACTCTGATATTTATAGCAGTATTATCTACAATAGCCAAATCATGGAAACAGCCCAAGTGTCCATCGACTCATGAGTGGATAAAGAAAATGTGGTGTGTGTGTGTGTGTGTGTGTGTGTAATGGACTACTACCAGCCATAAAAAGAATGAAATCTTGACATTTGCAATGACATGAACAGAGCTAGAGAATATAATGCTAAGTGAAATAAGCCAGTCAGAGAAAGACAAATACCACATGATTTCACTCATATGTGGAATTTAAGAAACAAAACAAATGAGCAAAGGGGGGGAAGAGAGTGAGAGGCAAACTAAGAAACAGACTCTTAACTACAGAGAAGACAATGATGGTTACCAGAGGGGAGGTGTGTGTGGGGATGGGTTAAACAGGTGATGGGGATTAAGGAGTGCACTTATTGTGAAGAGCACCGGGTGATGTATGGAAGCGTTGGAAAAAAAAAAAAAAGGTAGTTTTTAGAAGCCATAATTATAAACATGGGAAAATATTAATGACATAAATGAGACAAATATGTACATATATTCTCAGAACTCAAAATGAAACAGAATGAAGGAATTACAGGTAATTTTTATAATGTTCTGTAATGCTGCTAACTCACCTTTTTATTTAAAAGATCAGTTTATTTTTATTTAAAATAATCCCATCTTAGGGGCGCCTGGGTGGCTCAGTTGGTTAAGCGACTGCCTTCGGCTCAGGTCATGATCCTGGAGTCCCAGGATCGAGTCCCGCATCGGGCTCCCTGCTCGGCAGGGAGTCTGCTTCTCCCTCTGGCCCTCCCCCCTCTCATGTGCTCTCTCTCTCATTCTCTCTCTCAAATAAATAAATAAAATCTTTAAAAAAAAATAATAATCCCATCTTAAAACAGCATTTTAGCAGTATGTTACGAAAGAGAATACATACCTGATACTCGCCGATCAAATCTGCCAGGAATTGGAACTGTAAAACAAAGAAGCAAAATTTAGTCACCATTATGTCACATGACCCCATTTTTAACAACAGAACTAAAAGCACCTTAATACCAAATGTTGGGTCAATTCATACTCTTTTTTAATCAGCCACAGATAGTAGTTCAACATGATCACAAACGGCAATATAAGGAAGAACTTACATCTTTGAAAACAAGCTCTTTATAACTTTAAGGTACTCAAGGTGGTAATTTTCTGTTTACATTCATGTTCCATCTAATTTGTATCATATCAAATGAATAAGAAGTCTACTAAATTTATTGGTAATGTTATGATATTAAATAGTTAATTTTCTTCTGTAATGTTTTTCAAAGATAATCCCAATACCTGCTGATAAGAGCATTTAAATTTCATTTTAAAATACTTTAATGAGCATTACACTAAAATGAAAAAGAAATTAACCATTAAGTTATATTCTCCCTCAGTAGGCCCACAGTCAGTGTATTAATCAGAAAAATGTCTTTAGGTTGAAAAAGAATCACATATGCTTTCCCTTTGCTAATCTCTTCTACTTTTCACCTATCGTTCCTTATGTTTGATGATTACCTAAATTCTCACTACTAAACTATATCATATGAATACATGATTTTTTTAAAGATTTTTTTTTAAGTAAACTCCACCCAATGTGGACTTTGAACTCATGACCCCGAGATCAAGAGTCACACGCTCCACTGAATGAACCAGCCAGGCACCCCAAGCTGGGTTTTAACCTTCAGAGCTTAATCTGATTATTTTTATTTAAAAAAATTATGTAAAATATGCCTTCTCACCCTCCATAAAAAGATAAACTTGAAGATTAGTGAAAAACAAATTGAAGATGGCTCAGAGAGCCAAACTCAACTAATGTGAAGGCTCTGAAACAAAAATAGACCCAGGAAGGAGAAAAATGCTCATTCACCATAACAGGACTAGAATTATCTTTTTGCATAGCATGGGGTAAAAGTCACGTTAGCAACAAATAGGCAAAAATTCAAAAGAAAACTGTAGCCATTATTGATAGAACAGTCCCTTACTACTTCCTCAATGAAACTGTGGATATGTCAAAAAAACAAAAACAAAAAACTATGGATCTGTCAAAATTAATCCACCCACCAGCAAACAAAGATGATAAATTCAGTTCAACAAATATAGGTAGGCTACCTAGTAAATGGCATGCACTGTAGTAGACAATTTGGAATACAATGGTAAATAAAACAAAGACGCCTAATTTCATGAAGCTTGCGTTCTAGCTTGAGGGATGTGGGAGTTTCCTTTGATCACTTAAAATACATATTCCTGTCACTCAGGCAGACAGATGAAATGTGTACCAACTTAAATCGACAACCAAGGCCTCATGGAATTTCCATAATTAAAATCCCACTAAGCAGGCGCCTGGGTGGCTCAGTTGGTTAAGCGACTGCCTTCGGCTCAGGTCATGATCCTGGAGTCCCGGGATCGAGTCCCGCATCGGGCTCCCTGCTCAGCGGGGGGTCTGCTTCTCCCTCTAACCCTCTTCCCTCTTGTGCTGTCTCTCATTCTCTCTCTCAAATAAATAAATAAAATCTTTAAAAAAAAATCTCACTAAGCATTAGTATACAACATAAAATTATAAAACATACAATGAAACAATTTAGCATGGGTGCTATCAGGGGATATCTCAAACAAAGGGTTAGATATTAAGATTAAGAACTATTATAAAATGAAAACAGAACTTTTGGGGGGATTTTTTTTATTTATTTGACAGAGAGAGAGACAGCGAGAGAGGGAACACAAGCAGGGGGAGTGGAAAAGGGAGAAGCAGGCTTCCCACTGAGCAGGGAGCACGATATGGGGCTCAATTCCAGGACCTGGGATCATGACCTGAGCCAAGGCAGAGGCTTAATGACTGAGCCACCCAGGCGTCCCTAGAACAGAATGTTTAAAACAAAGACATAAAAACAGGAATCAAAAGCATAAATAAAGGAGTAAGATACAACCAAAACAAAACAAAACAGGGAGACTTGAAAAAAATTTGGAACTTCTAAGAAAAAAATAACACATTGAAATTTTTAAAACTATGATGCAAGGCACCCTATCTGGGTATATAAAATCTAAAAATGCTGGAAAAATCATTGTAAAACATCATTACCAACAACTTACTACAATAATATTGATTTAAATGTATAGGTAGAAATCAAAAGGGAAATTAGAAAATATCTTGAGATGAATGAAAACAAAAACACAATACACCAAAACTTACGGGATGTACTGAAAGTAGTGCTAGAGGGAAATTTGTAACTATAAATGCCTACTTTTAAAAAGAAGAAAAGTCTCAAATTCATAAGCTAATTGTACACTTTAAGGAAGTATGGAAAAAGGACAAACTAAATCCTAAAGCAGCAGAAATAAGGAAATTCAGAGTGGAGAGAAACTATAAAATAAAGCATAGAAAAAAAATCAGTGAAACTAAAAGTTGGTTCTTTGAAAAGATCAACAAAATCAGCAAACTGTTAGCTAGACTGACTAAGAAAAAAGAAGATTTAAATTACTAAAATTAAAGTGGGGACATTTACAATGGAATACACAGAAATAAAAAGAATTATAAGAGAATACTATGAAAAGCAACAGGTCAACAAATTGGATAACCTAGATGAAACATGAAATAGGGGCGCCTGGGTGGCTTAGTCGTTAAGCTACTGCCTTGGGCTCAGGTCATGATCCCAGGGTCTTGGGATTGAGCCCCGCATCGGGCTCCCCGCTCTGTGGGAGGTCTGCTTCTCCCTCTCCCCCTACTTGTATTCCCTCTCTCTCTCTGTCTCTCTCTGTCAAATAAATAAATAAAATCTTTAAAAAAAAAAAAAACATGAAATAGACAAATTCCTGGAAATACACAAACTTCTAAAACTTGCTCAAGAAGAAATAGAAAAATCTCAACAATCTATAACAAACAGGAGGATTGAACTGGTAATCAAAAATCTAACAAAGAAAAGTCCAGGACAAGATGTCTTCATTGTAAATTCTACTAAACATTTAAAGAATTAACACCAATCCTTCTCATACTCATCCAAAAAGTCAAAGATAAGGGAACACTTCCTAACTCATTTATGAGGTCAGTATTACCCAATAGCAAAGCTAGAGACACTGCAAGGAAAGAAAATATTCATTATGAATATAGACACAAAAATCCTCAAAAAAATACTAGCACACAAAACCTGGCAACATATTAAAATGATTATATACCATGACCAAGTGGGATTTATCCCAGGAATCCAAGGGTGGATTAAAATAAGAATATCAAGCAATATACACATTAACAGAACGAAGCAGGGGGAACCACATTATCGTCTCACTGATGCACAACAAATATCTGACAAAACACTCTTTAATGATAAAAAATAAACTGGGAGTGATGCCTGGGTGGCTCAGTCAGTTAAGCTTCTGCCTTCAGCTCAGGTCATGATCCCAGGGTCCTGGGATCGAGTCCCAAATCCAGCTCCTTGAATCTGGCTCCTTGCTCAGCAGGGAGTCTGCTTCTCCCTCTGCCTGCCACTCCCCCTGCTTGTGCTCTCTGTCAAATAAATAAATAAAATCTTAAAAAAAAAAAAAAAGAAAGAAAGAAAATGAGGGGCGCCTGGGTGGCTCAGTCGTTAAGCGTCTGCCTTCAGCTCAGGTCATAATCCCAGGGTCCTGGGATCGAGCCCTGCATCCTGGGAAGCTGCTCCGTGGGAAGCCTGCTTCTCTCTCTCCCACTCCCCCTGCTTGTGTTCCCTCTCTCGCCTTGTCTCTTTCTGTCAAATAAATAAAATATTTAAAAAAAAAAGAAAATGAAAATAAAGTGACAGTATGGCTAAAATTATTTTAAAAAAATAAACTGGGAATTATAAGGGAATTTCCTCAACATGAAAAAGGCACATATGAAAAACCCACAGCTAACACCAACTCAATGGTAAAAGATTGTAAGCTTTCTCTGTAAGATAAGGAACAAGACAGAATGCCTGCTTTTGCCACTTCTACTGAATATATTACTGAAAGTTCTGGCCAGAGCAATTAGGAAAGAAAAAAAACTATAAAAGGCATCCAAATTAGAAAGGAAAAAGTAAAATTATCTGCTTGTAGAATGACATGATCGTCTATGTAGAAAACCTTAAAGAATCCACACAAAAAAGTTAGACTTAATAAGTGAATACAGCAAAGCTGCAGGATATAAAACCAACACCCAAAATTGTATTTCTATACTACTGCAATGAACAATCCAAAAGAAAATATTTTTAAAACTCTATTCACAACACCATCAAAATGAATAAAATATCTAGAAAGGAGGCAAAAGATTTGTACACTGAAAACTACAAAACATTGCTGAAAGAAATTAAGAGACATAAGTAAGCCTTTTGCAATGTAAATGTACCCATGTTGCACACTTTATTTTTTTTTAAGATTTTATTTATTTATTTGACAGACAGAAACACAGCAAGAGAGGGAACACAAGCAGGGGGAGTGGGAGAGGGAGAAGCAAGCTTCCCGCGGAGCAGGGAGCCCGATGCGGGGCTCGATCCCAGGACCCCAGGATCATGACCTGAGACGCTCAGCAATTGAGACACCCAGGCACCCCCCATGTTGCACACTTTAAATATCTTACAATCATATTTGTCAATTATACCTTAATAAAGCTAGAAAAAAAAGACATAAATAAGTGGAAAGCCATCCTATGTTAAAGGACTAAAAGCCGTAATACTGTTAAGATGACAATACTATCTAAAGCAATGTACAGATTCAATGCAATTTCTATTAAAATTCCAACGGTGTTTATTTATTTTTTTATAGGAATGGAAATACCTATCTAAAATTCATGTAGAATCTCAAGGGATCCCAATTAGCCAACTAATCTTGAAAAAGATAAAGTTGGAGGACTCATACTTCCTAATTTCAAGACTTACTACAAAGTCTCAGTAATCAAAACAATATGGTATTGGCATAAGGACAGACATATAGACCAGAACCATGGAATAGAGAACCCAGAAATAAACCCTCACATTTTGGTGAACTGATTTTCAAAAAAACTGTCAAGATCACTCAACGGGGAAAGGACAGTCTTTTCAACAAATGGTGCTCAGAAAAATAAAGCTGGCCTCTTACCTTTTCATCATAAAAATTAACTAAAAATGAATCAAAGACATAAAATTGAGAGCTAAAATGATAAAACTCTTAGATGAAAACACAGAGGAAAATCTTTATGACATTGGATTTAGCAATGATTTCTTGGATATAACACCCAAAGTGTAGGCAAAAAAAAAAAGAAATAGATAAACTGGACTACATCAAAATGAAAACCTTTTGTGTATCAAAAGACACAACAGAGTAAAATGGCACACCATGGGATGGGAGAAAATATTTGCAAATAATTTATCTGTTACATCCAGAATAAAGAACTCCTACCATTCAACAAAAACAACAAAAACCAAGCTGATGAAAAAATGGACAAGCACTTGAATAGACTTTTCTTCAGAGAAGATATACAAATGACCGATAACCACATGAAAAGATATTCAATACTACTAACCAATAAGGAAATGCAGGGGCGCCAGGTGGCTCAGTCAGTTGAGCCTCTGACTCTTGGTTTCAGCTCAGGTCATGATTCCAGGGTCATGTGATGAAGCCCTGCATAGGGCTCTGCCTTCAGCAAGGAGTTTGCTTGAGATTTTCTCTCTCCTTCTCCCACTGCCCCTCCCCCAGCTTGCACTCTCCCTCTCTTTCTAAAAATAAATAAATATTTTTTAAAAATAGGGAAATGCAAATGAAAAACACAATGAGATACCACCTCACACCTTTTCAAGATGGCTACCATTAAAAAAAAAAAACCAAGAACAGATAATAAAGGTTGACAAGGATGTGAAGGAACTGGAATCCTTTTGCACTGTTGGTTAGAATATAAAATGGTGCAGCTGCTGTGTAAAACAGTATGGCAGCTCCTCAAAAGATAAAAATTAATTACCATATGATCCAGCAATTCCACTTCTGGGTATATGTCCAAAAAAACTGAAAGCAGGATCTCCAAGAGATATTACAGTACACCCACATACATAGACAAAAGGTGGAAGCAACCTAAGTGTCCACCAATGAATGAAAACATAAACAAAATGTGGTATACAATGGGATATTATTCAGCCTTTAAGAGGAAGGAAATTCTGAAACTTGCTACATAAGATTTGATGAATGAATCCTGAAAACATTATGCTAAATAAAGTCAGTTACACAAGACAAATACTGTATGATTCCACTTACATGAGGTACTTGGAATAGTCAAATTCATAAATATACAGAGCAGAACAGTGGTTGCTAGGGGTTAGGGGGAGGGGAGAAGGAGGAGTTATTTAATGGGTACAGAGTTTCAGTTTTCCAATATGCAAAGATGTCCAGAGACAGATGGTGGTGACTGTTATGAATGTACTTAATGGCAATGAACTGCAACTTTATTTTTATTTATATTTTAATTTAAATTCAATTAATTAACATATAATGTATTATTGATTTCAGAGGTAGAGTTCAGTGATTTATCAGTCTTATATAATACCCAGTGCTCATTACACCATGTACCCTCCTTAATGTCCATCACCAACTAAGCCACCCCGGCACACCTATTTATTTACTTTTTAAGTAGGCTCCACACCCAGCATGGGGCCTAATGCAGGGCTTCAACTCACGACCCTGAGATCAAGACCTGAGCTGAGATCAAGAACTGGACACTTAACCAACTGAACCACCCAGGTGCCCCCTAACAAATATTTAAAAAATCTTTTTTTTTTTTTTAAAGATTTTATTTATTTATTTGACAGAGACAGAGATAGCGAGAGCAGGAACACAAGCAGGGGGGGTGGGGGAGGGAGAAGCAGGCTTCCCCTCGAGGAGGGAGCCCGATGTGGGACTCGATCCCAGGACCCTGGGATCATGACCCGAGCTGAAGGCAGACGCTTAACGACCGAGCCACCCAGGCACCCTTTAAAGATTTTACTTATTTATTTGAGAGAGAGACAGAGAGCACATGAGCAGGGGGAGGGGCAGAGGGAGAAGGAGAGAGACAAGCAAACTCCCCGCCAAGCGAGGAGCCCAACATGGGGATCCTGAGATCAAGACCTGAGCTGAAGTCAGATGCTTAATTTGAAAGAGCCACCCAGGCACCCCAAACTTTCATTTTTTTAATTTCATTTTTATTGTTGTCAAATTGTTTTTATATAACCGAAGTAAATAAATGCATGCAGTCTTTTTTTCAATTTTTTTTTTTAAAGATTTTATTTATTTATTTGACAGAGAGAGACACAGCGAGAGAGGGCACACAAGCAGGGGGAGTTGGAGAGGGAGAAGCAGGCTTCCCACAGAGCGGGGAGCCCGATGCGGGGCTCGATCCCAGGACCCTGGGATCATGACCTGAGCCGAAGGCAGACGCTTAACGACTGAGCCACCCAGGCGCCCCTAATTTTTTTATTTCTGTGATCTCATTAAAGCATATATATATGTTTACATGTTAAATTTACATAAAACTTACATTGTAGAGTTTATCTGAACATGTATTTTTAAATATTTTTTTAAGATTTATTTATTTGAGAGAGAGCAAGAGCAGTGGGGAGGGGCAGAGTGAGAGGGAGAGTCTTTTTTTTTTTTTTTGAAAGATTTTATTTATTTATTTGTCAGAGAGAGAGAGCACAAGCAGGGGGAGCTGCAGGCAGAGGCAGAGGGAGAAGCAGGCTTCCTGCTGAGCAAGGAGCCCAATGCGGGACTGGATCCCAGGGCCCTGGGATCATGACCTGAGCCGAAGGCAGATGCTTAACCGACTGAGCCACCGAGGTGTCCCGAGAGGGAGAACGAGTCTTTTTTTTTAAAGATTTTATTTATTTATTTGACAGAGAGAGACACAGCGAGAGAGGGAACACGAGCAGGGGGAGTGGGAGAGGGAGAAGCAGGCTTCCTGCGGAGCAGGGAGCCCGATGCGGGGCTCGATCCCAGGACCCTGGGATCATGACCTGAGCCGAAGGCAGACGCTTAACCGGCTGAGCCACCCAGGCGCCCCGGGGGGGGGGAACGAGTCTTAAGCAGACTCCACACTGAGCACAGAGCCTGACTCATGGCCTGATCCCAGGATCTGGAGATCATGACCTGAACCGAAACCAAGCCACCCAGGCACCCCTGTACATGTATTTTTAAAATATGTTTAGGTTTGGGGGTGCTTAGGTGGTGCAGTCGGTTAAGCGTCCGACTCTAGATTTCAGCTCAAATCATGATCTTGGAGTCCTGGGATAGAGCCCTGGGTGAGGTTCCCCACTCATCCAGGAGTCTGCTTGTCTCCCCCCTCTCCCTCCACCCTCCCTCTGCTCTCGCTCTCTCTCTTAAATAAATAAATCTTAAAAAAAAAAAAAAAGAATTCCAAGGTTAAAAAAAAAACAAAAAAACGTTTCGGTTTGAAGTCAAATAGGAGAAAGTCATGGTTAGTTTGCTTGAAGTAAATTCTATTCTTTTAAGAAATTTTTATTTAATATTTTAACTTGAATATAGTTGACATATAATGTTACATTCGTTTCAGGTTTATAACATAGTGATTCAACTTCTCTATACATTATGCTATGCTCATTAAGTGTAGCTACCATCTGTCACAATACAATGCTATCGCAATATCACTGACTATATTCCCTATGCTGTGCCTTTTATTACTGTGACTTATTTATTTCACAAGTGGAAGCCTGTATCTCCCACTCCCCTTTACCAATTTGCCCATCTTCCTACCCCCCTTTCCTCTGGCAACCATCAGTTTCTTCTCTGGATTTATAGGTCTGATTCTGTTTTTTGTTTTCATTTCTCCTGTTTTTTAGTTCCATATATGAGTGAAATAATATGGCATTTGTCTTTCTCAGTCTGACTTATTTCACTTAGATAACACCCTCTAGGTCTATCCATGTAGTCACAGATGGCAAGATTTCATCCTTTTTTATGGCCCTGAATAGCCAAAGCAATCTTGAGAAAGAAGAAAAAAGCTGGAGGTATCACAATTCCAGATTTTAAGATATACTACAAAGCTGTAGCATTCAAAACAGTACGCTATTGGCACAAAAAGAGACACACAGATCAATGGAACAGAATAGAGAGCCTATTTGCCCCACTTATATGTTCAATTAATCTATGACAAAGAAGGCGAGAATATACAGCGGTGAAAAGACAGCTTCTCCTCAATAAATGGTGCTGGGAAAACTAGACAGCTACATGCAAAAGAATGAGACTGGACCATTTTCTGACACCATACACAAAAATAAACTCAAAACAGATTAAAGACCTAAATGTGAGACCTGAAACCATAAAAATCCTAGAGGAGAACACAGGCAGTAATTTCTCTGACATCAGCCATGGCAACATTTTTCTAGGTACGTCTCCTGAGGCAAGAGAAACAAAAGGAAAAATAAACTACATCAAAATAAAAAGCTTCTGCACAGCAAAGGAAACCATCAACAAAACAAAAAGGCAACCTACTGAAAGGAGAAGATATTTGCAAATGATGTATCTAATAAGGAGTTAATATCCAAAATATATAAAGAACTTACATAACTCAACACCAAAAAACCCAAGCAGATTAAAAAATGGAAAAGACAGAGGCACCTGGCTGGCTCAGTTGGTGGAGTGTGCGACTCTTGATCTCAGAGTTGTTGGTCTGAACCTCACGTTGGGTGCAGAGATAACTTAAAAATAAAATCTTAAAAAAAATGGGAAAGACAGTTACCATATGATTTCACTCATATGGGGAATTTAGGAAATAAGACAAATGAACAAAGGAAGAAAGAGACAAATGAAAAAACACTCATATGCAGAGAACAAACTGGTGGTTGCCAGAGGGGAGACAGGAGGGGGGATGGATGAAATAGGTGAAGGGGATTAAGAGTACACTTAACCGTGATGAGCACTGAGTCATGTATAGAATTGTTGTATTATTATAATGTACACTTGAGAAACTAATATAACACTGTATATTAACTATATTCAAATAAAAAATAAAGTTAAAATAAAAATTTTTTAAATGGGCAGAGGACTTGAATAGACATTTTCCCCAAGAAGACATATGGATGGCCAAGACACATGAAAAGATGCTCAACATCACCAATCATCTGGGAAATGCAAATCAAAGCCACAGTTGGGTATCACCTTGTATTTGTCAGAATGGCTAAAATAAAAAAAGGGCATGCATAGTTTTTAAAGTAAATTAAATAATATATTGAAATTCACTGAATTTATTTCATAATATATTTAACTAAAATTTAAAAATTCAAACTTAAGGGGCACCTGGGTGGGGCACCTGTGTGGCTCAGATGGTTATGCGTCTACCTTCGGCTCACGTCATGATCCCAGGGTCCTAGGATCGAGTCCCGCATTGGGCTCCCTGCTCCTTGGGGAGCCTGCTTCTCCCTCTGCCTCTCTCTCTCTCATGAATATATAAAAATCTTTACAAAAAAGGGGGGGCACTTGGGTGGCTCAGTCGGTTAAGTGTCCGACTCTTGACCTTAGGGTCGTTGAGTTCAAGCCCCATGTTGGGCTCCATGCTACTTAAAAATAAATAAATGCAAACTTAAAATCACTATTTTCATAAATCATGCAAAAAAGACAAAATGATTTTTTAAATTTCTAAAGCATTCTCTGTTACTGTGAAAAAGCTCAAAAGTAAAAAAAAGTTGACTTGCAGTGGAAAACGTAATTAAAAACAAGAGTCTTAAGGCCTTTAGCTTGAATGAATGAGTGGATGAACATTCTGTCTGATAAACTTATGTGCAATTTAATTTTAAATTAGTACATGTCTTCTAAGGTTTTACAGGTCCAGAAGAAACAGCTGCTGTTGGAGCAAGATACACTGCCAAGGCATCCAGAGAATGCTACCAACAATTATAGCAGTCAAAGAGACCACCTTATTCTAATTTCACCACTGTTTACAGAGAGCTCAAAACAGATCTCATCAGACTTTATATGGATCAGACAAAATATTCAACTAGCATAGCAGGTATAAGAAAATCTTCCAACAAAAAACACTGCCAAAAATTTCTCAGATTTTCATTATAAACATATACTGATAGGGGATAAGAAGGCTTAAAATGTAACCTGGTCTGAGAACATATGCCTCAAAAACATTAACAAATGCCATCTCAGTGGAAACTAAACTTCATGATTCCTGATAAAAGGAACTCCTAAATGCTGATGTGCCCTGAAAATTAAAACATGGTTCTCTTGGAACAGGTAAGATATTATACGTGGTGAATAACATTAAGATCATGCTAGAGAAATCAAAAACATTTCCAAAAGTCTCTCCTATTTTATTTTATTATTTTTTTAAAGATTTACTTACTTATTTGAGAGAGAGAGCACGAGTGGGAGGGACAGAGGGAGAGAGAATCTGAAGCAGACTCCATGCTGAGTGCAGAGTCTGACAGGAGGCTCGATCTCACGACCCTGAGATCAGGATCTGAGCCAAAACCAAGAGTTGGTGGCACCACCAACCACCACCCAGGCACCCCAAAAGTCTCTATTTTAAATTCAAACATGTGATCAATAAGATAACAGAATCTTCAATATGAATGTAATAGGACATGGCATAAAAACCCGGAGAACATAATCCAAGCACAACTAAGGCAGGGCAAAATTCAGGAGGACACAACATTCTACAATTGTTGGAAAGGCAAATAGGAGGCACACTGAATTCAAAGCTGGGCTGGTAGGATGTTAGTAGCAGTTGGGCTGGGAGTTGAGTAAGCTTGTGATTTCAGGAAATGAAAGGCGTATGATATGGCATGAGCAATATCAGACAAAAGCACAGAGATGAGGGTGAAGAGGTGAGCAAGGGCCATTTTGGAAGCCATCCTATGGCAGAGCAATATTCAGAAGTAATAAGCTGGTTATTTGTATGCACTTTCTTTCTCTTCCAGCTGGGGAAGAGCAGAAAGATATCATTCAATCTATAAATAAGGGTGCTGTCATAGATCCCAATATCATAAAATGTCAGAGTTTTAAAGTATCTATGAAGTCATCTGGTCTGGCCATGACAAGTAAGGTTCATCTCATGTGGCAACTCTAATTGATGTTACTGGTCCACCTGAATCATCACTGACTCTTTTCTTTCTTTCATTACTTACATCCACTTCATTAACAACTCCATCTGTTTTCCCTCCCATTTTATTCCTTACATCAGTCTACCTTTCTCCAACTCAATTGTTATCCTAGCCTGAAGTGCATCATTTCTTGTTTTCCCTCCCAATTTATTCCTTACATCAGTCTACCTTTCTCCAACTCAATTGTTATCCCAGCCAGAAGTGCATCATTTCTTGCCTGGATGACCTGCAACAGCCTCCAAACGTGTCTTCCAACTGCCAGTCCTGCTCCACATCAATCTATTCCCCACGCAGTTATCAGAGTGATCTTAAAGTTTTGGAAACAATTTGGCAGTTTCTGTCAAAATTTTTAATGTGAACTGCCTTTGATCAAGCAACAATTCCACTTCTAGGAATATATATGTCACATAATCATCACAGTATTGTAACAGCCAGAAAAAAAAGAAAAGAAAAAGCGAAAAAAGAAAAATCTAAAAAAAAAGAAATGAAGGAAATGTTGGTATATAGCTAGAGTACAAACCTCTAAGTAGCCATTAAAATGGATGCAACACACCAATATGAACTGACAGGGAGACCTTCAAGATACACTGTTATGTGAAAAAAGTTGCACAAGTACAGTATGATACAATCCTAATCTTCTAACAATTTTGTCTTTAATCAAACTATTACATATCACAAATTTTAAAAAGCCAAATAGTACTATAAGCTATAACTAAGAAAACAGTATCAGCAAAACACAGCCATCCTTCAATCCATCTCTCCCTGTTCCCAATTCCTGCTCCCCAGAGGCAAACACATCAACTTTTTCAGCTATTTCTCCTGAGATTTACTTCAAATTTCCAAATAACAATTATAGTACTAATCCTCTTTTGGTTTTAATTATCTTTTGACTTTTTAGAAAAAATATTTATTTATTTGACAGAGACAGAGAGTAAGTGAACACAAGCAGGGGGAGCTGCAGAGGGAGGAGAAGGAGAAGCAGGCTCCCCACTGAGCAGGGAGCCCAAAGTGGGGCTCGATACCAGGACCCCAGAATCATGACCTGAGCTAAAGGCAGATGCTCAACTGACTGAGCCACCCAGGCGCCCCTCTTTTGACTTTTAACTCTAAAAAAGAGTAGGAATAGGCTTGCAGAGTACCAAGATAGGATAATCTGGATCCCTGACAACTTCCTGAAGCTCCCTGTCCTACTGCCCCTGGGCTGCTATACTTCAGGCTTCCTTTAAGTGCTATTATTTTAGATTTTCTGTCACTCACAAACCTAATCCTAATCAATACAGAAAGCAAAGCAAATTTGGCCTATCAAGATGACAAAGAATGCTGGAAATTGTGGACACGGAATAACAATATCTAACATATATGTGCCAGGATCTGGCCTAAATACTTTATGGGTATTAAGTCAGTTAATTCTCACACAAACCTTATGAGGTATGAGGTAGAAAAAGAATTGAAGACAAGGTTAAATAACTCACTCTACTAACAAAGGTGGAACCAGGTTCAGTGGCAGGCAACCTTAGCTTCATAGCCCATGCTCTCAGCCAGCCACACAGGTAGCTGTAGAGGTTAACGCCAAGAATCACCCAGGGGATGCTAGCAGGCGAACTGGGTAAGACTCACATCCATGCAACTTTGTGAAAGCACCTTCTTTCTTAAAATGTCTAAAATGTCTTTTTAAATGAAGTTAAAAGCCACCATTAGAAATTTGTATCTGGGGGCGCCTGGGTGGCTCAGTCGTTAAGCGTCTGCTTTCGGCTCAGGTCATGATCCCACGGTCCTGGGATCAAGCCCCGCATCGGGCTCCCTGCTCCGCAGGAAGCCTGCTTCTCCCTCTCCCACTCCCCCTGCTTGTGTTCCCTCTCTCACTGTGTCTCTCTCTGTCAAATAAAAAAATAAAATCTTTAAAAAAAAAAAAAAGAAATTTGTATCTGGAGTCCTGATTGAATAATTTCTTAGAACTAGCTCAGTTTATCAAATATTAGTACTTTCATTAGGCAAAATCTGTTAAACCAGGTTCAAAATTGAGTACTTTTCTAAAATCAGCATTAACAGTTCTTTTTAGGGGTGCCGGTGGCTCAGCTGGTTAAACGTCTGCCTTTGGCTCAGTTCATGATCCTGGGGTCCTGGGATCGAGCCCCAAGTCGGGCTCCCTGCTCAGCAGGGAGTCTGCTTCTCCCTCTCCCTCGGCCCCTCTCCCTACTCATGCTCTTTCACCCGATCTCTCTAATAAGTAAAATTTAAAAAAAAAAAGTTCTTTTTAAAACTGTTCTTTTTTCCATTTAAATAAATTCATTTTAGTACAAAGAGTGAGCCAGTATAAAGAAAAAGAGAAGTACGGGCCAAATAGACAAAGGAGATTAAGAGGTACAGACTTCCAGTTATAACGTAAATAAGTCACAGGGATGAAAAGTACAGCATAGGGAATACAGTCAATAAAATTGTAATAATACTGTATGGTGACTACACTTAGTATGGTGAGCAATAAGTAGTGTACAGAACTGTCCAATCACTATTGTACACTTGAAACTAATATAACATTTTGTGTCACTTATACTTCAATTATACTTTCTTCTTTTTTTTTTTTAAGATTTTATTTATTTATTTGACAGAGAGAGACACAGCGAGAGAGGGAACACAAGCAGGGGCAGGGGGAGTGGGAGAGGGAGAAGAAGGCTTCCCGCTGAGCAGAGAGCCTGATGCGGGGCTCGATCCCAGGACCCTGGGATCAAGACCTGAACTGAAGGCAGACGCTTAACTGACTGAGCCACCCAGGTGCCCCAGAACGTGCCCTCTTTAATACCCATCACCAGGCTAACCCATCCTCCCACCCCCCTCCCCTCTAGAACCCTCAGTTTGTTTTTCAGAGTGCATCATCTCTCATGGTTCATCTCCCCCTC